>NC_091845.1:78586958-78889989 GCF_037783145.1 Equus przewalskii | reverse complement strand
AAGCAAAGAGTTCTTAGACTTCACTCCAAACACATCATTCATAAAAGGAAAAAAATCAACACATTAGACTTCATTAATAAAAAGCTACAGAGCAGGAGGAAATATTTGCAAACAATGTTTCTGACAAAGGACTATTAGCTAGAATATATAAAGACCTCTCAAAACCAACAATCAAAACTCCAACAATCCAATTAGAAAATGAGATAAAGACATGAAGAGACATTTCACCCAAGAAGGTATAAAGATAACAAATAAGCACATTAAAAAATGTTCAGCGCCTTTAGGAAAATGCAAATTAAAATCACAATAAGCTATTACCACACACCTATTAGAATGACTAAAATAAAAAATAGCAACAACACTAAATGCTGGTGAGGATGCAGAGAGCTGGATGACTTATATATTGCTAGCGGGAATGTAAAATGGTATAGCCACTCTGGAAAACAGTTTGGTAATTTCTTTTAAGAATATGCAAGTACCATAGGAGTCAGTGATTGCACTCCTACGCATTTATCTCAGAGAAATGAAAACTTACAATCACACACAGCAGCCTTATCTGTAACAGCCAAAAATTGGAAACAGCCCAGATGTCCTTCAACAAATGGATGGTTAAACAAACTATGGAACATCCATGCCATGGAATACTATGCAACAATAAAAAGGAACAAACTATTGACACATTCGGCAACTGGGATGAATATCCAGAGAATTATGCTGGGTGAAAAAAGCCAATTCCAAAAGGCTACATACTACATGATTCCATTTATATAAGATTCTCGAAATGGCAAAATTATAGGAATGGAGAATTGCTTAGCGGTTGCCAGAGGTTGAGGCGGGCGTGAGAGGGAGGGAAGTAGATGTGGTTAAAAAGGGCAACATGAGGGATCTTTGTGGTGACGGGCATGTGCTGTATCTTGACTGTGTCCATGTCAAAATCCTGATTGTGATGTTGTGTTAAAGTTTTGCAAGACCTTATGTTTTGGGGGGAGGTGGTGGGGAGCAAGGAAAGGGTACACAGTAAGCCTGTCTTATTTCTTACAACAGCGTGTGAATCTACATCATTATCTCAAAATAAAAAATTTAATTTAAGAGCGTAATTGTGTTTGTTAGCAAACTGTACAGATAAATTCAATGAAATGAGAATGAGATTCATGCAGCTGTTTGTTTTCTTTTTTTGGTTTTCCCCGTAAGGTTTGCGAGGAGCGATAGCATTTGCTTTAGCTATTCGGGACACGGAGTCTCAGCCCAAACAAATGATGTTTAGCACCACGCTGCTCCTCGTCTTCTTCACAGTCTGGGTATTTGGAGGAGGAACGACCCCCATGCTGACTTGGCTTCAGATCAGGTGAGTAGCGCTG
This sequence comes from Equus przewalskii, assembly GCF_037783145.1. Classification (NCBI taxonomy): domain Eukaryota; kingdom Metazoa; phylum Chordata; class Mammalia; order Perissodactyla; family Equidae; genus Equus; species Equus przewalskii. Next base: position 78,888,631 of record NC_091845.1, on the reverse strand, counting down.
TGGAACAAAGGAAACCATCAGGTGGCACAGCGGGCTCGTCCCTTGCTGGTGTTGCTGGCTTGGTCTAGAGGACAATGGCAGGTCTGTGCACTAACCTCCCTGGGCAAAGCTCACCTTCATTCACAACGCAAGACAGTATCACCCATCACAGTTGGAACTGACTTTCCCAAGAGTCCTAGAACTCTCAGGATGATGTCTGTTCATAGCCTGTCTCTAGAAGTGAATTTATCTATCTGTGAATTCTCCCATTCAACAATATTTATCGAGTACAATGATATGTTATGGAGTTTACAAAAACGAGTAAGACGCACAGCTCGTCTTCATACACATATCTTATACTCACGATCCGATAGGATTTATACAGAAAAGCTGTAATACCAGGGAGAAGTGAATTTGTTTGCTTTTAATTCCTCATAGCACTTAGGACAGAATTAGGAACACAGGAAACGCTGAAACATATGTGATTCGTGAGCCACATGTTTAGCCAGAGGGATGCTATGACACAAGTTAGACAATTTCTCACAGGGAAACAGGGTCAAGACTGCAGCTGGAGCCTTCCAATAAAAAGTGCCCAAATGATTGCTGTAAACCTGAAGCACATAGATAGTGGACAATTGACAAAAATGGATAGCTTGTGCCAATTGCGTAAATGGGGAAATCTATTTTAAAATGTTGTCGTCTTTATTTAACTGTTTATTTGACCCGGATCATTTTCATGTCCCAGAATGTAATTGTGCTTTAGGTAAATCACATTTTACTCCTCAAAGCCATGTATCTGACGATCATGCAGCCCCTCCCTGGTCCCAGCCCATTCTCTGTAAGGCCAATCCATACCCATCACGTCTGACAGGAAAAGATCCATCTGCCTGGAAAATGACTTCCAAGAAGGTCCTTTCAGACAACACTCTCTTATTCCAGCACCAATATAGTGCCTGGCACATAGTAAGATTGAATAAATAAGTACTACAAGAAAAATTAAGTGAATATAACCCCAAATGTAAATTGCTTTTGTTAGGCACTTACTGATAATTTCCGATCCATGACCAAGAGGAGGCAGAAGCAGGACTCACAGTCTAGTATAAGCAAGCTTATGCTTAAGCCCAGCCAGGTGGCCATGCATTCAACCAAATTCAAAGAAAAAAGAACCTCTTGAAGTACTGTGAATGTTGCTAAACACATAAACGGCCTTTGACCAAAGGTGAATGGAGAGTGTTTTGCAATGCTTGTTGAATTATTTTCTAGGCATATAGATGTGACCTGCAATTTCTTTCACAGCGGTGGCTACCTGTGTCGGCACCTATGGATGGGCACACATATTACATTAAACTCTATGGTGCTGCGTGCCCTGTGAACTGTTAGTAAGACAGTGGTGTGTTCAAGTTTCTGGAAAATAAAATTCAGTAAGTGGATCCATGCATGGAAAAAGTAGGGCCTGGAAAACAAAAGTTAGAGGATAGCAGTCCCGATAAGATAAAAGATTGAACGCTCGGTCAGGTAGATTAGAATATTCAGAACATAAAGTAGTAATGTCTACATTTTCTTAAAGTATTTCAAACATAACTTATTTTCTACTGTTGTCTTTTTTTACTCTGAAGAGTTTGTCCCCAAATCAGTAACGTGTTTTATCCTAAAGTGTTTGCCTAACTCTCCTATAGTGTTTTCTGAAGGCACCCATTGACTTCAAAGAGATGTCATAGCTTATGCGGTCTCTTGCTATCCGGATCAGCAGAGAGAGGGGAGTGTACTAATGGGGCTTTAGGCAGGTTAGAACAATTATCCAGGCTACAGGATTGGGCCTGATAAGGAAAGATAGTGATGTCAACCACAGCGTCTGCAGGTGGGGGGGCCTGGAGGTCGAATTAGGCCAGCGATATGACCATCGCCATGTCACAGAGATGCCCCAGTGGGAATTGGCTCCAAATGACTCAACTGATTCAATGCCAGACTTGGCCATCAGCCAGGAGGGGAGAGGGCAAAGGCAGGGCTGTGATGTATTTAGGGAAAGGAGTTGACAGGGCCCCGTTTAATAGGCAAGGTGGAAATCTCAGCTGGGAACTCGAGTGTTAATCTGAAATCAGAGCAGAAGCCCAGTCAGAGAGACCAGAGACCCAGTCATGAGGAAATCAGAGGGCGTAAACTAAGGTTCACAGATGTGTGGGTACCCAGGAAGTCAAGCCGGGCAGACCGGATTCAGGGCAGCAAGTTAAGACAATGGCTCTCAAACCTGAGTGAGCATCAGATCCACCTGGAGCGTCATTAAACCTCAGCCTGCTGGGCCCCTTCCCCAGAGTTTCTGATCTGGTAGGTCTGGGTCAGGGCCTAAGAATTTGCATTTCTACCACATTCCAGGCAGTGCTGATGCTGCAGGTTCCAGGACCACACTTTGAGAGCAGCTAGTTTAGACTTTGTAACCCCTAGTGGAGATGGAGCTAATAGTAAATACTGCCAGATTTGCCCAGAGCTGTGCGGGGTCAGGCACACCTGAGCCTTCAGTTTCAACTCCGTAGCACCTATACTGAGGGAGGCAGGGGTTAACTTGAGGAAGAGTCACCGTGTGTTGATGAATGGGAGGGAAATAAAACATGACAGAATAAACGTGAAAGAACAGAACCATAAGCCAGCATATGTACAAGCGTGACTTAAATTTGGTTCAACCATGTCACAGTGACACCATCATATGTTCTCCTTCCCGGTTTATAATGTTATCAAAGAAATCTTTAATTTCAGTATAGCTTTTAAATGATAGTTGTCCATCATTTGGACTATATTTAGCAAGGCTTTGCTTATTTACAGAGCAATGTCTCATTAACCAACTTTCATGTCAGACACTTCCAATAAAATGCCAGAATGTAAGTAAATTGGAGTTTTAATAAAATGACAGCAGTGGGGAAACCCAAGAGGCAGGAACACAAATGTGATGTTGAATGAACTCAACATTCTCTCTTGGTATATGATTAATTTATACACTTTACATTGCCTTCCCTTCTTGATTTTTTTCTTAATTCTACATTTTTTTTCTCTTATTAGGTAGGTACTTGAGTTTTTTTAAATCCCCATAAAATTCGCCATTCAGCCAGAGACTACCACAGTAGGCTGCAGATAAAATACTTTATATCAGGTAAAAAATGTTAGTGTTAATATGAATGGCCCTTTGTTGGAAACGACTTTAAAACAGCAATGATCCTGTGCTTAGAGACACTCAGAATGATCTTTACATCTGAAACAAATTCTCCATTGACTAAGCCTTGTCCTAAGCACAAATTTCTTGTCCTAAAGCTGTTTTATTTTCTTTTAAAAAATAATAATAAAATATTTTTAATGCAGCATTTGAAATAAATCACAGACCTTGTTTCTCAAAAATCTAGAGAAAAAGAAAAGACACGTACAGTATTGTGTTGGAGGTTGTCACGGAAAAGAAAGCAGAATGATTTCTTGATTAGAATCCGGACCTCCGCCCTCCTGCAGAATCCATCAGTAGTGATGGCGCGAGGAAAACCCGGCCGCAGTCTCCAGGGACTAGCTCTGCTCTTAGCTAGCCAGGAAACAAGAGATCAAAGGTGTCAGGCTTTGTCCTGCAGAGTCCAGTAAACAGGGGTACCCCCCAAATGATCCCACATGCCCACAAATAAACCTCAAAGGCTGACAGAGCAGAGCCCTCTGGCAGTGGTGATTAATTGGGGGTGGGGTGGGGGGTCGGGGGGTGAAACCCCATCCTCAGTTTAGCATAGGGTGCCACATGGAGCAAACAAAGCACATGAGAATGGAGCCCATGCAATAGTGCAAACCTCTCCTGGACTCCCCCAGACGGGCATGCTGGACCATCTCTTCAAAGTGTCTGAACCACAGTGCAGAAAGCCTTGCACACCAGAGCAATACAGAACTTGTGTTCCAGACTACAGTAGAAAGTGCTCCAGCAAGATGACTTCCACAGCTTCTAGAGTTTGACTTCTAACGTCTCAAACAGTAATAGCCAGCTTTTATTGGGTACTTGCTCCGTGCCAGATACAAGATAATCAAGTGTGAGACACATAACCTCCGTGTGACTCAGCCTCTAATCTGTGAAATGGGGACCGTAGGGAGGTCCCTGGGGACAGTAGTGATGTTAGGAGTAGCCACTTCCCAGGGTGGGTGAGGCCCAGCAAAGAGGCCCAGGGTCACACCGCTGTCAGACTACAGAGCCAGCCCCCAGCCCAGGCAGCCTGAGCCCAGGGCCCGCATGCCCAACTAGAGCATTCTTCTGCTGCCCTAAATAAAAGAGCTTATTTCTGATGCCTGCAATCCACGTTGATTAACAAATCATCTGGGGAAAAAGAGACGTACTTTTTAAACCAAGCAGGCCTGATAAAAACAAACACAGGAAATCTTCCTCCTTCGTGAGTGGCTAGGTTGACCTGCTCACACAGCACAGAAACTCTTCCGTGTAGGTTCTCTCTGACTCAGAACAGTTAAGGGCAAGCAGGGCCCACCCTGGTCTGAAGTAGCCAGGCGAGGATGTTTGTCCTCAAATGTAGGAACTTGGAACTAAAGGAATTCGTCACCCTCACAGCCATCTTTGACCCCATCCAGGATCCTAAGTCAGACGGCTGTCAGTCTCTTCCATAATCAAACAATAAATTGCACACGCTAGCCTGTGTCCATCGCACAGTGAATAACTTTAAGATAGTGCAATGTCTCCACTATGGTTATTTTAGTTAAATATTTAAATTCTATTTTTGGTTTATGACCCATCCCCATTTTATGCCATCCTAGAATGCTTTCTTTACCCACTTTTACGTTTATACCCACTGGCTACAGATTTATTAATAACAGCCATCATAGGAACGCACACAGGGGTAAAGAGAGAACTGCCCTGAGTAAAATTTTTTAATCTGAAACAACAGCACAGTTAAATACATCTGCTTACAGACTTTCTTTATGACTGGGGTGAGGAAATGTCAGTTTAATATAATGGAGGAATACATATAATTATGTTCCCTTAGCACCTAGCTGTGTTCCGTTTGCTGTTGTTTCTGGTATCCAGAGTCCCCGGCATGTTTAACGATTTGCTCCACTGATGTGCTGATGTAGTAAATCAGCACGCACACTCCAGAGGAAGACAGCGTGGGTCCCAGCCCTGACTCTCTGACTAGCTGTGGGACCTCGAGCAATAAACCCAACCTCTCTATGTCTCAATTTTCTTATCTGTAAAGTGGGATTAATGATATCTCCCTCTTTAGATTGTTACAAGGGTAAGGTGTTGTATGTATAAAGAATTTAGGGCATACAGTAAGTGCTCAGCAAATGTACCCAAAGGAGCAATGATGACCCTTTCGTATCCAAACACTCTTTTACTGCCCATGGCACATATATACACACACATACATACATATAAAGTGTTATTAATGAATTGTATTTGTGGAAGCATAGCTTACGTGGGAAATAGAAAGAAATAGTCTCTGGGGAGCTTGGTTCATTTTATGTATTAACTAGATTCATCAATTTTACAGGCAGCTCTAATTTTGGCATTCAAAATGATAAACCTCTTAAAGAAAAATGCTCACAAAAAGCATTCTGTGTATCCAACAGCTCAGAAAGATTCTAGAACATGCTTTCATCTTCTTAACGTAATCTTTGCTTAGGATCTTTACTGGCATTTAAGTTGCACCATTTCATCAATTTGTATCAATTTTATTATTTTGTATTGATTCTGTACCAATTTGTATATTTTGTATAAGTTTGTATCAGTTGACAGGCCTGAGACATACCCTTTCTCATGAAACATGGGAAAACCAATTTACTCACTTGAATGGAGACTTATACTTTATATTTCCTACCCCTACCCCTCATTCAAAATTATGTCCTATTTTCCCTATGCTAGCCTAAAAAGTGTTTCATAACTCTAAATATTTATTGCTCGAATCAATCTAGTTTGATATATTCTGTTAGAGATAATGGATATCTGTAGTAACCTATTGTTGACCTAAAAATATCCTAGGTTTATAACAAGCACTATGAATTAGCAGCTCCTAAATTTGCTTCCAGTGCCGCCTGGGTTCTGTGATATGCTTTCTTTCTGTGTACAAGATCTTCCCAGTTCTAGAGATAACAGTCTTTATCTTCACAATTGCCAGCTGCCCTCCACTAGGCACGTTCTTGTTTACCTTCTCTAGCATGCTCTTGAGGACATCAGCATCAATAAGCTTCACCCATTTATTAAGTTCACCAAACAATGAACATTCTGTTCTATTGAGGAGAATTTCTTAGCCTGTTATCATAAAGCATGATCCAATACAGGTGCCTTATGTTAAGTAATAGGTGTATCATTATTTTAGGTATAGATGAAGTCTGAAAAGTTATTTTAAATGCAATAGATGGAACTCGTTATTCAAAAGGCTGTGGAGGGGGTTCCACTCCTGGTCAAGACGGAGCCTACTTACTCCCCTCTGTCTCTTCTACTGAATGAAATTCAAATCCCTGGACAGAATGCATCTGGCAGCTATCTAGGGACTCTTAAAGTAAATGGTTGCAGACAGATTGGGGAAGGAAACCAGAATTTAGAGTACTATCAAACCAGTGGTGAATTTTCCACTTTTTCCCTCTCTAAAATCTTTTGACCTAGACTCAAAGGCAATTAAAAGACCAGAATTATGCAACCAGGGAGACAGAAAGAATTGGAAAAGAAATTCTGGTTTTGACACAAAGCACAGGAAAGGGGACCCCTGTTGGTCATAAGAGTGGGGGAAATCTCTGAGTTTGTCATTGTTGTTTATGTTATTCTCTCTCATCCCAATACCAGACAATCCTGAGGCAACAGTGCTGATGATAGCAGCAACAGTTAGGCAGACCCCTAAAATTCCAACCAGAGGAACTGAGGTCCTGAGACCTTGGGAAGAATTCCCATTGCATTTTTTTCTCTCTTAATCTTCTCACTGCTTGACCTTGGAAGCAGGCACAATATTACGGAAAAATCATGGGAAACATGTAGCAGTGTAGGGAAACTAAAGCCCTGGGCTTTGGGAAGCCAGAAAATGTGGAGGAGATAGTGGAATGGAGGGAGTGCAAGACAGTGATCCAACAAAGTGGTGTATAAACTTTTGAGCTCACCCCCAAGTTGTGTATGCATGTATCTGACCCTAAACGGTACACCAAGGCTTTAAGAAATGAACTACAAGGCAGAGCATCACTCAAGTCCCAGATTGGACATGGATGACATACATGCAGGACAGACCTGAATAGCACTGCAAAGACTTTGAAACTGAACTGACATTGGAGCCACAGGCAACAGAAGGCAGGTAAAAACTTGTGTCTTGGACCTAATGTGATTGATTGCCTGATAAAACAAAGTATCAACATTCTCCATAGGAGAATCCTATGTTACTTAACATATCCAGACCAGAGTCACTTAACATAATATTCAAAATTTCCAGGATAAATCCAAAATTAATCAACATATGAAAACCAGGAAAATCTTAACATCTCACAAGAAAAAAGACAAAAGGCATCAACCCCAAGATGACGCAGATGTTGGAATTAACAGACCAAAACTTCAAGGCAGCTATTATAATGATGCCCCAAGAAGTAAGAGCAAACACAATGGAAACAAATGGAAAAAATTAACAGAGAAATAAAAGCTACAAAAAATAAATAAATAGAAATTTTAGAACTGAAAATGTAATAACCAAAATAAAACATTCACTGGATTGGCTTAACAGCAAAATAAAGAATGACAGATGAAAGAGTCAGTGAACTTGAAGATAGATTATTAGAAATTATTCAATTTGTGCAAAAGTGACAATAGAATTTTTCACCAGCTTACTTGCTCTAAAAAAAAAAAAAAAAACCAGGGGCTGGCCCCGTGGCCGAGTGGTTAAGTCTGTGCGCTCCGCTGCAGGCGGCCCAGTGTTTCGTTGGTTCGAATCCTGGGCACGGACATGGCACTACACGTCAAACCACACTGAGGCAGCATCCCACATGCTACAACTAGAAGGACCCACAACGAAGAATATAAAACTATGTACTGGGGGGCTTTGGGGAGAAAAAGGAAAAAATAAAATCTTTAAAAAAAAAAAAACCCCAAAGGAATTTCTTCAGATGGAAGATAAATGATATTAGAGGTAAACTTTGAGCAACAGGAATGAAGAAAGAGCAACAGAAATGATAAATATCTATTTCATATAATAGACTATTTTTTTTCTCTGAAGACCTTTCAAATGTATATGATTGCTGGAAGAAAAATTTAAGATTGTCTTATGAGTTTATCCAAAAAGGGGAGTGGTTAAAGGGACCTGTAAAGTGGTAAGTTTTCTACATTCCACCTGAAATGGTAATATATTAGTTTAAGGTAGACTGTGAAAAGTAAAGCATTTATATTGTTTATTGTAATTTCTAGATCAACCACTAAAAATGTCTAAACAATGAGATATAGTCAAAAATCCAATAGATGATGTGGAATACACAACAAATTCAAATAACCTCAAACAAAGTAAGAGAGGGAAATGGGGCACGTGGGGAAGAAACAGAGGGAACAAACAGAAAACAGGCAATAACATGGTAGATCTAAACCCAAACATATCAATAATTATATTAAACTTAAATGGTATAAAGTCATCAATTAAAAGAAAGAGATTGTCAAAGTAGATAAAGAACAAGAGTCAAGTATATGCTGATACACTGTCTATAAGGAATACACTTTAGGGGCTGGCCCCGTGGCTGAGTGGTTAAGTTCGTGTGCTCCGCTGCAGGGAGCCCAGTGTTTCGTTGGTTCGAATCCTGGGCACGGACATGCCACTGCTCATCAGACCACACTGAGGTGGCGTCGCACATGCTGCAGCTAAAAGGACCCACAATGAAGAATATACAACTATGTACTGGGGGGCTTTGGGGAGAAAAAGGAATAAAATAAAAAATCTTTAAAAAAAGAAAGTAGTTTAAAAGCAATACACTTTAAATATAATGATATAGTTAGGTTAAATATTAAAAAATGGAAAAAGATGTATAAAAGATGTACCATGGAAACATCAAACTGAAGCTGGTGTGGCCATAGTAATATCAGACAGACTAGTGTTTAGAGCAAGAAAACTTCTCAGAGATAAAGAGAACATTACCTAATAGCAAAATGGTCAACTTACCAAGAAGACATTACTATAGAAAATGTGTATGTGCCAAACAACATAGCCTTAAAATATGTGAAGCAAAAAGTGGTAAATCTGAAAGGAGAAATAGATAAATGCACACTGATAGTTGGAAGCTACAATACTCTTCCCTCAGTAATTGGTATAGCAAATAGACAGAAAATCTGAAATTGTATAGAAGAACTGAACAACACCATTAACTAATTGGATTTAATTGACATCTACAGAACACTCCACCCAACAGCAGCAGAATACGCATTCTTTTCAAGTGCACACTGATACAGCAAAATAGATAACATCCCAGGTCATAAAACAAACCTGAAAAATTTAAGAATTAAAATCATACAATGTCTGTTCTCTGACCATTATGGAATTAAACTGGAAATAAATAACATTTAAAAAACTGGAAAATCTTCAAATACTTAGAAATTAAACAACACAATTCTAAACAGTCCATGGTTCAAAGATAAAAACTCAAGAGAAATTAGAAAATATCTTGAAGTAAAGAAAAATGAAAATGTAACATATCAAAATTTGTGAGATTCAGCTAAGGCAATGCTCAAAAATAAATTTGTAGCACTAAATGCTTATACTGGAAGACAGGGAAGGTTTCAAATCAACAATCTAATCTTCCAGGATTAGAAGATTAAGAGAGCAAACTAAAGCCAAAGCAAGAAAAGGAATAATAATAAAAGATTTAATCAGAAATCAATGGAACTGATGATATAGGAACAATAGAGACAAGTCAATAACCAAAATCTTGTTCTTTGAAAAGGTCAATAAAATTCATAAATTTCTAGCCAGGCCAACAAAAGGATAAAGAAAAGATCCAAATCACCAATATCAAAAATGAAAGGGAGATCTCATGACAGAACTTAGAGACATTAAAAAGAAAATTAGGGAATACTATGAACAACTCTTTGCACATAAATTCAACAAGACGGATAAAATGTAACAATCCTTGACAAACTACCAAAAGTCATTCAAAAAGAAACAAACTGAATCATCCTATATCTATTAAAGAAATAGAATTTGTAGTTTAAAACCTTCCAAAAAATAAAGCTGCAGGCCCAGATGGTTTCACTGGCAAATTTTTCTTTGAAAGAAGATATAATGCTAGTACTAAACAATCTCTTCTGAAAAATAGAAGAGGAGGGAACATATTCCAACTCATTTTAAGAGGCCAAAAGTATTCAAATACTAAAGCCAGACAACAACATCAGAAGAAAGTAAAACTACAGACCAATACCTTTCGTGAGCATAGATGCAAAAATCCTTAACAAAATGTTAGCACGTCAAATCCAGCAATACATAAATAGACTAAATACCACAACTATATGCAATTGATCCCAGGAATGCAAGACTGGTCCAATACTCAAATATCAATCAATGAAGTCTGTCACGTTAGCAAGTTAAAGAAAAACGTGATCATATCAATTGACACAGGAAAAGCATTTGACAAAAAGTGATTTTCATTCATGATTTTTAAAAAAAACTCTTAGCAAACTAGGAGTAGAAGGAAACGTCCTTAAAGTGATACAGGGCATCTACAAAAACCCTTAGCTAACATCATATTTAATGGTGAAAGGTTGAATTCTTTCTTCCTAACATCAGGAATGAGACAAGGATGTCCACTCACCACTTCTATTTAACGTTGTACTGGCAATCCTAACCAGTGAAATAAGGCAAGAAAAATCAACAAGATTTATACAGACTGGAAAGGAAAAAATACAAGTGCCCAGTTTGCAAACAATGGAATTGTCTATGTAGAATGAGAATCTACAAAAAGAAAAGTTTCTAGAAATAGTGAGTTTAACTAGGCTCTAGGGTGCAAGTTCAACACTCAAAAGTCCAATATGTATCTATACCCTAGAAATAAACAATTGGAAACAAATTACTAAAAAACATATTGACAATAGCTCCAAAAATTTTAAATATTTAGGAATAAATCTAACAAACTACATGTAGGATCTGTATGCTGAAAATTACAAATGCCAATGAAAGAAATCAATAAAGACCTAAATAAATGGAGAGACATACTGTGTTCATGGATTGAAAGACTCAATATAGTTAAGATGTTAATTCCCCATGAATTGATCCATAAATTTAATGCAACTGTAATCAAAATCCCAGCTGGATATTTTGTAGACAAACTGATTTTTAAATTTAGAAAGAAAGGCAAAGGGACTAGAATAACTAAACTAAATCCGAGGAGAAGAATTAACTTGTGGGATTCACACTGCTTGATTTTAAGACTTACTATAAAGCTGCCATAACCAAGAAATGTGGTATCAGCAAAGGGATAGATACATAGATCGACTGAACAGAAGAGAGTCCAGAATAGACACACACAAATATGGCTCATTGATTTCAATGAAGGTGCAAAGGCAATTCGATGGAGGAGGGATAAGATTTTCCACACGTGGTATTGGAACAATTGGATATCTGTGGTAGGCAGAAGTCTAAAATGCCTCCCAGCATTTCCTGCCCCTCCCACTTTGCTGTACACACCTTGCAAAATCCTTGGAATTGTAAATATGATGGATTTTACTCCCATGATTAGGTTACATTATATGGCACCGTTGACTTTAAAATAGGGAAATTACTGGGAGGGTGCTGACATGAGCCTTTTCACAAGTAGAGAGTTTTCTCTGGCTGGTCATAGAAGGAACTCAGAGACTCAGAACACAAGAAGGATTTGATGCACTATGGCTACTTGAAGATGGAGGTGGACACGTGGCAAGGAATGCAGGCAGCCTCTGGCTCCTGACAGCATCCCAGGCTGACAGCTGACAAAGAAAAGGGGGCCATAGGCCTACAGCTGCAAGGAACTAAATTCTGCCAACAACAAGAATGAGTTTGGAAGTAGATTTGGAAGCAGTTGTTGCCTCCAGACAAGAACTCAGCCCAGCCCATTCCTTGATTTCAGCCCTGTGATACCCTGAGCAAAAGATCCAGTCACACGGCGCAGACATCTGACCCAGAGAACTGTGGGCTAATAAATAGGCGTTGTTTTAAGCCTCTAAGGTTGTGGTAACTTGTTACACAGCAAGAGAAACCTAATACAATATCCACAGGCCAAAAAAGGAAGCTTGACTTAAACCTCAGATTTTATACAAAAATTAACTCTAAATGGATTGTAGATCAAAATGTAAAATATGAAACTATAACACTTCTAGAAGAAAACGTAAGAGAAAATCTTCATGACCTTGAGTTAGGCAAAGGATTCTTAGATATTATACCAAGAATATCATCCATAAAAGAAAAACTGATAAATTGGACTTCATCAAAATGAAATACATTTTGCTTTGCAAGAGATGCTGTTAAGAGAATGAAAATACAAACTACAGACTTGGAGAGAATACATTGCTGGTGAGAATGCAAAATGGTACAGCCCACCTGTAAATCACTTTAGCCTTATAAAGTTAAACATAAAATTATGACATGACTCAGACTTCCCTCTCCTAGATGTTTACCCCAGAGAGGAAAATGGGGATGACAGCTTCTATCTCTGGAGATTAAATGTGTGAAGATTAAATGAGAAAATGTGTATTAAAGTCCTTTGCGCAACATTGAGCCATCATTAAATAACCTTATTTTACTCACAACTTTTATTAGAAATGTCAGATGAATTTTAATAGCATTTTCAACATATGCTGGGATAAACACATAGTTTTTTCCTCTCCTTACTGATGTGATGAAATGTATTGATAAATACCCTGATATTGAATTATCCTTATGTTCTCAGGATAGCTATTTTTTCCTACAATTTTGTATCTATAATAATAACTGAGATTAGCCTATAGTTTTTCTTTTTCTCTTTTGGGGAGACAGGGCTATCCCTATTGGGTTTAGATACTATTAATGCTGTACTATATTCATAACAGGAACTAAAGACTTTTCTGTTTTTTCATGGTCTGAAATAGAGTAACATAGAAATGATCTAGCCTTTAAAGCCTAGTTAGAAGTCAGCTGTAAAACCATCCGGTTCCTGGAGTCATCTTAATGGTAGGCCTTTAATCACTTTTCTAGTGTCTCCTGTGGTAGTTGGTGTATTCAAATGTAAAACCGTCATTTTGTAGCTCAAAAATGGTCAAGTATTGGCAATTTCTTATGATTCAACCTAATAGTGAAATGAATATCCATATATCCTTTATCTAGTTTTATCCATGGTTAATAATTTGCCCATTTTGCTTTCTCACCTTTCTCTACGTGTACATATAGATCACATATATTAAATGTGTTTTTTATTTATTCCTTTATTTTTCATTGAATCACTTGAATGTAAGGACAGATTTCTTATCTAAATACTGAAGCAAGCATCTTCAAAGAATAAGGACATTCTCTTAGATAACCAAAATACCATTACTATGCTTAAAAATATTCAAAACAATTAATAGTTTTACCAGTACATATTCAGATTTCCCCAGTTATTGAAAAAAAAATTGTATACTGTTTTTAAATTCCAGACCCAAACAGCATCATATATCGCATCTGGTAAAAATTGTTTTAGTCTCTTTAAATCAGTTGCTGCTCTTTTTTTTTCTTTTTCCATGACACTGTGGAAGTGTCATGGATTTTTAGAAGAAACCAGGTCAGTTGTTTTGCCCACTACTCCACATTCTGGACTTGTTTGTTTCCTCATAGCATCAATTAATATATCTTTTCTTTGCTATATTTCCTGTAAACTGGAAATTAGGTCAAGGCTTGAAATTCAGGTTGAACATTTTTGGCGAGAATATTCATTGGTGATATTGTTTGCTTGATAATGTGTATTTCATCTTAGTAGGCACATAAGGTCAGGTTGTCCCACCCTTGGTGATGCTGTTTGTTCATAGGGTAACCTCCGTTGTAAAGGGATAGCCTTACCTTCGTAATTTGTTTTTCACTTCTGGGGCGATACTTGAGCACTGTGCGAATATCTTGTTTTCAACAGTGTTTTACCCACTGAGGAGAAAGAGTGGCAAGGTGGCTAGAGGGGACATGAGGTGACCCTCGATGTCCAAATTGGATCCTGCAGGAAATAAGAAAACAGCAGCCAGTGCCACTGAGAAGACAACCATTGAGATGCTTCTGAGCCATCATCTCCAAACATGGGTCCCGCCTCAGTACTCCGTTACTGGTCCGTCGCACTCTACGCGGCACATCTAGCACTGGGGATGGTGGAACCCCTCCCATTAAAAACAAAGAAAGCAAGAAAAGAAGAGCTACTTTACCTCAGTGGGTAAAACACTCTTTCTCCTCCTTACCTCTTTGATAAATAACATTTTGTGGGAGAGTTTTTAGTTTATCAAATGATTACAATTTTTATCACCTTTTTATTATTTATTTCTAATTTATCAAATTATGAGAATGTAACCTGTAATAATTATACTTATAAAATATAAGATTTTCTTTGTGATCAAGTACGTGACTGATTTGGGTGTGTGTTCCATGAACATGACAAAAAACGTGTGTTTGCTATTTTTTAAAAACCGTTCTGTACGTATGCATTAAATTGAGTTTCTTGATTGTTATTCAAATTCTCTAAATCCTTACCTATATTCTTACTAGATGTCAGATTCTGAAAGATATACACTAAATTTCCCACTATCCTGTTTTTTGTAATCAAGGTCTTGCATTCTAATTTTTTATATCCTTTTGTATGCATCTGCTGTGTTCCGTGTGGTGCAGCATTTTATGATAGCTGGTGGATCATCAGGTTTGCCTTCGAATTTGTCTGGTATGTCTTTCTCATTGCAGAAATAAAACTTAAAATGGTCATATCCTTCTTATATTTTCATGCCCCTTTTCTATCCTCTAGACCAGGTAATGTGAAATCCTAAAATGAAAAGTGAAAGCAATATAGAGAAGTCATTTTTATAAGCACCAGACTGTAGGGGACTCTCTCTCCCCCCATTTCATTCTGGTTATGAGTAAGCAGTGAGCTAGTATTGCTTGAAATAGATGTCAGTGTTTTGATCAACATCATTTAATTCCCTGGGGTCCTTAACTTCTCTTCAGAAAATAAAGTCTTATTTTTTAATCTTTATAATCTTCTACCTGCTAGTATGCGTTTTAAACCTTAATGAAATGGTTTAAGGAAAATTACTGTGTAGAATTCAAAGAGTTGCAATAAAACTCCCATTTTGCATTTACCCTAAAGATCAATTGCATAGCCAAAATATGGGATTTTAACTGGAGTTTTTTTAAAAATAAGTGCTGGATTCTATCACACACTATCACTTTGAAGAAATTGCTTAAGACAGAGAATTGCCCATCAGAGGCAAAATATGCTCTAATGCCGATTTCATTGTACTGAGCAGGAGTAATGTGAGGAAGAACACCAGCTCTTCTTTGCTTTCTTTCTTTGTTTTTAATGGGAAGGGTTCCACCATCCCCAGTGCTAGATGTGCCGCGTAGAGTGCGACGGGCCAGTAATGGAGTAATGAGGCGGGACCCATGTTTGGAGATGATGGCTCAAAAGCATCTCAATGGTTGTCTTCTCAGTGGCACTGGCTACTGTTTTATTTCCTAGGATCCAATTTGGACATCGAGGGTCACCTCATGTCCCCTCTAGCCACCTTGTCACTCTTTCTCCTCGGGCACAGCACCCACGCTTGAGTCCCCACCAAGCAAAATATCGTCTTTGGGAAGACCTAGCTGAAATGCTAGGAATGGGTTTGTTCAGCCCCCTCTGCGGGCCGCCACTGACTGGGCTGCATCACCTGCCCCTCTGGCTGGCCCTGCAGACTTTGTCCACGTGGGCTACAGTTTATTGTGCTCTAGTCATCAAAATAGTCCCACGCTTTTCTTTTCTTAATTTATTGTCACCATGGATCTATTCATTTTTGTGCAGCTCTCTTGTCATTTCAATGGGATTCTCAAAGAAAGGAGAGAAAATGTATATGTTTGAAACAGTAATCTTAATTATATTTTTCATTAACCAATACCATTTAAGCAAGTGTTTAATTTTTATGAATATAAACTAACACGTGCTTATTACATAAAATTAGAACACTAAAAATTATTTTAAAAAAGTAAGTTCATCTGGAGTCCTTTTACATAGGGATAATTACTGTTAACACTTTAGTACATTTTTCTGTAGACTTCTTTTGGTAATCAAATTTTCTTTTACAAAATTCAGATGTTATTTTTTTACTTAAAAATATAGTATGATAACTTTCTAATTTTATTAACTATCCCCTGAAATTATGTTTTCAAGCACTGAATAACAAAATCATGTGAATATACCAAAATTATTTATTTAAATTGGTATTAGAATATATTAGACTAGAATTATTTTAAACTATTATAAATGACATTGTGATTATTTCATACATATATAAATATACACACATTTTTGTATCTCTGATTATTTTCTTAGACTCGATCTATAAAAATGGGATTAAGGACTTAAAAGGTAGACTATTTTTTAAAGCTCAAAATATACTTTGCCAAATTGCTTTCTAGTAAGGTTGAGTTGATTTAAATACCAACAATGTAACCTATTCTTTCCTTGGTGACTTTCTAACCTGTTTATTATAGTCTAGGATTATTGCATGTTTTTGAGGATGCCTAACAGCTTTCTCAAACTTTGTCCTGATTCCAGAAGCTCACTTCTTCTAGGTCTTCAGGAAGATGTTCCTGTTTTCTTGTTCTATAGAACACCTTGGTAAGCTCTGTTCTACTTTTCTTGTCTTTGCTGGCATTTGAACATGGAGAAATCTTTCCAGATTCGAAGTTTGCTCACAGTCAGGTGTGTGGATTTCCCCCGCCCCCCTCAATGCCCGTCTGATTATTTATCACATTCTTTTCTTGGAGCCATAGCTAGCTAGTCAATTTGAAACATTTATAACCCAGGCCCTGGGAACAAGCAAATTTCATCTTTGAAGCTATGCTTTATGTGTGTGGAATTTTCTGTTGTCCTCACTGTTTGGTTTTCAGGCTCTCTGATCCAAGGCAGCACACTCTGCTCTGGCATCTCCCAGCCTCCACCCTTGGTTGCCACTTTACTTATGGGACATAGACTCCCAGCATGCAATGTGCCATTGCAAATGCCAACATCTGTCCCTCATCCTTTCCTTCATTCATTCACATTCATTCAACAAATATTTATTGAGCTTCTACTCTGTGCCAGCCACCAGATAAAGCACAGATTAGAAGAGACTAAAGTCCCTGCCTTTGTGTAGCTGGCACAACACCCCCAATTCCCACCTTCCACCCCTGCCCTGTGACTTTTTGCCGTCTGTTTTTTGGTTGATACAAGTACTCTAAATTGGGGCAGAGAGTGGGGCAAAGAACGAAGTGTGTTTCCATTGTCTCGTAGACTGGCAAGGATGCTGTATTCCATGAGATGGGTAGGGATAGGCCGCTGGATGCTGTTCTCAAAGTAGCTTTATCAGCATTATGATTATTCCAACTCTTAGGAGATTCTAACACCCCATTATTTGGGGTTTTCAGTGGTATTGGAGTTGTTTGCCTTTTCAGGGTCTTCAAAAGCATTTTGGCCGGAAGTTAGCAGGGGCACCATTGGGGACTGCCAACTGGAAACCATTTTAAACAGAAGTCACGTGGGGCATTTGCGAACTGTGATTTACACTGTTTCCTTTTTCAAGGTAAACTTTGAGGCAATGGTTTTTGGAGAATTTTTCTGTTGGCAACAAAAGAAACACAAAACAGTAAGTGTATTTTGTAAAGCTATTGGTATATATTGACGGCATAGTTTTAATTTTTTATTTTACTTAATATTTCTGCTCCAATGCTCAACACAAACATTTGGCTAGGATTTTTTTTTCAGTCACTAAGCCAAATCCTCAGTCTGGGTAATTCAGTAGGACACGAAGGCAAAATGGAAATCTGGCGTGTGTTTATATCTTACAATTAACTTTTCATTGGGCTGTCCAGTATGTCCCATAACTTCTAATATATGCTATAAAAATAAATAATAGCATTGTAATTTTGACCTCTGCCAAGCATATTTGCCATCAGTTGGGCTCAGTGAGATGCGGAGGTAGTTTCAAGAATGTGATGCACAGCCTTTGGAAACGGGAAGGCAGAATGTTGCTGATCATGGCATTGAGCACACCTATCTCTGGGACTCACTTGCTCACACATGCACCCCTCTTCCAAACATGCATGCATATGGGTCCATACATATGTGTGTGTGCAGGCACACACACACATACACATCCCTATATCTCAGCCATATTGAAATACTTTCATTTCCCCCACATGCCACACTCCCTCCTCAGTACAGCCTCCTCTATCTACCAGGACAGCCTTTCCCCACTTTACCTGGATGACCCCTACTCCTCCCACATGCCTTGACTAGCAGCTGGTCATCTCCTCTGAGAACCTTTGTCTCATCAGCAGCATCCTGCCCCCCAGCTGGAAGACGTTCTTTCCTGCTCTGTGCTCCTACCACTATCCCACGCTTCCCTTCCTGATAGATCACCCACCACAGAAGGAATTCGTGGCCCACTTCTGTGAAAGCCAGCTCTCTACCTTAGACAGGGGGAATCCTGAGGGCACGGTCTGGGTCTCTTCCCTTTGTCTCCCACACTGCATGGCATGTAACAGACATTCAGGGCCTTTGGGGGCTTCCCGGCCATTATCCTAAAGTTTCCCGGCCCCTTGACAGTCCCACTATGCCAGAAAAGTTCATTCGTACCTTCTCCTCTCTCCTCCTCTCCAGCCCTTGTCACCTCTTCCCTAGCTTTCTCTTTCAGCTTATGATCTCCCCAATTCACTAAGAGAATAGAAGCAATCAGAAAATAGCTTCCACATTCCCTCTATATCTACTTACCTCCCTGCATCAGTGTGCTTAGCTCCGCCTTCCATCATATTACGAGGGACAAACTGACCTTGCCCCAGCTAAGGCCCATCCTTCTATTTGTGTGTTAGTTACATCCTCTCTCACTTACTGGAAGACATCACTCCAACATTTATCGCTCTTCTTTCTGTTATCCTGATTTTGTCCTCTTCACTGAATAATTTTAAAACATAGTTGCATTACTTTCACCTTAAAAAAATAAAAATAAAAAACCTTTCTTGTCTGCACATCCCCCTGCAGATACAGCCTTATTCTCTGCTGTCCTGTATAGCGAAATCCCTAAGAGAGTTTTTAACTCTCAGTGTCTGCAGATCCTCTCCTCTCACTCTCTCTTGAAGCTTGTCTGAGCAGGTAGTGCCCCCCATCATTCCACCAAAACTGTCCTTGTTAGTCTTGCTGCTGTCCTCCATGTTGCCGAACCAATGGCCAAGCCTCACTCGTCATCTTTATTGGACTATCAACAACATTTAACTCAAATGACCCTCCTTCTTCCTTGAAATCTCCTTCTTCACTTGGATTCTAGGACACACTGCCTCTAATTTTCCTAGTACCTTCCTGGCCACTGCTTGGCTAGTATATAAGTCAGTTTTTGCTGCAAGGACAATAGGCCAAATACCTCAATGATTTGAAACCGTGAAGATGTATTTCTTTTTCAAGTTATGTAAAGGCCAGGGGTCAGCTACAGGTCTGCTCGACTCTGCTGGGCTCAGCTTGACTCTGCTTGGCTGCAGGTCAGCTGAGGCTCTGCCACCTGCTTTCTCATTTAAGACCGGGGATAAGGGAGCAGCCCTACCTGGAACATGCTCTTCTTTCATGGCAGAGGACCAGAGCAAAGAGGCTGAAATTCCCAAAGTCTCTAAACGCCGCTGCTTGGACATGGTGTGTATCAGGTTTACTCACATCCCATTGCCCACGGTAAATCTGTGAGTGCCATCGCCTATGAGAAAGGGATAATAACACAATTGAGGCCCACTCCTCGTCTTAAGCCCACAAAATGGGGTTCAGTGAGACCATCGACAAGCTTGATGCATGTTCCCAGAGGACTGAGAGACCCAGGGGCAGACCTGCAGCCTGACCCACCTGAGGAATCTAAAGGGCCAGAAGCTGACTGAAGCAGCCTGCAATAGAGTGAGAGCCACAGTTTGGGCAGTTGGTACATTCCCACCAAGACCATGTCTAAGAAATGTGTGTAACAGAGAAAGCCTGTGTGAAGTTGTCTTAGACCCTGTGCTACCGTGTTACCTGGAGAGGCGAGGAGATGACAGCAGAAGAAAGCTGAGGCTGTAGTCAGATGTTCAGGGCCAAGGGAGGGGTGCATGGAACTCGCAGTTCATGCCAGGAAACCACAGCTGAGAGAACGCGGGGGTGGATGGGCCTCTGAAGAGCCCTCGCTATTGCCCACACCAGTCAGCTTCTAACATCCATCATAGTCAAAGGGAAATATCACCATAGTCATGCCAGGGAAACATAAGCTTTGTTGCCCGTTTACCTCACCTCCTTCCCCTGTCCTCTAACCTTGGAAAGGCCAAGCTAGCAAGCAGGAGTAGGGTGCGGAAGAGGAGGAGGATAGAAAGACTTGCCGCCTGCAGCAGGCCCAAGCTGGTGGAGGGGACTCACTTTGAATGAAATTCAGATTCTGGTATTATTACGTGCAACTGAACATGGTTATTACCAAACAGAGACTATTTCTGTGATTGTAAGTGACCAGAGGACTCTTTTATAAGCTGAGAGTAAGAAAAAGTCACAGGACCAGTTCCACAGAGGGAGTCTATAGAAGCAAGGGTGTGTGTTTGTGTGTGTGTGTGTGTGTGTGTGTGTGTGTGTGTCGGGGAGAGGGGCATGATAAAGTTGTTTTCTTTTGTACTCTGTTGGGCCACGTTTGCTGCAAGGGTTATAGGCCTGGACCCCTGGGCTCGTCGCATCCATCTGCTTGGGTTTCTCTATAAGAAGAAGTCACATGCCTTTGTGGAAACCAGGCAACTTCACTGACATCTTTGACCATGAGGATCTGAGAGGCCAGCTCTTAGTTTACAATTGGCTGGCCTCACATTTGACCCTGTTTACGTAAAGAAAATCTAGGCATCTGGCCAATTCAGGACCAAAGAATTTTGCGGCTGGGTGTTGAACTTCATTTCCTTTTTCATTTATAAACGCAGTTGGAGCTGATTCCAAAGTGTTTTTAGGAAGTCAGTAAAAACATTTAGGCATAGCTACTACTGTGTTATGAAATTTCATCTATTGTTTTGACCTTGCCTGTGCTTAAATACGGAAATAAAGAGCTCCATGGGACCATGGGGGAATGGAGGGGTATTATGTCATTACAGCACCTACTTCGAGTCAGGAAACTCCAAGCCAACCATCCATTTCCTACTTGATTAAGCCAAGGAATGCAGTCGAGTGTGTGACTAAGGGTAACATGACTCAGGTTAAGAGCTGGATCTATGGAATTTGTTTCCTGGCCAAGAGAACTACAATTCAATTGTACTAGAGTTAAGTGGAAAATATATACTTTTGCCTTCATTAAAGCTTTTGTTACTTTTAAAGACTTGTTGAGAACATAAGATCAAACTTAAACATGATAGCATGAATTCTAGTTATTGGAAACTAAGAGAACCCTTGGGAATATTGCCTTTCGTTCCCAGTTCCACCCATGGTCCGCGTCTGATCTCGGACGTCACACCTCGGTCCTTACACTTGAAAGACACTATTGCTCCTCAACACTGGGCAAACGAAAAACGCTCATCAGGCACAAGTTTCACGAATGTGGTCCCTCACCTGTCGATTTATGTGCTTATCTAGTTCTTCTCTTAAAATGGTACCATTCACAGAAGCACCTCAGGGTACAAGCAGCGCATTAAAATACATTAATTAAAATAGATAAAACATTACAAAGCAGCAATTAAAAGAGCAGCAAATGAGGTTACATCTTAAAACACTGTTCTGCTGAAACCTTTAGAACAATGCTCGCCTCATCAGTCCAGCAGGCACCCGTGCAAGCAGCGCAGGAACCTTGTGGTAGCTTTGAGAAATCATAAATGGAAAACATGTGGTAACACAAATTGCTCTAAACCTTGCGTCAAACTGTGATTGTCCAGCCCTCCGCCCCCCGGCCCTGCTCTGTTCTTCTGTAGGCGCAGCTTGTTGTGCACATGCGTTCGTGTGTCTGTGCAGCCAGAAGGGGTTACAGAGGATTTAGAAACCTCTTTCTTTCCCAGAAGCTGTAACTGGAGTCCTCGGCCATACTTTACATGGCTTAAATGACAGTTGGCCATGCTTAAGTACTAGAAACAATCAAAGGATCGTAACCTCAGAGAACATTCTTCCAACTGAAGTAGGAAAATCCTTGTCCGCATCCCCAGCGCCTGCCTCCCCAGACCCCACAAACACACACAGTTTCCTTACACTGAGCTGTGTGCCCACGCATCCTGTCTACACCTGAGCAAGCCTGTGGGAGTCTCTGCTGACTGACCTCACCTGTCCCATTGCACTTTCCCATGTTAATAAAGGTTACTTGAAATGTGTGGGTTTTACAAATTAGTATTTGCACGGGTAGCAAGCAATTTACAAAAGCTGATAACGCACTTGCTCGGTTTGTAAGCATGTGCGAGTTTGGGGAGCATTCTGAACCAGGGAATTGAAAGAGTCTTCTCTGTTATATAGAAATGGGGCATGGCTCCACGGAGCTGCTGCTCTGTGATGGTAATATTGAGTCCTTCAGAAACCATCCCGCAGGAAGTCCATCTCCTGGTCACTAGATGTCCGTTTTGGTCTACACGGTACTTAAAGGGTAGAGTTTCCTCATGTGCCTGCCTCTGCAGCCCTGGCCCCTGTCCACCCCACCCTCTCCTGCTGCAGCAGGCCAGACCACTCACAGTGCTCGCACTCCAAACTCTCCACACTCAGTGCTTCTCACACGTTGTTTCTCCTACCTAAAATGACCTCTCCCTTTCAGCTAGCCAACACTTTCCATCCCAACTAGATTCATAGAGAATTGAACATTCCCCTCTCTGTTCCCTGCCCAGGTACTGACTCCTCCTTAATGTAATTGTCTGTTTACTGTGTGGCCCCCTCCGTTACTCTGTGAACTTGCAGAGAGCAGTGATTGTGTCCCTTGGCTTTGGGGCCCCAACAAAGAATCTGGCAGTAGTACACAGTTGAATTTGAGGGTTTAAGAGCAGTGGACCTGGATTTAGAACTGGATTTGGATCCTAGATCCACCACTTCCTACATGAGCTGCCTGAGCCTCAATGACGTCATCCGTAAGATGGGATAACACAGGACTACCTCAGACATTCACTCATTCATTCAACAAATACTTGTTGACTGCCTACTATTGTTAGGTGTTTCTCTAGGCTCTGGGGATACAGCAGAGAGGAGAAAAGACTAAGATCCCACTTTCCTGGAGCTTATATTATAGGGAGAGTGACAGGTAGAAACAAATAAGTACCTCTGATCTTCTATGGTGATTATCTTAGGTAAGTGTTTGGATAAAAAGTGGGCAAGGGGGATAATATGAAGATGTCTTTATTTTAGAAAGGAAAACCTTTTTGAGAAAGTAACTTTTGATCAGAGACCTGAATAGAGTAACTGTGTCAGTGAAGAAAGGTCTGAGTAGAAGGAATAGTGAGCAAAAAGGCCTTCAAGGAACACAGGAAAGCCCGTGTGACAGAGTGGAGTGATAAAGGTGCTGAGTTGCAGGAGAGAGAGGCAGGGTCTCAGTTATGTGGGAGCTAGTTAGCCATGGCAAGGAGTTGGATTTATCCTGAGGGTGATGGCAAACCATTGGAAAATTTTGAACTAGAGAGTGACAGTGACCTGATTCAATAAAATAATGGATGGATGGATGGATGGGTGGATGGATGGATGGACAGGTGGATGGATGCAT
This sequence comes from Equus przewalskii, assembly GCF_037783145.1. Taxonomy (NCBI): domain Eukaryota; kingdom Metazoa; phylum Chordata; class Mammalia; order Perissodactyla; family Equidae; genus Equus; species Equus przewalskii. Next base: position 78,864,822 of record NC_091845.1, on the reverse strand, counting down.
GGATGGGTGGATGGATCCATGGATCCACAGATGGATTGATGGATGAATAAATGACCTGCTGCCTAGAGGATATATTAAAGAACACTTCACATATAGCTAAACAGAGAGGTGAAGAACTCTGAGAAAAGGGCCCACAGAGAGGCTGACATAGAAAAGACTTTCCTTCTGCACAACCCATCTTGGGCACACAATAACCACCCCAGTATAACTCTGTGCATTGAAAGATGACAAGGTTTTCTTCTTTTAAGAAAGAGCAGGTATTGGTTCACATGAAATTAGCAATTGCCACCTTGGGTTGTCCTAAGTGCTTGAGAGGTGCAAGCGTTTACCTGCTAGGACACCTGTGACTAACCTTTGGGTTCTTTCTAAAAGTGGAGAGACCTATGGCTACTAAGAAAGCGGCTATGAATATATGCTAAGATATCTGACGCAGTAAGAATGACACAGCAGTTTGACGCCAAAATTGTTCATCTGACATTTTCTGTGAGGGTCCCAGCATATTTACATACACTTCCCACTCTCCCTGGCATAGCTCCACACCCTTTTTCATATGGCCTGAAATACCCTTTAAGGCTCCAGAGAGGACTTATTAAACAGATACTCTACCACAAAGTGGAGGAAGGGGTTGGAAGAAGAATTGAGAGCAATTCTAGCTCATTCCATTTACTCATGAATACAGATGAGACTATCAGTTTCTGTTTGCCACTTGAGCACACAGAAAGTAGGGCCCTGAGAAAATGAGACTTAGGATGTGTGAGTTCTGATGGGAGGGAGGGAGGATGGAGAGATGAGAAGGATAAAAGAGAAAACTGGATACGCAGGAATATCTACATCCACACAGTAAGATCCTGTCTGAAAGGATACAGCGCAAGAAGGAACAGACTTCCTGACATCCCAAAATGGAGCCGGCCTCAAATAGACAGAATTCCCAAGAAAAGCACTTTAAATCTAGTGTTCTGGACCAAGCTCTGTGGAACAACAGCCCACAAAATTATGCCAGGTTTATTTTAAAGCCTCTTCTATGTGAACACACTTACGCAGCTTTAATTTTGCCAGCGAAGCTCCTTTGGGGGTTGCGCTGTTCAAGTGGTTTTCTACCACAAAGCCGCCTGTGATCATTCTGGAATTTCGCATCAATGAGAGCAAGAATCCCTGTGTTCAATAAAGACCATGCCTTGGGAAGCAAATGCTTGCTGTGGCCCTGGGCAAACTCCGCCAGGTTCCTATGGCTCATTTCATAAAGAGCTTCATGTACCCGATGGGTGTATCCCCACTCTCACAACAATAAACAATAGGGAACCTCCCAGAATTCCAGCGGCATTAGCAGAGCGGCAATTAAAGAAATCACTAGAATGCCTGAAAGGACCTTCTGATTTCCTGCAGGAAACATTACGAAATTGCTGTGTTTCCAGATCTTGTAAAATCCTTAAGTGGGTCTCCCCTGCAGAGGAAAGTGGCAAACAAAAGCTGAATAGGTTCTCGGCTGTCAGCAGGCTGGCCTCCCCTCATGTCCTGCACCGTTCACTTTGCCTTGATTGTCCGTTTCCTGCTGGAAGCACAGTTCGAAAGTGGCTTAAGTGAGCATGAAGACAGTCCAACTTGCGTTGGCTAATTCCGCTGCCCTGGAAAGCCCACAGCATCAGGGGCAGATTGAATGTGGACCCAGGGCGGCCTCTGAACTCCTGAACCCAGAGCCATTGTGACCTTAACTTGAAAACCCAGACGCAGGCACCCGAGCTTTAGAAGAGCCGCCTCTGCTCCCAGCGTGACCAGCTTCTGCCCTGCCCTTGTGGCCGCACATCCCCCAGAACCGCCTCCCCACCCGCCTGCCGTGCCCATGGCAGACACTCAGCCTCCTCCTCTCAGAGCCCCGGTCCCTGGTTCTCTGCTCCGCCCTCTCTTTTCGTTCAGCTAGTATTTATCGGGTGCCCTGGGCAATGAGGGGGTGGGGGACACAGAGAAGAATTGCATGATCCCAAAGTTTGGCCCCTGACTGGGGGACAGGTTACTCGTGTGTGAAAGCCATGTCATTCCACAAGCCAGGGTGTGACAGGTAACCCACTGTGAGGTTACCTTTGCTCATGACGCCCTAACAGCTCAGGCTGCCTTTCGTGCCCCAATTCTCCTCCTACTCCACTTTCCACCTGGTGCTGATTTGTGGCGACTTCTCCTCCACGAGCCTTTGCTGAGACCTGCCTCCTTGCTCCCCGTGGCCCCACTGGACTGTGCCCATAGGTGAGTTTAGCCAGAGGCAGCTCAAGGTGGTGGCTGGGAGGTTGGGCTTGGAGGCAGAACGACCCTGACACTGATCCTACGTCTCCTTAGCTGGGTGACTTGAGGCAAGTTATTTCACCTTTCTGTGCCTCTGTTTTGTCATCTGGAAATGGGGACAACAGCATCTACTGCAGAGGGTTCTTGTGGGGGATTAAGTTAACAGAAAAGCCTCAGAATGGTGCCTAGCATGTGATTATGTTCCTATAATCATGTGTTATCACTGCTGTCACTCCTGTTAGGCTGTGTGATTCCCCAGGGTCCAGCCACTGCTCATTTATCTTTGCGTCCCCATCCCTTGCAGCTGTGGGCAGCACAGAGTGGGCAAGCACACAGTTCGATGCTGAATGAATTGAACAATTGCATGAATGACTGAATCCCCAAAGAAATGGGCCTTAGCAAGGACACAGGAAGCAGCATCTTATTGTATCAAGAGCCCTGGGCGTGGACCTGGGAGACCTGAGTTCAGCCAGTCAATTGAGCCCCTGGGTCCTCCAGCACTGACGTTCCTGGAGACGGTGGAGTGTGGCCCTGGAGGCAGCTTACAGGGCTGAGGCGCCCTAGGCCGGGCGCTGGAGGCTAGGGTCCAAGCCCTGATCTGGGACCCTAGTGATTAAGCAACCATGTGCTTGAGCAACCCCAACCTTGGTTTCTTCAGCTGCCACGGCAGGCACTGGACAGCCCAGAGGGATCCAAACCCTGTGTGTCATTCCGGGCTGAGAGCTTTGCCAAACGGTGTTCTGACTCTTCCTGAGGAGACCATTCCACTGTCTGGAGTAGGGCTGGGATCCATGTTTTTAAAAAGCTCCCCAAGTGTCCCTGAATCTAGACTAGATGACTTCTCAGGCTGGAAGGCAGAGGTGGCTGCAGGCTGGGCCATGGAGGGAACTTTTATTTTTAAAGGGCTAACATCTGTTGCCAGTCTTTCCTTTTTTTCTTCTTATTCTCCCAAAAGCCCCCCAGCACATAGTTGTATATTGTGGCCATAGGTCCTTCTAGTTGTGCTATGTGGGTCTCCACCTCAGGATGGCTTCATGAGCAGTGCTAGGTCCACACCCAGGATCCAAACTGGCAAAACCCTGGGCCACCAAAGCGGAGCATGTGAACTTGGCCACAGAGCGGCTAGTTCCTGAACTTCTTTTGTAGAGCTCCCTACATGCCTGTCCCAGCCCTTACCATGTGCACACGCACATGCATTCGTGTACCAGGGGGACACGCGCTAGAACCGTTTCCACCCTGATCCTTAAACACAGACCTTCGGGTGCCGCCAACTCCCACACAAACCTTGCTCCATGAGGGGTGTGAAGAGTTGTCCTTCGAAGCCACCTTCCAAGGAGATGGGGCCTCTCGGCTGCTCAGCCCCTCCCCGGCACACACGTGCTGAGCAGTAAGGTGAATTACCGCCTGCGATTGGTCGGTGCTGGTTCTAAGCCGTTATGGACCTGCTTAACTGTTTCGCCTGTATAAGCACATTTTGCTTCATCCATTTGTCAAGATGAAGGAAGGTTGTTTTATAAAAGGGGATTTAATTAAATGTTTTGTCCCAGCCTGGCCTTTCCTTTCCACATCTGCATTATGCTTGTGTCATATTTTCCCTGGAGGGCAGGAAAACAATTTAGTGAAAATGAAGGATCCATTGATTTACGATTGAAAAGGGAAATGCCAAGCCGCTGACTCCCCTCTGTGATTTTCTAGTGACCGTGAGAGAGAACCCAGCCATTTGACTTACAGACAGTGTGTTTCCTGGTGCACCTGGCTCTTTATATCCTTCTGTACCTTTCATGCTGTTATGTTTATAGCCTTACTCTTGACTGAAATTATTTCACGAACACTCTTAAGAGCTATTTTTCTTCCCTGAACAGAATAGCTGGTTTTGGTAAATAAAGTCCTTTAATTGTTTCCACCTCCCTGGGGAATGGGGAATCTTTCTTTCCCCAAGACCGTATCAGTAGGATCACAACATGCCTCCTGTCGTTTAACCACGGACCTCCCCTGTGTATAGAATTTAACCTGACCTACTTTTCTGCCTGTTGAGCTGCCTCAGGCCTCAAATGTTCTTCTAGTAGAGATCAACTGTTTTCTGGGTTAAAGTCTTAGATCTTTAGCTCCATGTGGCATCCCAGTGCCTCAAAGGAGGTGGGATGCGTTGACAATCCGAGGGAGCTGGATATGACAGGGCCCTCGCTGGGTGTCCCCTTCCTCCAGTCACCTTGTGTCCACTGATTACCGTCCTGGAATCTGAGCCTGCAGCCAAGGACCAGGGTGGATCTGGGAGCAATATGTTTCATTGGGGGGTGGGGCGGGATTCACAAGTGACTCTAGGAAGGAATATGGGACTAGAAATCAGGAAAATACAGTTTGCTATAAGGAGCACTGTCTTTGGACAAATTACGCCACCTCTGGGGTCTTCAGTGTCCCTTCCAGTGCTAAGAGTCTGTGATTTTTTTCATTCAGAATGTATTGAGTACCTGCTCAGTTGCAACCACTGTGGCTGGAGCAGTAGAGGGGAACTGAGGCAGACCTAGTGCTGCCATCGTGGAGCTCAGAGGCCAGTGGGAGGAACAGGTTGAGTCAAATGTGAGATGATAACATTCCGGTAAGAGCTATCATGATTGGCACACAATGCTATGAGACTTCACAGGGAGATACAGCTTGGGACCTAGCTATCTGTCATCCAGGCAGTGGGGGAAGGCCTTTGAGAGGGAGTGACTTTTGAGTGGACTCGTTGAAGATGAGTTAAGCAGGAGGAAGATGGCTCCGGGCAGACCCCATCCAGACAAAGGAGCAGTGCTTACACGCCAGCTCATCCCGGCTGGGGATGCTCACTTCCCTGTGATGAGCATTTGCCTCCTCTCTGGTTGATCCATTAGGAAACACACCAGCTGACCTCTGGATTAGAGCTGGGCAGCCAGAATGCGTTTATCCCTAATCGGCCACAAATTACAGTCTGTGGAGAGGAAATGTTTCATTTTGCTGTGTTAGACCAAGAACCAGGGCAGCCACACTTTCACTCCTTCTCTTTCATCTGCACCATGAAGAAAGCAAGGGAGAGGACCTTGCTTCTGCTCTGATTTTCACAAGTCATCTGCCTGAATCGGAAGGGACTCGCTGGAACAGGACAATAACTCGCCTATCATTTGCTGATGGACTGAATAAGATCCGGCCAAGGCTGTTTTGCATTTATAGCACTTTCCACCCGAAGGCCTCAAAATGTTTTGTGAGCAGTGACGGCAACAGGGCCTCATGCTAATGCTAAGTGCTCTCGTAATAAATTTCCACAGGCCAAGGTCTGTCTCATTAGCTAGCTGGGGTGAGGGAGGGGCAAGCCAGGAACGGGGGCCAGGCACTGAGCCTGCCAGTGGGAGGACTAGACCCTTTGCCCACCACCCAGTGCTTGTACCACAGACACCAGTGGCAGGCTCGAACTCACTTCTCCCCTTGCCAGGGGTAACCCAGTACCCTGGTGTCTGGAGATGTCCTATGAAGGCTGATTGACAGGAACTGAGAGCAAGAGAAGGGCAGAGAGAGACCAGAGGTGAACAGGACAAGGAGGGTAAGGAGAAACGTGGTTAAGCCATGGGGCCTGGCTAGGTAAAAAGACGTGCAAGCTGGCATAATCGTCTTAAAGGATTGTTGTCATTGTCTGTGACTTCCCTTTCTACACGATTCCTCCTGGTCCTAGCTCCGGCACCAGTGTCCCTCCAGGCAGGAAAGGGTGTAAAAATGCTAAGCAATCTTGTTTTGGGTGTAACCGTGTTAGCCCTGCAGGTTGAGTGGTGGTTTGAGCAGAGCAGAGAACAGCATTCCCGTGTGCCATTTCAGATGGAGTGGCTTTCAAGCTGGGAAACTTCAGGAGAGATCTGAATGGGGCTTCCAGTCAGCCCTCAAATCCTGCCACCCCGCGGGCTGCTCCAGACACTTGCCCCGGGCTTCCATGCCCTGACATGCCCCTGTGATGTCCTCTCATTCCAAAGGCCCATAGCTCCTGAAAAGCTTGATTTCCTTGATTCATTCCTTTAAGATAATTTAGTGAAAGTCCAATGTGTCAGGCGATGTGGTGGACTCAAGGGGAAGACATTTTCCCTTGCTCTGACTCGTGAATTTCCCAAATGTTCTGTAATGTGTCTGCAAATTTTTTTGGATAGTAGAGCTTGCTGTAGAATTATGTTTGGAAATGGAAATCTGTAAGCTAAGCATTTTTAATAGTATTAGAGAAACAAACACATGAGGATTACTTTTTTAAAAGGTTACTTGAAACTCTTACTTTAAACCCTTGACTTTGTTATCTTCTTCAACAAGAAGATACAAGGCTATTGGGCTCAAACTCTCTTGCAATCTGTCTGCAGATCTCTTTCCTCTAACTCAGAGAATCAGGTGTATTGGGTTTATAGCGGGAAAAAAAAACTTCTTTAAAAAGCAAAGACACCCTACTCATGCATTCTGTCCTCAAAGTGCTTACAAAATAGTCAGGTAGGAGAGAAAAGACATCCAAAACCAGAATATTTTATAATACAAAATATACAAAATATTTATTAAATATAAGACAAGATCAAGAGAGATAAAAGTTTTAAAAGGGGTCTTGATAAGGTCCAAGGGCTGCCAGTAGAAGGCGTTTACTCCAACTGAAGGATGGAAAAGCTTGATGATGGAAAGGCCCAGGATCCATGCCTGAAAGAAAACAGGGCCCAGAGCTGCAGACAAGGGCAGTGCTGGGTGACCCGGAAGAGGTTAACATGAGATCAGAAAGGCTTGTGGGATGGATCACCTGAGCTTGGTTAGGATGGAAACCAGGAGGCATGGAGAGATGGAGGTGAGGCTGAGAGAGCTGGGTGTAGAGAGGTCATGGAGGGTGCTGGGGCCCAGGCTGAGGGATCTGATTCTATAGTCAGGGGCATTGAGATGATGGGAGCTCTACCTGAGTCAAACTGGTCCAGCAGCAGAGGTTATGGATCGAGGTGGGGAAAGATGGAAATTGATGCGGCTGAATGCAGGTGAGAGAGGATAAGCACCTGACCTAGGGGAGTAGCCATGGCGTGGAAAGAAGGGGAGGCACTGGAGCATTCAGAGGCAGAATCAGCAGATTCTGGACAAATAAGGAGTAGAGAGGATTTTTCCTTCACGCTGAGCCCTCAGACTGGATGGGGCCAGCAAGGAGAGGCCCAGGTGGTTAGTTGTTGCAACGAGCACCGGAAAGGAAAATTACAGCGCCATCCCACGTCTGAAAAGGAGAATTACAGCATGTTCTTCCGTGAGGACTTCTTCAGCTCAGAGGAGCTGCGGGAGAGGCCAGCACAATGAACGCTGAACACAGCACTTCCAAATAAGCAAAAAAGATAACCGATGAGGGTTCTCTCCTTTTCCTTTCTGCCTCGTTCTTCTGTTTTTAAATCATCAGTCACTAAATATCTACGAAGCAGTTACGCTATGTAGGAAACCAAAGAAACCCAGTTGAACGCCCAGCCCCCATCCTCAAATGACTCTCAATACATTTGCAGAAATAGAACTGCACCCACGTGTAAACACAACGTTATATACTCTAGTTCATGGTAAAGGCCACCTTGAAAATCGCTGGAACTTGAAGTGAGCTTGAAAATTTGCTTAAATTAGGGGAAATTAAGTGTGTGTTTCTACGGGGAGGCGGGTATCCTAGTATAGTGAAGCTGTGTGCCATATACTTGACTTTTTATCTTATTATTGTACCCATTTTAAAGACAAGGACACAAAACCAAGAGAGATTAAGTGACTTGTTCAAAGTCACACAGCTGGTAAGTGGCAGAGCCAGGAAAGCCACCTGTAGCCCGTCACCCTCTAGTGAGAGAGAGAGCAAGAGGGGAGGCATCCGAGATGAGAACTTGGTGTGCAAAGACCTGGCAGAAGTGGGCTGTCTGAACTGCACACCACTGAAACGCTAAAGGTTGGGTGTGCAGCTCCCCGCTGACATTGCTTTCCAGTTGGTTTTGATAAAGGTTTGAGAAATTCACATGCTGCCAAGAATCTGCACATTTCCTCAAGATCTGCAGCAGGGTAGAACAGGGTAGAAACACATGAGTAAATAGAATATAGATGAGTTGCTTTCTGGAGTCCGAGAGTCAAACAGGTCTCTTCCTTGTGTTCTGTGCGCCTGCTTCGTGGGGTTTATGGGGTTAAGAGAGACCCAACCTTTTATAACATCAGCAGATCTCGATTAATCTGGCAAATGCTATAAATCAAGGGGCAGTGTGAAATTGGACACTAAATGTATTGGACGTTATTATAAAAAGAGAAATTGGATAATTTCTACTCATTTCTATCTGAAAATGAAAAACCGCCAGGGTAATGAATCTCCTTGATCTGCTGAAATGCCTATCGCTTATAAAGTACTTTTCCATCAAAGAGATACGCCGAGTCGAAACACACAATAAAAATTATTCACCACAATATTTTTGAACAAAAGTAAATAAATCTCCATGCTCCTTGTGGGGTACGTCCCTCCCCCAAAAGGACCAAGTGACCATCTCTAAAAAAAAAAAAGGGCCACAAAGTCAAAATCAAGGAGCTCCTTTCGCCCTGACACATTTGAGCAAATGGAGGAAATCTCTGCCGCCCATTACGTGAATTGTCCCCCGGTCCATAAAATCAAGAGCAGACTTATCGAGATTGACTCCTATCATCAAGTCCAATTAGATTTGCATGAAAAGGAATGCTGGCCCGAGGGTTATGTTTAAATTCTCCCTTTCATTGTTAAGTTCAAAGAAAGTTACCAGGGCTGTAACTTCACACCCACGGGGGCCTGTTGATGCTATTGGTCTGATGGGTTCCTGTCTTGGATGCTGATTCCTGAGCCATAGTCAAAAAGGTGAGAAGTGGCTCAGTTGGGATGAAATGTGGGCAAGGTCAGCCAGCGGGCCTCCATTCTTGGGAAAGGGAGCCCTTCAGATATTGATTCTTGGGCAGCCTGCCCGTTGCAACAACATTTTTCTGTACAAAGTTCTCCAAAACCTGGAGCCATCTATCTTTTTTCTGTATGAATTACGAATGTGATTGCAACTAAGTGGCCCTCCGGAAATCAATGTTTTAATTCTTATTCTTCCTTTATGTGATAAATACCCACTGCCTGTGAATGAGACTAGTCTAAGTGGGGTAACCAGGATGGGAAATGATCAACCAGACTGCAGACTCTTCAGAGGCTGGCAGAGTATCTCCTTTTCACCACATCCCCAGGAATGGAGAGGCTTTGGCGCATAGTAGGTCCTCGGTGCCATGGCCATCTTATGTGAATCAGTTTATTCACACACTCAACAAATGTGCCAAGCACTATTCAGGGCACTTGAGATAAATCAGTTAAAAAAAGAGACAAAAATGCCTACCCTCAGGGAGCTTTCATTCCACCAGGAAATAAACCAGAAGCAATTAGTATAATAAACAGGTAAGTTAGATGGTATATTTAAAGGTGCTAAGTGCTATAGAAAAAAGAGAGCAGAGTAAAGGACGGGGTGGACTGAGTATAGGAAAACAGTTGGGTTACAGTTTGAATTAGCGTGATCCAGGTAGGCCTAGTGGGAAGATGTCTCTTGAGCAAAGACTTGAAGGAGGGGAAGGCAGAAAAGCATTTTAGCAGAGGGAACAGCTTCTGTAAAACTGTATGAGTGTGCCTGGCACGTTGAGGGAACGTCAGTGGGCCAGTGTGGCCAAGGAGTTAGACGGTAGCAGAACCGTAGGAGCTGAGGTTGGAGAAATAATGGGGGGCAGGAAGAGCCTACCAGGCCTTATAGGCCATTATGAGGACTTTTCCTTTTCCTTTGAAAAAGGGGGAGTCGCTGGAAGGGTTTGCAAAGAATAGAGTATGGTCTGACTGGTGTTTTACCAGAACCCCTCTGTCTGCCGTCCTGAGAATACACCGTAGGAGGCGAAGGTGGAGGCTGGGAGCCAAGCTAGAAGACATTTGAATGAACGCGAGCAAAGCAACAAATACTGCGTGGCTTCGTGTGCCGTCGTAGTGGTACAAACAAGGCTAGCCCGCCGAGCAGGGTGTGCGAGCGGTTCTTCCAGAGACTTCTCAGGCTGTGACCTTGGAATCGGAGAAAAGGGATTTGGAGAAGGGAGGGGGGTGGCAGGAGGGGAGACAGGAAAGGCTTTGTGGCATCAGATTGTGAAAAGCCTTGAATCTCGGGTTTGGTGTTTGTTATGAAACCAGGAAAATGCCCAACTATGCAGCTTAAACAAATAGGGTCTTATTTGTCTCACGTATTAAGAAATCTGGAAGAAGCAGTCCAGAACTAGTGCAGAAAATTGAGGATGACTTTGGTGTTTCGGGCTCTTTCCATCATCATTGTTGTGTCAGTTTGTCACAGTCATAAGAGGCTGCCCCAGATCCATGTTCTAGGAAAGAAGAAGAGGGCAGAGAGCACCATGACATGTGAATCTGTCACCCCCTTTTTTAACCAGGAAAGCAAATCTCCTAGACAGCTACCCAAAAGCCCCTGCTTATGTATCCTTGGCCCCACTGGGTCACATGACCATCCCTACCTGGAAGGTGCCTGGGCAGAAGGGCTGGGGGACCAAGTGTGTCGGCAACGAACAGTGCTGCCATTGGTTCTGAATGCCACTGAGGCAAGTGAAAAAGATGTTTCCCCAGAAGGCCACATGCAGCTGCAGTGGCCTTGCCACCTCTTGGAGCCAGGTCCAGTGGAAGGAGAGGTGCCAGGGAGCACCCACTCCCCATCTCAGCTGTCGTCGTCCTGCCCCCTCCACAGGGGCCGCAGGCGGGCCAGCTGGGCTTCCAAGTCCAGTCTTCCCTGCGCGTCTGTGGGCATCACTGAGTCAGCAGTGGGGCCAGGCCCCTGTGCTGCCTTTGAGATCTGCCTGTGTGTGGAGAAGAGGAATGTGTGCATGTGCTTAACAGTCAGAAGATCCCTGAGGCTACAGGCTTCACTTATTTTGTCAGAAGTGGTTTCTGCCCTGTCAGCATACGTGAGGAAGCATGAAGGCACACGTGTAAGAGGACCCATGGCTGTGCGTGACTGAGCCACATGGTGAGTCAGCAAAGCTTGACTTCAGTGGCCGCAACCTGCTTTCCCCACCACCAGGTGCCTGCTGCCCATCTCTCTTTAGCCTTTTTCCACATCTATTCTCCAAAAGACTCTGATGAAGTTAACCCTGAAGTGTAAATAACTCGTGAAAATGCCGCCTCCCCTAGGGGTTTCCTCATTTTAGCAGCTGCCAAGCGCCTGTGGCTCAGGCCTAACTGTGGCATGGACAGGGCATCAGAGCATCTGGTTTTTATTTCTAGCTTTGCCCCTCAGTGCCCAGGGAATCAGTGCATCTTTTGGGCTTCAGTTTCCTCATCTGTAAAATAACCGATTTAGAGGAGATGACTCTAAGGTCAGACAGCTGGGTAATGAGCACAGGACCCTCTGTGACTCTGGCCTTGGCTGGGGCTCAGCTGCCATTGTGGTGATGCAAAGGCTTCGTCTTGTATACTCTCTGACGACCATGACCCCTCACACCCCACGTCTCCCTCCGCAGGGGCCATCTCCATCCATGTGTGCACCCCCTTCCTCCCAGACCTCTGCCGGACTCCCTCTACAAGTGGGTATCCGGGTGTGGACAGCCATGGAGAGGAGCGGCCTCTTGGTGCCATCCACTAGACCGTCAACTTGTTGAGGGCAGGGATATGGCTGGGTCACCGTGGTACTTCTGGCATCCAGCACAGTGCTGGTGCAGGGCAGGCACCTGGGAAAGGATTGTAAAGAGGAACTGCCCGAACCGTGGTCAGAGACTTCTCTCTCCACGCCTCCCTTTGCAAATAGACTCGGGGGCTCTGCCTTCCACCCTCACTGCCTTCTCCCCTCCATCTCTCTTCTTAAGGCGAGACAAAGCCTGCTTTGCACACAGTTCATATTATGGAGTCCCAAGGTGGGCCCCTCATGCCAAACATCCTCACAGCCTCCATCACTGCCTGAGTCACCATTAGATTCCGTTCCCTAGTTTAAAGGTCTTACCGCTTCACCTGTCCCATGAGTATAACAGGAAATACCTGCAGCACCTTTTCGAGCTTCCCAGGTGCTGTCATTTACTCTGCCCTGGGTCTCCTGGGAGAGGCAGTTTCTCCAGCCAACATCAAGCTGTGGCTTCTGAGAGGTAAGCTGACCCCCAGCTATGACACTCAGGTGGGGAAGAAATCACAGGAGTCCTGCCTGAGAGAAATATCAGCATTAAGTGCCAGCGGCCGGGTGGGAATAAGAATAAAAGATGAATTATCAGGAGCCAGGACAGTCTCACCCACCTCGCACAGCTCCCTTGTGCCAGTCAAACATGAAATGCTAGGATCCGTTGTAGTAACTATGTCCAGCCCTAAGTTTTCTGAAACCGTCATTTTCTACCCATCCCGCACCCCACCCCATCTCCTTTCTCATCACTTGTTCTTGCTCAACAACTTGACCTTCTAGTATAAGTTGCCTCAACCCCTATTTTGTAAAAGGATAGGGTACAGGTAGGAAGTACCTTACTTGATAATTAGTAGAGACCGTTTACTCTACACCAAAGGCCCTGATGCGATAGGAAGAAGGGGCAAGAATAGTTTTAAATACCTGAAAAGTGGCCTACGTATCTAAATAATAATAATAGTTTGAATTATGTGGCAAAATATAGTGGTTCCTTTTCTTTGAGACCACATAAGGAGGTAAGGGTGACTTCAATAATGCTATGTGCATGAATGTGTTACACAAGCATAAGTTTTGCCATCATTTCCATGCCTATTTTCTGGGCATTTAACTACTTCATGCTTTAGCCTCGCAGAGAGTGAGCAAATGGAACTTTCCCCAGGAATCTCATCAGCATTGATCATCAATCAGGAAATAAAGTTGCTTTTCAAACCTCTTTTACTGCGTTTTTATGGATTTGAAAAGAAAACCACAACACAAAAATTGGCTCGACCTTGCTTTAATGGTCATCAGTTTTGGAGATGCTGGTAGACTGGAGTGGCTAAAAGCGTGAGCTCAGGGGCCAGCTGCCCGGGTTTGAACCCCAGCTCCGCCACCTGCAGGTTCTGTAGCCACAGCCTAATTACTCAGCCTCTTGGCACCTCCCTTTTCTCTTTTATAAACTGGGGATTATAATAGAAACTACCTCAGAGGGTCACTGTGAGGATTAAATGAGTTGGTATATGGACAGCATGCACAGTACTTAAAACAGTGCCTGGCACATGGTAAGTTCCCTAGCGCTTTTTCTAACGTGGCACTCCTTGTTATCTAAACTATTAGCTTTCTTTAAATAGGTTGTCCACATGATGGTGATCATAAAATACCTAGCTGACCTTCAGCAAAACTGGTTTCTCATGCACGCTGAGTGCATGTGCGTGGATGAAAAATATTAAGAATTCGAACTACATTGAGATAAAAGAATTTACTTAGGAATGAACAGGAGCAAAAAGGCAGAGGGAGACGGGAGGGAAATTGTGCCACATTTCCCCGAAATGGAGAATCAATGAACTCTGAGCTGAGTGTTTTAGGAAAGGAAACCCATAGGTTTCCATGAGCGCTTCTTCTAACCCCACGTCAGCTTGGAAATTTCCAGTGCCTTAATTGCGAGGGGCCAAAATGGTGCCACACTAGTGACTGAATATAAAAGGGTTGATTAAAATACTTTTCAAGCAGTTCATATCCTTGAAAGTGAAGTCTGTGCTACGACCTGAGCCAGTAATAGCCAGTAAACAGCTAATTACATTATAACGTGCGTTTTTTAATTGTTAATTATAGTAAAAGAAGCAACAACCCAACGATAATTTGCCAGTCCATACATCTGTGAAGTTTAAATGGGAAAACTGCCTCTTGTCTCAGCAAGGACGTAATTGATTCTCGGGCACTTAACGATGTAATACCAGTAGCTGCGTGTTCTTCTTTCTTCCTTCAAAGAGCTGACACCATTATGTCACTGATATAAATGGAATCTTGAAGGTGTATCAAAAATTCTCTGCCTTTGGGAAAAAAAAAGGCAGTGTGTTCTTTAGTTTGGAACACGGGCATACGCAAGTGGGCATTCTGGGGTCAAGGATAGAGTCCGGCCCAGTTGGAGTTTTTCTCTTTTCTGTGGGGTGGGGTGGAGCCCATTTTGTCATGTTAGCAACGGTCATTGTGAACCTCTACAATCTTTTAAAGCAACATTTTCAAAGACTGCCAAATGAGAGAGCAAAGAGGCTTTTGTCAGAGGCCATCTGCTCTCGTGTCAACCAAAGCTAACTGGAAAAGAACTCAGGGTTCTTAAAACTGAATTTCATTAGTGGAGATGGACCAAAAAATGTGCATCAAAAGAGAACTGGCAAAATATTAGCCTTACCTCCCACCCCCAGACTCAACTCCTCGCATTGTATTACTGCAGCTTGATGGTAAGGATCTGAAGGGCAGAAAAGGAATAAATTCAGAGAGTCAACATCAAAGTGCGATCTACATTTCCTTTCCAACCAGAACATTGTTTTAATCTCAATTTTTAAATTTTCATTTTTAATTGACTTAGTGGATTAGTGGTAGTGGATATACTTTAATCCTTTGTAATAAGCCATGCACGTATATTTTTAAACTGCTTAAGAGACATCTTATCAATGTGATAATCACTTTCTTCTTACTAATGCCTAGATTATTCCTAACACAATATTTTGGCCTGATATACTGATTATGTATAATCAAAAAAGAATCTAATCCCCTTTGCATCGCACATCAAAACTAAGTGTACATCCAAAGATTATAAACATATGAGTGTTATTTTAAACTTTATCAGTCTATGAAACCTTCAGCCATCTGCCTGAATAATAGGATTGGCCATAGAGCAATGTTTTATAGCTGAACTATATTTCTAGCTGAACAAGTCAGAAGAGGTTCACCAGCTCTTTCTCCCTGGCATAGGACCCGCGGGGAAAATGGACCACAGAGAGTCTTGTTGGTGCCCACCATGTAATCAGAGCAATACTGATTATAAACCTTATGATAATGAGTGCTTGATGGGTGCCACCTCATCTAAATCCACAAAGATCTTGTGTGGGTGCTTTTGTTATCCCCATTTTACAGACCAAGAAAGAAAGTCACAGATAACGTAGGCCTTAGTTCACACAGCCAGTAAGTGGCGAAGCCAGAATTCAAACCGAGGGTCTACGTTTTCAACCACTTCACTACAGCCCCGGCATCCAGAGCCTCCGTTCCTTTTTATTGTGGTTTTTGTTTTGAGGTTTTTATTGTTAGGGGAGATAACTTTTTATTTTGAAAACTATCAAACTTAAAAATAGTTGCAAGTACAATATAAAAACCTTTACTTCCAGAACCATTTGAGAGTAAGCTGTTCACCTGATAACATCGTCACCTTGAAATGCGTTAGCACATCATTCTGACAAACCAGATATTCTCCCACGTGACCACAATATGACCACCAAGATCAGGAATTTAACAGTCAAGACATTTCTTCCATCAAACCCTCATACCCCATTCAAGTTTTATCAGTTCACCACTAATGCCCTTTAAAGCAAAAAAGCCTGCAGTTCAAAATGATGCGTTGCATTTACTTGTCACATCTCATCAGTGCCCTTCAATCTGGAACAGTTCCTCAATTTTTTTTTTTTTTTTTTGATGAGGAAGATTGTCCCTGAGTTAACATCTGTGCCAGTCTGCTTCCATTTTGTATGTGGGGCGTGATGAGCAGTGTGTAGGTCTGTGCCCGGGATCTGAACCCATGAACCCCAGGCCACCAAAGCAGAGCATGTGAACTTAACCACTACACCACCAGGCCAGCCCCAGGAACAGTTCTTTTGACTTTCACAACCTTAATACTTTTGAAGATTACTGGCCCGATCGTTGGTAGAGATCCCTCATTTGGGGGGTGTCTGATATTTCCTCATGATTAGACTCAGGGTTTGCATCTCCAGCAGGAATATCACAGAAGTGCTGCTGAGTCCGTCTCGTTGCATGCTGTCAGGGGACACACCATTTGGACCCATCGCGTGGTTGGCGATCTTCACTTTGAGCACTTCATTAAGATGGTGTCGACCAGGTTTCTCCACTGTAAAGCGATTCTTTTCCCCCTTCATAATTAATAATGTTTTGTGGGGAGTTACTCTGAAGCTGTGTAAAGATTCCAGTCCTCACC
Organism: Equus przewalskii; assembly: GCF_037783145.1. Lineage (NCBI taxonomy): Eukaryota > Metazoa > Chordata > Mammalia > Perissodactyla > Equidae > Equus > Equus przewalskii. The sequence goes on along the minus strand of NC_091845.1, from coordinate 78,848,445 downwards.
AACTTTCAAGTCATTCACTTATTTTATTATATCAGCACGGATTTGTGCTTCTCCATTTTATTCAATGGATTATTATGTGTTACTACTATTATTTACTTTGATGTTCAAATTGTCTTCAGTTTGCCTTTCGGGAGTCCCTTCAACCCCTCTGCTCTGTCTGTTTGACATGTCCCATCATTTTTAGAGCCCTCCCTTACTAATTGGCACAATAAGATGTTTTGGGCTCTTCTCGTACCCTCCCTGCTCAAGCCCTGGCACCAACCATTTCTTCAAAGAACCCTGGTTCCTTTTAGTGAAGAATGGTGTTTAGAAACCAAGATCTGGTACTGGGTGTGCTCATTGCTGCTTCAAGGCTGGCCCTGCAGGTGGGAGGAATTAGGAACTCTGTGTGTGTGTGTGTGTTTGTGCGTGTGAAGAAAGAGAGATTTACATACACGTTCATGCCTATATCTGTGTGTGGCTATATTTACATTTATATATGGGTTCACACAAATACCTTCAATTCTAGTCCAACATCATTCTAGTCTTTCCCATTCCATATTTGCAACTTCCGTCTCTGACAGCAAGAAACCTAACAGGCTGTGTTTTTAACCATTCTACTATATCGTCTGCCCCCAGGGAAAAGAGGGGAAACTGGACTGACCATCAAGAAAACTTGGACTCAGTCTTGGGCCCCCTCTTCACTAGCTGTGTGACCTTGAGCAAGTCACTTGACTGCTCTGGTTTGCCATTCTTCATCTGTAGAATAGCTATGACCATAATACCTGTTTCAGGAGGCCACACAGGATGGAGGTCAGAGCAAAGGGCCTGGGGCCAGACTGGCTCTAACACTCACTGGCTGTGTGACCTTGAAAAAGTGACTCAACTCTCTGAGCCTTGTTTCTTCATCTTTAAAATGTGAAAAATGCTACCACTGAGCTCCCAAGTGGTTATGACATTTAAATGTATCCAAAACTGCTTGGCACAGTGCCTGGTAGACAGAAACAATCAATAATAGTTATTCCCTTCCCCTTTCTCCTTACCACAATGTTAAGTAAGGATAATAGTAATAATAATAAAACAAGTATAATTATACCTAGATAGAGCAATAGAAAGCCCAACACAAGTTGAAACGATCATGTAATTTCTTGAGTATGATCCAATGATAACCTTCTAAAATAGCAATTGAGTATAAGAAGTTGCATTTTGATGATATTTTTACCCTCTCTGAACATTCCCAACATGAGATAGAATTACGAGAAGCAGATGACTGCTCCAGCAATAAAGGGTATATTTAAGAAAATTTTGCCAAAGAGGTTTGTGGGGGTTTTTTTTCGAGGTAACATTGGTTTATAACATTTTATAAATTTCAGGTGTACATCACCATATTTCAACTTCTGTACAGACTACATAGTGTTCACCACCAAAAGTCTAGTTACCATCTGTCGCCGTACAAATGCGCCCCTTTACCCCGTGCCCTCCCCCACCCCCTCCCCACCCCCTCCCCCACCCCTTCCCCTCTGGTAACCACCAGTCATTCTCTGTCTGTGTTTGTTTGCTGTTGTTGTTTTCATCTTCCACATATGAGTGAAATCATATCGTATTTGGCTTTCTCCAACTGACATTTCACTGAGCATAATATCCTCAAATTTCCATATGTTGTCATAAATGGCAAAATTTCATATTTCTTATGGCTAAGCAGTATTCCATTGTGTGTGTGTATATATATATATATATATATATATATATATATACATCTTCTTTATCCATTCATCTGTTGTTGGGCACTAAGGTTGTTTCTAAGTCTGGCTATTCTGAATAATGCTGCAGCAAACATGGGGTGTGTATATCTTTTCGAATTAGTGTTTTCATGTTCTTTGGATAGATGCCCAGTAGTGGAATAGCTGGATCATACGGTAGTTCTAATTTTAATTTTTTGAGAAATCTCCATACAGTTTTCCATAGTGGCTGCACCAATTTACATTCCCACCAGCAGAGTATGAGGGTTCCCTTTTCTCTGCATCCTCTCCAACACTTGTTATTTCTTGTCTTTTTAATAACAGCTATTCTAAGAGGTGTGAGGTGATAATTCAGTGTGGTTTGATTCTCATTTCCCTAATAATTAGTGACCCTGAACATCTTTTCATGTGCTTGTTGACCATCTGTATATCTTCTTTGGAAAAATGTCTATTCAGATCCTCTGCCCATTCTTTAATCGGGTTTTTTGTTTTGTTGTTGTTGAAGTGTGTGAGTTCTTGATGTGTTTCAGATTTTAACCCCTTATCAGATATGACTTGCAAATATCTTCTCCTAATTGGTAGGTTGTCTTTTCATTTTGTTGATGGTTTCTTATGCTGTGCAGAAGCTTTTTAGTTTGGTGCCAGAGTTTTAACTGTCACGTTTAACTCTGTGTAATAATGAATAATGATGGCTTTGGTTGATTGACTGCCTCTCAGAGTAGGAACTTTACAGACTCATGGCTAATCCTTACCACATCCCTACGAGGAAGGTATTACCTTCTCCATTTCCTAAGCTAGAAAACTGCGGTTCGGAAAGCTTAAATGTCCTCCCCCAGGCTGCCCGGCCAGTAAACACTGGGGTCAGACGCATCCAACGTGTGAGGGGCTCCATCCCTGCCTGCTTTCTGATCAGCCCACTATCACATTACGCATCACGAGAAACACGCCAGGACCCCATCCAATTGATCTGTGGGAATCCGGCCATGTTCCATTTGGTCAAAGAGACAAATTAAAATTGCTAAAAATGAGCTCAGACTGACCCCTCCAGTTCCCAGCATTCCTTTCCCTATGTTCTGGAAATTCAAGAGCACAGTGACTAGAATCTTTGGCATCTTGTTGCCAGAGTATTTCTCCAGCACAACCAGACGAGCTGGTATCTGCTCAGAGACTGAAATGGCTCCTACTGAGGCTGAAATAAGTTCAGCATCATAGACCTGTTCTTTTTCTTCTATGAGCTGTCTTTCACAGGATCTTGTGTCTGAGGGGGTCCCCCTGTGCCCTTTGTGGTACTCCCCCGTTCATGTGTCTGATCCCCAGCTAGACTGAGTTCTGGGGGTGCTAGGAGAGTAAGTTTTGATCACCTTTACCTCGTTTGTGCCAAAAACAGGGTAGGACTTTCATAAATATGTGTTGGCTGGCTGGCTGGATGACACTGGTAACCTTTATCTTTAATGACGTGGGAAGTGGGGAGAGAAATATAACGTGATGGGAGGGTAAGGGCTTGGCACAAGTAGAGGCACACAGATCTATTATAAGTTTTCTCAGAAAGTAACTATTTTGGAGAGACTCCAATGTTTTAACTTAGTATCAAGGGTGCATTAGAGAAGCACAGAGACACAGAGCACGGACTCGACAGCCAGGCCGTCTGGATGGAATCCTGGCCATGATACTTGCTTGCTGTGTGACCTTGTGCAGGTTACTTAAGCTCTCTGTGCCCTATCTGTAAAATAGGGTTGTTGTGAAAAATGAGTGAGTTTGTGCAAGAAAAGTGCTTAGAACAGTGCCTGGCGCATAATCAGCGCTTTATAAGTACGAGCCTTCCTTATCACCTAGCGCCTTTGCTGCGGTGGCAGAGATTAAGACCCCAGTAGCGTAATGAAAAGAAAACAAAGTACCCAAAGCCACATAAACTAAGAAAATGAGTTCTTTGTGCAAAGCATTCCACAAATTAAATTCCCATAAACTGGTAATTTACACATGTAGTCTCGGGGGAAAGGGACGGGAAATGAAAATGAAGCCGCAACACAGTGAGAACCTCCAATATATTTCCCTTCATCATTAACGTGATGTGTTACAAAAAAATTGGCACAATCGCTGTGTATAAAAGCAGACCTTAGTGCCCAGCAGACACACACCCCTGCAAACGAGGACAATCGGTCAGAAAGCAGCCCCACGCCTTCTCCCTCCCGGCTCCCCGGCCGCTGGATGTCGGAAGAAATTTGCACAATCAAACCTCTGTTTTCACTTTAAATTCATGATCTCAAGGCTCAAATTGTCATCAGCATTGCTCAGCAAGCTTACTAGGTTTCTCTAGAAGGTTCATTTTCCCCCCCTCAGGCATCTAATTCATTCCTTCTCCATCACTCACAACCCCCACAGCCCCTCCTCCACGCTCTGTATCAGCCGGTGACCTTGCTTCCCGCTTCACTGAGAAAACGGAACCCACAGGCACGAACCCCTCACCTCTGTCACCAAAGCTGCCCCCAGCTTCACTGCTCCCACCTTACTCTCCTGACATAATCAAGAGCGTTTTCCTTTAGAAGCATGTACCTCGGCTTGAGCTGCTCCTGTGTCTGTTCCAAGAACGGCCACTGGTCCCCAGCTGACGCAGTGGAGGAAAAGGGGCAGCAAAAGATGATAAGAGCCAATATTGAGTGTTTACAATGTGCTAAGATTCTTTTATGTATATTTAATTTCCTGATTGTCCACAACAAGGCTACAAGGTAGATGGTATTATTGTCCCCACGTTACAGATAAGAAAACGAAGGCACAGAGAGGTTCAGTAACCTGCCCTAGGTCACAATACCACTAAATGATGAACCCTGGCTTCTGGCTCCAGAGACTGAGTCCTTAACCCAGTAGAGCCTCCTCATGAAGACTGGGTAGCAGATGTGAGAGGAAGAGAGAATAAATCATGAATTTATTTTATTGTGTTCTTTTTGCTGAGGAAGATTCGCCCTGAGCTAACATCTGTGCCAACCTTCTTCTATTTTGTGTGTGGGTTGCCACCCCAGAACTGAACCTGGGCCACCAAAGTGGACTACCCCAAACTTAATTACTAGGACATGGCACCAGCCCCTAAATCATGAATTTTTATGTCAACACTTTGGTGCTCAGGACTGACCCACACTCCTTCCTCGGAGGGCCTCCCCTCTTCCCAGCCTCTGTGACTGTCACAAAGCAAGGGTGTGCTTCTCCCAAAGGGACAGTCCCTCTGGGCCATGGAGGCTCCTCCGCCCCTGGTTGATGGCCACGTGGGGAGTCCTTGGGGGTGTCTCAGTCTGCTCTGGCTGCCGTAGTAAAATGCCACAGACTGGGTGCCTTAAACAACAGACATCTGTTTCTCACAGTTCTGGAGGCTGGGAAGTCCAAGATCAAGGTCCCAGCAGGTTCAGCTCCTGGTAAGGACCCTCCTCCTGCCTTGCAGGTGACCATCTTCTGACCATGTCCTCACGTGGCCTTTTCTTGGTGCATGTGGCTGGAGAGATCTCTTTCTCTTCCTCATCTTATGAGGCCATCGTGTAAGTCCCATTCTACGGGACTAGGACCGCACTCTTATGTCCTTATTTAACCTACTTACCTCTTAAAAGCCTTGATCTTCAAGTAAAATCACATTCGGGGTTAGGACTTCAACATATAAGTTTTAGGGGGACACAATTCGGTGCACAGCAAGGAGTATTTCAGAGTCTGCTGCCACAGAGGCTACCGCCTGAGAGCAGTGAACCAGGGGCACCCAGCTCGGGAAGAGCCTCCTGACCTGGTGGAAGCCTTGTCCCCTCTCCTCTCTAAGGCAACCCCTCCCTGCGCTCTGAATTCTCTCCTCTCACTTCTCAGACCTTCCTTCCTTCCTTCAGCTCTCTCCGCCCTCTCTCCTGTACCAACGGCATCTTCCCTCTCCCTTTAGACCAGATGGCTAATGTCAGCATCCCAAATGGTCTCCTATACCCCATTCCACTAAAATAACTGTCTCTTCTTTACCCTTCCCCATCCTCCTCCAGCAATGCTGCAAGACTCGGGGAATAAACACGAGCTGGATGGCATTTAGACCCTTTTCAATCTAGCTCCTATAAAGAAATGGCTTGATCACCAGGCTATAGTTGGTATCTGATATATATACTGATATAGATATGTATGCATGAACATATATATACACATATACACAAACTTACACACACACGCAGATATACACATGTTTACAAATATAGACACACATATACATACAGACATACACGCATTACAGACATAACCACACATGTGCACACACTTAAGATACAAACACACATATTCACAGATATACACACCTACACACACAAATATACTCACATATACACAGCCATGTATACAGAAATACATGCATCCACACACATATAAAGGCATATACACATTTACCCATGTAAGCATGTACACACATATACATACAAACACATATATATACACACATAGTCTTGAAGGGGTTGTGAAGAGGAAAAGAGGAATTGGAATGCAGTTTTAAAACAAATGGTGTGAAGGCCACAAAGAAAGAAAACATCAGACTGAATCTCTACTTTTCCCCCAAATCCTGCCTGTTCCCTCTTCAGCACACATTTCAAGAGCCTGCTGTGTCCAGGACTGGGCCAGGCATGGCACTTGCCTTAAAATGGTCCATTTAAGCACCCTTAGTCACTCATGGGATTCCTAAATGGGCAAGAGGCTCCTCTCCAGGAAGAGCTGTGATATGTTGTCACCCAGGGAAGGCCACTTGGAGCACGTGAACACATCTCTATAATACACGCACATACACACACACACACACACACACACACACAGAGTTAATAATACTGGTCTCTGTATGTTAGCACCTTCAACATGGATTCCAGAGCAAGAGCCAGAAAATGGCACCATGAGACCAGCTGTTTCCAGGGCCCCCAAGCAGAGGAAGGGTTAGACAGGTCAAGGTGAGACTGCTGCTCACCGAACAGCCTTTTCTTTGCTCATCCCCCGTCACACAGAGATCTGGTGACAGGTAAAGTGTTTGACAACCTACCCCTCTCACTTCTTCACATGATGCGTCTTTTCAAACTTCCTGAAATGTCAGAGGCGTTTCCCCCTCAGAATTCATCTTTTTAATGGTTCGTGTATGACAGGTCTTCTGAAGAGCACACACCTCTGGGATGGGCGTAGCTTTAGCTGGTCGTCTTCTACTTTACTAACCTTCATACTCCCAGGCAACCGAGGGGGCGGCGCGGCCTGAAATTCAGTGGCTGTGACTGACCACAGCCCCTGCTGCTCTTCCTCCCATTGCCCTCTGTACAATAACACCTTCGAGGGGTGGGAGAAGATAAGTCCTTCCTGTGGGACTCAGAGGCCTTTTCCGAAGGGCAAAGCCTGTTAACTGATGCTGAGGACGTCAGTCCCTCCGTCAAACTCCAGCAGATCTTTGTGGCTCTGTCTCCCACTCACAGTAAGAAAGGCTCAGGATTGGCCCACCAATGTCCTGTTTAATTGCTTTCATTGTCAATTCAACACTGCAAAGACTGCACACCCATTTCACGCAAGACACTGTGGGAAGAGACAAAATGAAACAGACCTGGAACCTGCCCTTGCATTATTTAGGGTTTGGGGTGAGAGAGGGAGAGAGGTGCCTAAGAAAAGGCAGGTTGTGTTCAGAGCTGCCCCTGAGAAACAAATAGGAGCTATGGGGGCCCTGAGGAGGAATAAATTCCAACTGAGTCTTCCTGTAAAATGTGCACTCTGAATTAGAGAATGGGAAGGATGCCAAAATCAGAGACAGGGAAAGTGGTAGGACTTCCAGATGAAGGGAACATATACATCAACACAGAAGGGGGAACACACGGCTCGGGTTTGGAGAAAGTGAGTTGTCTGGTCTGACAGAAGGCACAGGGTATAGGGCCTGGTCCAATGCATCTTGCTCAAGGAGGGCTCAGCTCAAAGGGCTTAGAATTTGGACGTTGTGCTATAGGAAATGCGGAGCCACTGAGGGTTTTAGGATCATCATGCCTGCACTTTAGGAAGATAACTTGGAATCTGAGAAGGTGGCTGCCATAAAGAAAGCATGGTCCTTTCCCCTTGTCCTTTTCAATCCCTTCTCTGGAGTCAAGAAAAGCAAGATTAGAGGCAGAGTCCAGAGGACACACCAAGGGGAGAGCATGTTGGGGACTTCTGGTTCCATAGCAGCCAGCAAGACCTGGCGACCAACAGCAGGGGAGGAGCCTCGAAGCGAAGGCCTTGGATTTTGTGACTCCCTGAAGAAGCCCGGCTGACAGATGTCTGTCTGCCCCTTTAGCAAGGAACTAGGTCCCTCCTGACTATAGGTGTGGAATTCGAAGAGGTCACCAAATCATCCTCACCCTCCTGGACCTTCCTGGGGCTTCCCTGATGGGCTGGATCGGCCTCAGTCTGCTCTGCTGGGCGAGGATTCAGTCAGCACTTTGGCAGAAGGTAGCAGTTTGCGTGCTTGCTGGCCACCAGCCCCCAGGAACGGACACCGGCATGCCTCCTGCCCCCTGCTCTACCATCACTGACAGAATACCCCAACGGGCTGACTGGCACAGGGACTGAGGGGACACACAAAATGAGGAGGCAATGAAAAATTACAACCCCTTACAGGGACTCTGTAATCAGAAGGAGAAAGAGTAGACTGAGCAAGTAGAGCAGGCAGCTTCATTTATAGTAGAGGTAATGGAAGAGAAAGGGGACATTAATAAAAGTAATTAGAACAAAGATATAATTAGAGCACAGAAAAGGCTTTCTGGAACTCAGAATGATATTTCTGAATTTCAGAAGTTCAATAGACGTTGGAAAAATGAAGTCTCACTGCTGAGAATAGAATTTGTGTTCTGGAAGATCAAGTGAAAGAAATATCTCAGGACACAGAGAACTAGCCCCCAAAGTAGAAATCAAGTGGAACAAGAAGAGACTTAGAAGACGAATCCAGAGGATCCACCACGTTAACAATAAGACGCCAGCAGATATGAAATGAAAGTACATGGAAAATAACAAGCAAATAACAGAAGAAAATATTCCCCACACTGAAGAAATACTTGGTCCTTCAGGTTAAAATCTTGGCTGAGAGGCTGGCCCGGTGGTGTAGTGGTTAAGTTCACATACTACGCTTCAGTGGCCCAGGTTTTGTGAGTTTGGATCCCAAGTGTGGACTTTCACACTGCTCATCAAGCCACGCTGTGGAGGTGACCCACATACAAAATAGAAGAAGATTGGCACGGATGTTAGCTCAGGGCCAGTCTTCCTCACTAAAAAACATCTCCTCTGAGTCCTAGAGCGGATGAGTTAAGAGGGGAACACAAAAACAATAAAAACCTGAGACATATCTAGTGAAATTCCTACATTTCAAAGATAAGGAGAAAATCTCACAGACCTTCTGACAGAAAGAACAGGTTACTTACTCATCATCTGAAATACAAGAATCTAAAGAAGCCTGGAATAACACCTATAGAAAGAAAGGAGGATTATTAATAAAAACAAAGTATAATCTTAAAATCCTATTCACCCAAAGGATAGTCATCTGAAAGGGAGAAGAAAGAGTAATATTATAGATCCCATTCTCTAATTATAATATAATGATATTGTAAATCAACAATCAATGATTACCAAAAATTTTTAATTACTTGCAAATTAGGAAGCATTGTTTTAAATTATCTTTAGTCCTACCTAAAATTTGACATTATCTAGAGAGTAACAAAAAAGAAAACATTTTAAATCAAAGAGTTTAGGATAGAGCTAAAACTGTATTCAAAGAAAAATGTATAGCTTTAAATGTTTTTATTATTGTTGATGCAAATAGTCCATAACTAACGGATAAATCAGAAGTGGGGTGAGTTTATTATGAGCCAGAGTGAGGATTAAAACCCGAGAAGACCTTAGAAGACATTCGGGAGAAGCATGGGTTTCAGTACAGTCTTATATCTTTTTAGAACAAAGAACATATGTTAAACATACCTAGGATATGTTTTCATCAAAATTTCAGAGAGGTATTTCACGGAGTTGCAAATTAGGTCAACGTGACGGTAAGGTCAGGAAAGGGACTAATCAGGAGTTACCAATAGGGTGTCACCAATAGGGTGTCTGCATTCGTATCTTAAGAGAGTCCATTCTTTACTTTGATGGTTAAGCAGATATACAATGTACGTTTGATAGGCCATGAGTTAGGCTTATTAGTTCAAGCTAAATCAGTTTTGAACTCGAATAGTTACCCCATATACCTCAATATGCAAAAATCTCTTGTCAGTAAATTAGAAAAATTAAAATGAAACTAAAGAAAAACAAAATAAAATTTACTATTCAACTTAAGAAATCAGGAAAGGAATAGCAAAGGGCAAAAGAAGACAACTCTGGAAGCAGTGCCCTGGGATAAAGGGTGGAAATAACTCTGCAGCCAAGGGAGGAAGGCCTGGAACTTGGAAGCAGCAGGATCAAAAAGAAGAGCTAAACTGAGAAACGCTTCTGGAAGTGGAATGATCGCGGCATCTGGAAGTGGAGAACAGGAAGTGAGGGGAGTCACAGATGAGTACGAGTTTGAGACTGGGTCACTAGGTGAAGGTGAGGCTATTAATAAGACAGAAAATGGAGAAAGAAGAATACGTGTGAAAGAGAAGACATGCAGTTTAATTTCGAATCCATGGAGTTTGAAGTGCTTGTGTGGGCAAGACACTGTTTGAGGTACTGTACTCATTATAAATCTGAATATGCCCCTGCTCACCCCAGATTCCCGGGTCACCTGTCCAGGGCTGCAGTTTGCATATCAAGGTAACAAATAAGCAAAAACGTGGTATGTTTAATATGGCTGATCCCAGAAATACTCAGCCCAAGCTCTGAGTGAGAGAGGAGGTGACTCCGCGCCCCCAGCCTCTCCTCTGCTGCAATTCAGAGGGCCGGGCCTAGGAGCCTGCAAACGGAGCGAGCGTGGGGGCCAGAGTGAAACAAGCAAGCTCAGCGTTTCCTCAATCTGGCCTCAGTATTCAACTCAAATGCTTTACTCAGGAAGCAAGTGAGCTGCTCAGGAGACTTGTCCCTAACGTAATTAAACACAGCCTCACAGTTGCAGCTCAATGACTGTTAAATAGGACTTGAGCACTTCAGCTCAATTGATGTCTTCTTCCCCGCTGCCCCTGCAGCCCAGAACCCCAGCGACACAGCCCTGAGAAATCTAGATCTTGCAAATCAAATGGAAGAATCGCCGGTCAAGATCTCTTAATATTCAGATAACTCTTTCAAACAAATCTGGTAACAAAGCTTCTGGATCCCATCCAAGTCAATCTTCCTGCGTAGCCTCTAGGAAAAGCAGCAGGTCGATGACAGTTTTCGCTTGGAAAAGAAACAGCCAGGCAGAGAGCACCCTGGAAAGATGCTCTTCTATCCCGTGCACCTGCCTAGGCCAGCTGGATGTCTATTTGATGCAGAAGGATGGCTTCAGGCAGAGTACATTTACTCAATCCTCTACCACTGGCTTGTGCCGTAACTTAGTCCTTGGTGAGAAGGTTTAAACTGTGAGTGAAATGGGAACTTTGAATACTGGCAGCTGATGTTAATCGAAACTTCCTGGTGCTGATTCGAAGCTGTTCAACAACAGACTGAAAGGCTAAGCCACTACCCTGGACCCTCAGGGATGCTTACCATACGGAGACGTCAGGTTGGTCCTCCTGCCGGGAACCTGTGTCTAAGAATGTCTGTGCAGTATCCCAAAAAGTGTTCTCCCAAGCTCAAGCCAGGGAAGGTCAGATAGCTATTTTTATGCCTGCCACTTTCCAGTCAAAAGAAATAGAAGGACATCACACTATTTACAATGGAAGGCTCCAAAGTTTTACTTTGAGTTAAAACCATTAGAGGTAACTGAATGCCAACGCAGGGGCCTGACCTCACATCAAATGAGCCTAATTCATACTCAAGGAAACAAAGGCCCAGATACCCAAAGTAGCCCTGAGAACCACTAACACATTACTAGAGAAAACTAGTATTCCTGGGCCCAGAGTTAACTAGCCTCGTTTGTAGAAAATTGTCAAAATACATCTGGGCAGGCGTTCTTTTTTGTTTTCTGTTCTTTTTCTTTTTCCGCGGATCTTTTGTAAAGTCAGTCCTTGTTTCTCCTGGCTCGTGATTCTCAGCAGTACAAATAAAATGAGGGCAAAATGGCCCGATTCTTCATCTTTTTTTAAGCTGCACCGATCTCTGTAGAGTTAATAGAAGTTGGAATTTCAGGCAAATTTGGAAATCCGGGCAGGATTTTCTTTCCCCTCTATGTGCTAAGATTATTTTTCTCATATGGTACTGATGTTTTCATCTCTTTGATTTATCTGAAAATGGACTTTTAATAATATTCCAGAGAAGGGGTCTGTGGCAAGAGACTTTCAGATTTGGAGGCATAAAGCATGTGATCTGGAGAATTTCACATGTCTTAGAAAAGGTCCAGAAATCTGAAAGATACTGACCAAGGCGGTTTCACTTGGTGTTGTTGAAGAATTAGCTGCCATTGTGGGAATCTCTTCATGTTTTTGTGCTTTCTTTGAAGACATCTTACATACAAATAGGACACAGTGCTGTTATTGTCATCAGCATCGTTCCTGAACAAGCCTTATTAACATGATTAGCTGTGTGTCATCCCATTCATCATTGAACACCCTCACTCTGTCCTAAAGGACCTGGGACCTTTGACTTTACTTCCCTGATACTCAAAATGTTGTCCAAAGACCAGCAGCATCCACATCACCTGAGAGCTTGTTAGACATGCAGAATCCCAGGCCCCACACTCACCTACTGCTATGGACTGAATTGTAGCAAATTCATGTGTTGAATTCTAACCACCAGTGTGACTGTATTTGGAGATAGGGCCTATTAGGAGGTAATTAGGTTAAATGAGGTCATACAGGTAGGACCCTGATCCTATAGGATTAGTGTCCTTATGAGAAGATACACCAGAGAGCTCCTGTTCTTTCTTTCTCCACACACACAAAGAAGAGGTCATGTGAGCACACAGTGAGAAGGTCGCCATCTGCAAGCCAGGAAGAGAACTCTCACTAGTAACCAAATCAGCCAGCACTTTGATCTTGGACTTCCCAGCCTCCAGAACTGTGAGAAATAAATGTCTGTTAAGCACCCAGTCTATGGCATTTTGTCATGGCAGCCCAAGTTGACTAAGATGTCCACTGAGTCAGATTCTTCATTCTAAGAAGATCCCCAGGTGATGAGTACACATATTAAATTATGAGACACACACTGCTTTAGTTAACTGTGATCATGACATTATTTAAACTCATTCCTGTTCTGTCATTTTCCCATGGAAGAGAACTTGAGTCATAGACTGGGATGGACTTTGAAGTGAACCTTAGGCTTGGTTGGGCCTTGACTCTTCAATTCTAAAGCTCCTTGCCAGTCTCAATTTGCCAAACAATCTCTGAAATGGAGAGAACCCGTAGGCTTAAGCCATAGGTTAAGAGGGAAGAGATGCTCCTTGAAAAGCCCTGTGTATCTGTAGGTCTGGGAAGTTAGACTCCCTTTGCAGGAGGAGTCTCTAAGAGGGTCACCAGGGATTGTATAGTGCAAAAGTGAACCAATTGCACAACCCTTTGGATTATACCAGAGACTTCCTACCCTACAAGTACATTTATTTTTATCTGTGGCATCAGCCTGCTCTTCGGTCTATTTGGGAGGTCCATCAAGTTGACAGGGCTATTTTGTTTGGAACCAAATTTACTGCTTTTCAGAAAATCTGGATATTTTTCCTTTCTCCTTGGAATCAGTAATATTTGGTGAGATGGGAGACATGACCAGAGCACGATTAATGGACAAATATGTCTCCCTAAAAAAGAACATTACAAATAGGAAATAATATCGAAGGTGACAAATGGGCAAGAAATACGTGTTTATTGTGGGCTAGTACTAGAAAAATCCAAGACCCACTTCTGTAGTGGGAGAGAGGAAGGGCTCCACCTTCTCCAAGTCTCTCTTCTACCACATTTAGTGGGGACGTCCTGGGTCAGGCTTGCCACCCATTTTTGCATGGTACATGAGCCAATGACGATTTTTATATTTTTAAACAGTTTAAGAAACATTTTTTAAAGAATAATATTTCTTGACATGTGAAAATTGTAGGAAACTAGCATTTCAGAGTTCACAATAAAGTATTATTGGAACACAGCCACGCTCCTTTGTCTACATATTTCCTATGGGTGGTTTCATGCTACAACCACAGAGTTGAGTAGTTGCAACAGAGTATGGCCTAAAATACTTTTACCAGCTCCTTACAGAAAAGGTTTGCTGACTGCTGTCCTAGGGGAATTGGAGTGGAGGAGAGGAGACAAAATTATGTCAGTTGTTTCTAGATGGGTTTTTGGACTATTGGTGATAATCTTTGATGAACATGATGATGCTTTTAGTTTCGGTTTTATTTAAAACTCCAGTTGGGCAGTTTAATGTCAGAATCAATTCCCAGGAATAGACTTTTGGTGCAGCAATTATACGGCTTTTACATATTGCTTACTGGACTCCAAAACAGTTGTAGTGATTCCTAACATCAATCAGTTTTACCATCTTTCCTGAGTGCTATGCAGTATGCCTTCCTGAAGCCAGAGAATATACCTGATGGAGTCTACCATTTCTTTCCCTCACATTAATAAAGCCCAAGATGACACGACGAACCTCCTCAATGGTTCCCATTCCTTCCTTTGTCATCACTGTTCTGCTTTCTTGGTCAGTACTGAAAGCAAAATAGAAATCCCTCTGGTTGCTTTCCGTGTCTTCTGAGTAATGGTAATGAAATTGTCATCAGGGCAAACCGAGGAATAATCAGATGTCCTGTGTTCAAAAAGAACCCTTAAACTTCCAACAGATATGGGCACTGAAGATCCAAGAGTACGAGCTCCTGTCTCCTCTGTACCAGCCTGCATGTAGTATTAAGAGAGCACATCTAGGTCTTTACTGGCTGGAAGTTTGTAAAATGCTCCCAGAATATAATCTTTCCACTTCTCTTTTATCCATCAATAAACACCCTTTATCTCATTTTCCCACTAAGATTTGTTTATTTTCACTGAATTTTATGTCTTTAAACACACACACACACGCACACCACACACACAGTGCTATTCCTCTATTTGTAATGTTTCTTTTGAACCAGATCTATTTTTCTACTAGTTATAACCTAGTCATGCATTCTCCTCAGCAAAGATTATCGATACCAAAAAGGAAAGAAGGAAGAAGCAAGCATTTAATGGGCACCTGCTGTTTCCTAGTTAAATATGCTAGGATGATGCTCTATGATGCTAATTCTGCAAAACAGGTTCTATTACTCTTTCTTTATAGATGAATAAACTAGGATTTGTAGAAGGGATGATTCTTGTCTATGGTCACACAGCTAAAAGGAATGAGGCCAAACTTCAAACCCGGGTTATCCTGGTTCCAAAACCATCAGCTGTCCTAGCACACCCCTGTGCCTAATGTGTGAAACACATGAATGCAGGAGTACTTCAGGTGGTACAATGATGAAAGTTAAATTTTTTTTAAGTTATACATTTATGTTTAACCCCTAGTACACTAGAAAAAAGTAGTCATCCCTATTTACCATCTAGACCCAATGAACCTTTATTTTTTATACTTTAATACATTTTACAAATGATTTTCAGAACAATAAAAGGATAGTGAAAAGCAACTTTATTCAAAATTTTAGTAAGAACATGGATACATCAAACACAGTTTTTTTGTTATATATTCTCTCTCTCCCTAGATACATGAGAGAGAAAAGTCTGAAAGGGGCAACATCCTCTGAGTTCAGTTAATTGCTTGTCAACTGTCACGCATGTACCTAGAACCTATTCAATTGTAAATACTTATTCCAGACTTCAAATACATCGCTGAGGTTCTAGCTTATCATTACTCATTGATCTTCTTGCACTTACATCATCAAAATGAAAAACTTAAAGATTTTTTTGGAACTTTCGGTTGATTATAATTTTGTTGAAGAGATGGCCATGTTTTTAGTTCCACATTACAAAACATTTCCATTTTAGATTTACAAATAGCAATTATAATAATGTCTATTGAATTGTTTTAGTTTTCTTCCATTCATCTTTGTGTACATACCTGATTCAGCATTTGTCTACTTACAAATCATATCAAGTAATTTTTGCACAAAAACATCTTAAAGGTAAAAGAATAATGGATATGCCCTTTTAGAAACATGGGATAATCCAAATTGTTTTTGCAAGATATTACATGATAATGTTCTTCCTGTTCAGTGACTAAATGGATGAAAATGTCATATTTGCTTTGTGGTCTTAGAATTATATTTGTCACTCATGGATTCTTGAGTTTAAAACAACTCATCTAGGATATTGTTATCTGAAGAGCTGCAGCCTAAGATTTTGCTAATACAATCAATTTGACTGTTATCCTTACAGTATAGAGTTTTGCTGTCTCTTTACATTTGGTTTCTCATTTGTCTAATAATTGTGAAATGTCTTCTATTGTAAATTTTATTCTTTTTGTTATTATGGGTGAAAAATGAAAAAATTCTGAATTCTCAATTGTGTCCAATGAAAGCTAAAAGTAGACTAGAAAGAGAGTGTCTCCTGTCTTCTTTTACACTTTTTTGACAAGTGATGCAATACTTTGGGCAACATAATAAAAAAACTGAAGGATGATAAAATGATGACTCATTTCGCTATTGTACCTAGATGATCCTATCAGTCTTCTTATTTTCTTATTATTTTAGTATTTTTTAGCATCATTGGGAATAATGAGTAATGAGGAAATAGTTTCCAGGATGATAAAACAGCAAAACTTTTCAAGATAGATGAAAAATAAGATCACTAAGATTTTATAATATATCTTAGATGTTTTAAAAGATCTAATGGACCTTTGTGGTAATTATAGGAAAAAAATAGTATTATTTCATTTTTTTAAATAAGTAAGATTTCTTTTTGTGCTTTGGTAGACTTGTAAGAAGTAATTCAAAAAGTGGTGAAATATCAACACTTACAAATAGAACTACTCAAAAAATAAACTCAAAAACTAAAACTAAGTTCAATGAATCCTGATGGTGTACTGAGGTTTAAGGGGGTATTAAAATATATAGCTAGCATATTAAACCATGACTTCATAGATAATATTGCTTAAGATAAACTAAGCTTGTAAAATATCGGTTGAGCCAAACTTCCAAAATGGAAATAGACCTCAGGTCATTTGTCCAGGCAAGACTCTAAAAAAGCTAACCAAAAAAATAGAAACATTAACAAGTCTCGGGAGTGGGAAAGGGGACTAATCAGAATCCAGAATTGCTACAACATATATCCATAATGTCCAGTTTTCAACAAAACAGTTGAAACGTGGAAAGAAACAGGATAGAGTGACCTTTGCATAGGAAGACAACAACAACCAAGCAATATAAATGGCATTTGAGGGGCCCCAAATGAAGGAGACAAGGACTTCAAAGTAGCTGTGATAAATATGTTCAAACAACTAACTGAAACCATGTTTAAAGAATTAAAGGAAAGCATAATAACAATGAATCCTCAGATAGGGAATATCAATAAGGAGATAGAAATTATATTAACAGATGGAAATTCCTAAGTTGAAAAGTACAATAGCTGAAATGGAAAAGTCTCCAGAGGGGTTCAACTGTAGATCTGAGGTGGAAGAAGAAAGAATCAGCAACCTTAATAGATTATTAGAAATTATACAATCTGAAGAACTAAAGAAAAGAAAAAATTGAGGAAAAATGACCAGATCCTCTGAGACACCATTAAGCACACCAACATGCACATAATGAGAGCACCAGAAGGAGAGGAAAGAATGGTGAAGGAAAAATATTCAAAGAAATAATGGTTGAAAATTTCTCAAATATGATGAGAAACATTAACCTACACATTCAAGTTCAATGAACTCCAAGTAGGAAAAACCAAAAAAGAGCCATATCTAGACATATCACAGTCAAAATGTTGAAAGTCAGAGACAAAGAGAAAACCTTGAAAGCAGTAGAGAAAAATGAGTCATCACATAGAAAAGAATCCCAATAACATTAACAGCTGACTTCTCTTTTTTTTTAAAGATTGGCACTTGAGCCAAAATCTGTCACCAATCTTCTTTTTTTCTTCATCTTCTTCTCCCCAAAGCCCCTCAGTACATAGCTGTATATTCTAGTTGAGAGTACCTCTGGTTGTGCTATGTGGGACACCGCCCCAGCATGGCCTGATAAGTGATGCCATGTCCATGCCCAGGATCCAAACCAGTGAAACCCTGGGCCGCTGGAGCAGAGTGCATGAACTTAAACATTCAGCCAAGGGGCCAGCCCCAGTAACTGACTTCTTATCAGAAACAATGGAGTCCAAATGGTAGTGGATAACATATTTAAAATGCTTCAAGAAAAAACTGTTGAGCAAGAACACCATATCCTTCAAAAATGAAGAAAACTTAAAGACATTCCAAAATAAACAAAGACTGAAAGAATTTGTAGCTAGTAGTCCTGCCTCACAAAAAATACTAAAGGAATTCTTCAAGCTGAAAATAAGTGACACTAGACTGTAATTTAATCCATATGAGAAACAAAAAGTGCTGGCAAAAGGAATTATATATTAACTATAAGAGACAGCATAATTATACATTTCTTTTCCTTTCTTCTCTTAATTCAAAAACAACAGGATAAAGCAATATCTATGAAATTGAATTGTGGAGCCTGTAACATATAGTGATATATATTTGACAATGACAATACAAAGGGGAGAAGAAGGAAGGAAGCTACAAGGAAGCAAGCAAGGAAGTGACATGAGATGGTAACTTGAGTCCACAAGAAGAAATGAAGAGTACCAGAAATGGTAAATGAAAAGATGAATATACAAACCTTATGGAGGCTGGCCTGGTGGCATAGTGGTTAAGTGCGTATGCTCTGCTTTGTCAGCCAGGGGTTTGCAGCTTCAGATCCTGGGTGCAGACCTAGCACCTCTTGTCAAGCCACGCTGTGGCAGCATCCCACATAAAGTAGAGGAAGACTGGCACAGATGTTAGCTCAGTGACAATCTTCCTCAAGCAAAAAGAAGAAGATTGGCAACAGATGTCACCAGGGCCAATCTGGGCCAAGCTCAGGGCCAATCTCCTTCATAAAAAAAAGAAAAAAAATGTCATGATTATATTTTTCTGCTTTCTTCTTAGTTTCTTAAAAACACATAAGATTATATAAAGCAACAATTATAACACCATATTTGTGGGTTTGTAACATATATAGATGTAATATATATCACATTAATAGTACAAAGAAGGAGGAAGAGAATAGAGTGGAACAAATTTTCTATTCCTCTGTGGAATTAATTTAGTATAAATCTGAAGTTGAGTCTGATAAATTAAGATGTGTATTGTAATCTCTAGAGCAACCACTAAGAAAATAACTCAAAAAAAATATTTAAAAAGTCATTAATGAAAGGGCCAGCCCAGAGCTGCAGTAGTTAAGTTTGTGCCCTCTGCTTCAGTGACCCAGAATTCAAGGGGTTTGGATCCCAGGCATGGACCTACACACTGCTCATCAAGCCGTGCTGAGGTGGCAGCCCACATACAAAACAGAGGAAGATTGGCACAGATGTTAGCTCAGTGACAATCTTCCTCAAGCAAAAAGAGGAAGATTGGCAACAGATGTTAGCTCAGGGCCAATCTTCTTCATCAAAAAAAGAAAAAAGTCATTAAAGGAATTAAAATGGTACATAGAAAATATCCATTTAATACCAAAAAAAGGCAGTAAAAGTAGAACAGAGGAATAAAAAATACATGAGACATAAAGAAAGCAAATAGCAAAATGGCAGAAGTAAATCTGACTATATCAATAATAACATTAAATGTTAATGAACTAAACAATCTAATCAAAAGGCAGAGATTATCAAACTAGATTTTAAAAAAATAGAAAACAAGATACAACTAGATTCAAAGATACAAATAGGCTAAAAGGCAAAAGATTGAAAAAAACATACCATGGAAACAGTAATTGTAAGAGAACTGGAGAAGTATGTTAATTGCAGATAAAATGGACTGTGACACGTACACACAGACACACGTTGCCAGAGGCTCTTTTATAATGATAAAAAGAGTCAATTCATTAGGAAGATATAACAATTATAAACACATGTTCTTAACAACAAGGCCCCAGACTGGAAAAAAGAAAAGTTAATTTAAAGAAAAATTATTAAAGAAATAATTGTACAAGTGGCTTTCAATTGTATAAAAAAATCACACAGGTGCTATGTCAGTTACTAGAGTTTGAGAAATACCACATGACACCACACTACCCCCATCTTGTTTTCAAATTTTAAATTCACTCTCCACTGCCGTATACTGACATCTTTGGCAATAAGTACCTTCCACTAATTTCTTCATTTTGATCTTCCCTTCTCCTAAAAGTCCATTCTCACCAAAGGATGAAAAAGATTTTATAATCTCCCCCATCATTATTCATGGGTATTTTTTAAAGATAGGCAGCCTACAAAGTTGAAAGGAAACAACCTCAATTTAAAAACTGGTTTAAAATTTGGTTCTATTACTTTACTACCTAATGACCTCTGCCAAGTAACTTCTGCCAAGTAAAATCTAGGGGTCTTCGCATTCTCATCTTTAAAATGATGTGGTGAGACAAGATGGTCTGAGGTCCTTTCTGAGCCTGATGTGAACTGTTGCCACCAAGCTCACCATGAGAAAGGTCAGCAGGATCTAGACGCTCAGTCTGACCTGGTGACATCCACCTCACTCCTTCATTAGAGTACAATTTCAGCGTCTAGAAAGACTTCTGAGAACTCAATATTTCTACAGAATTTAGTAGTTTAAGCTGGAGCATTAATAAAGTACATTTTGTCTTTGGGTGTAATAAGTGGATTCCGTTCTAGAACACTTTCATTCCTCCTGTGTAGGTCCTCCTGTGTCTGTGCTATGGTATGATTTACACTCCTAACATCTGCAGTTGGCAGACGCCAAAACCGATATAGGAATTGCCTGTGGAAACCTGCCCCAGCCCAGGGCTGGAGCAGTTGAGGTCAAGTGGGGCATGAATATTCAGGCACCCTAGAGAACAGTTAAAAACACAATTCTAACTTTTCAGGCTGGAAACAAAACTCTGTTTAAGATTTGTTTATTATATTCAGGAGTTCCTTAAGAAATTTCAATTGCCTATAAACTTGAAGCTTCCAGTTCAAGTGAGACCTTTCTGCAGCCGAGTGCTACAGATGTGAAACTTTCTATATTTTATAGAAAATTTCAGGCAGGAAACAAGTGGTACATTCAAACTGAGTCATTTAAAGAAAGTTAATAAAGGGAATATTTACAAAGATATGGGCTGATCTAAGCAGACCAATAAGGGATCATGCAGTAGCCCGGGGCTGGAATCAGTGGAGAGCAGTTACTACCCATTACCCAAGAGGACAGGGAGAAGGGTATTGACCAGCACCCAGAGAGAGTGGCTGGATAGAGAAGGCTGCCGATTAGGAGCTGAGGCTTCGGCAGAGGGACACAGACCACCATGGTGCCCTGGCAGGGTGGGAGCCTGAGGAATAAATACCCTGTTTTTGCTCTCCTCCCTCCTTCCAATATTCTGCCAGTGCTTCCCTGTGGCCAAAACCAATCTGAAGTCAGAGGGCAAGAGAGTGCAGTTGATGCTGTTGACACTGTGAGCACCCGGAGCCCAGGACAGTGTGGAGAAAGAAGGAGAGCGCACAGAGAGGAGCAACTGGAAAATGTCACACAGTTCCCAAAGATCCAGGGGCAGGGCAGCAAAAACGATTGTGAGGTGATTTCACCCAAGGTCAGGCCAAGGGTGGGCAAACAAGGCACTAGGATGCAAAATTTGAGGAGGGTCATCTAAGGATCAGGCAAAGGCTCAGCACATTCACAAGCTGGAGAGAGGCTGCCTGGCTTGCCTCGCCTCATCCGAGCCCTGATTTCACCCAGAGACTTAAGAGTTGTTGGCAATAGAATTTAGAGAGGGGATGTATCGCCTTTTAATCTGTAAGCATAAGAAGAATATTTGTTAAAAGATTTAAAAACATCTCCTTGGGCTTTTTCCCCAAGGATCAGGCAGATAATAAACTATTCACACATGAGCTGTGCAGAGGCTAGTGTGCTTCATGGTCTGGCATTGTTCTCGAAGACTGGATTTTGATCATTTTGTGTGGGTGTGTCATTGATTCCAACTGCACATTTTTTGACACCTTAACATTTCTGAAGTCAAGCTGTGTCTTATAATCAATGGTGTCAGAAATACTATGATAGTACTTTTCTTTTTAGGGGTACCTAAAGTAATAGCGTGCCTCATAATTGATGGCATCTTTGATTTGATGAAATTCAGCATAAGTACTTTGAGGATGTATCTGGGTTTAACACATTTCTTGTATCTATCACAAAATCTAGCATGTAATAATGATAATGGTGCGTCCTCAACCAGGATTTCATGAATGAATGAATGAATGAATGAGGGAGGGAAGAGGGAATGAATGAATGAGGGAGGGAAGAGGGAATGAATGAAAGCATCCATCTGTCCTAGCTGATATTTACTTTTAGGGCTTGGATAGTGTGGTGTCAGGAAAAATATCAGTTCTTAGACAACAGTTGTTTAAGCTCTCATGATGATCTTCTGGAATGATAGACTGAAGAATCCTGAATGTTGCATTAGCTGTGAGCATTCACTTAACTCTCATTATTTCATTTTCTACCAATTTGATGCTAATTCTGTTCCCATGCTGTGCATTTTCTCTAGTCTTCATGATCATTTGAAAACCTGTTTTAAAGCAGATTTTTACCCATTCTTTTCATCTTCCTCTTTCTCATCTACTTTAAGATAACTTCTTCCCACTGGCATTTTCATTAATTCTTGACTCACACCCCTGATTTTAACCCTTTGATTCTGGAATCAAGGTTCAGTCTTCAGTGTAATTCTAGCGTTAACCATGAATTCTTTTACTTTTTGAAGTTTACACATTTGATTTCGTTTTAACATAGTCCTGCATGCAAGCTTGCGCCTCAGCTTCATCGCTAATGGCAACTGTTCGGCCAAAGAAAAACATTACTTTTCAAGTGATTTGCTTAAATCCCTCTAAGCAAGGAACTAAAATTATTTTCTTCTCTTTTGATGAGTCAGGCAATAGTAGCCTCCTAGCTTATCCATTATCTCTTCCTGTCAGTTTCCCTTTTAAAATTAAGATACTGTTTCATTTCTAGCAAAAAGAAAAATACTACCATATTAACACTGGTATTTCTGACTTAACTCTCTTCTGGGAATAAGGAAGAAGTTTTTTCATTAAAAAAGTAAATATATGTATATCACAAAGCTGGGTATTGATTATTAATAGTATCACATGGCCTTACAAAGTATTAACCACCCCAAAGGAGAGTAAGATTTCAGTTAGTTTGTAGGGCTTATGAATCACAATCTATTTCCAATTGTGGGCTTAAATAATGGTTTTGGCAACCATTATTTATCCCAAAGCTGTTTTAACTTCAATTTTGGTGATTTATTAGTGTTGGTGAAGCAATTTTCTTTGGCTATGTTTTCATGTTTTAAGTCCACGTGGCTAATAATTCTGTACCGTCTTCAGGATATTGGTGATGGATAGCCAGGAGCAACAGATTTACTGGTGCAAAATTATTACAGAACCCAGTCGCAAGTGCTTTTTAATGGCTAACTTAAAGAAATGGGTTATAAATCTTTCATTTTTTATCTTTAATTACTAAAATACATGGTGTTACAGTGATAACTTCAGATCCTCTTCCCAACCTCCATGTGCTTTCAGTAATACATGAATATTACCTAGCGCATATTCTAGCACCCCATAAGCACTCAATATATGTTAGCTGCCACTATTAGATAAACCTCTCCAGCTGCCTTTTCACCCTCTGCCTCCCTTCCTTCCACGCTCCATGTGCCCTCTCTCGATACCTTGATGCCCCTTTGCCCTTGGGCTTTTGTTTTCCTCTTTCTGCTCTCAGGAATAAGTCTGATTCAGTTACTTGTACCTTGTGTGAATATAAGCCCAAATATTACCTCTACCAAGTCCTTGTCTTTAGGTCTACTTTTCAGTGAGGAATGAAGCACTTTCTCCTGTGCTAAGGAAGTTCAGGAGTTAGAAGTTAAAGAAAGTCATGATTTGGGGAGATTGCTTTCTCAAAACGTCTTGTAGATCACCCGCCCTACTAACAGGTGAAGTCATTTGGGGATGGACAGTTCAGAGCCATCCATTGGAATTGTACCTTTCACATCAGTTGCGCTATGGGTAAACATCCATCAGTTTTGCCAAGTTTTGTCGTTCTCCTCTTAGGGTTATTTCCAGGATGTCATTTCACATAAATGTCTCCTGGTCATCATTTACTTTGACTGGTTCAACTTTTCTCCCAGATGATTGCGTAGAGGAAGTTTATGAACCATAACTATATGTATGTTCTATGTATTTTCCCCTCAGTGTCAAAGTCCATTCTTGACTTTTGTGGGTGATTTCTCAGGGGGAGAACATGCTCCTTGCATCAAGAGAACACATTCCCATCCAGGCTCCTTCTCACTGAAGCCTGGGCACGTCGACGAGCAGCAATGTGAAGACTTGCTCTGAGATAGCCCTTCCGACCCGCACTGCACGCCAAGAGTGCTCCTGAATGGAGAGCTGGGGCTAGACCACAGCCCCACCTGGAGTCCCTTATCGCTTGGGATGGTTTGGAGTGGGAGGAGGGGGTGCACTTCTGATATTGTCACAGGAGTCTGTCTGTTTGACCCTGAAGTCACCACGAGAGTTTCCAGGTTGTAAGATTTCCACTCTCACTCAGACCCCTGACAGTCTGGGATTTATTTTCTGCCACTTTTGGTCTCACATCAACATGTAAAGCAGACTCCTACAACCACTTTATATTCGGTAGTAAACTCTCTCTTTTTCCTCATACAACATCTTCAGTTTGACATGGCGAAGATGCCCCACCTGGTTACACACTAGAATTTAAACAAGCTAATGCACTTGAAAGGATAGTTTTTCTGGGGACATGCACGTGGCTTTGATGAATCCCTAATTGCCCAGGCAGGGCACCCAGAGTGAAGACTTAGGGAAGAAAGGCCAGCCATCTTGATAAGCTATTACATCTGTCTTCCCACCAAAAGGTGTCAGTGTGTGTGTGGCTTAGGTCAAAAGAAATTAGTCTGCACACTCAGTCTCAATCTGGTTTCTAATTGGCTCTTATCTGTAGCCTGAAATTAGCTTACATCTTGGCAGAACTAAACACTCCAAACTCAGGGGAAGTTTTGCCAAACTTAAAGAACAGAGTGTAGACCTGCATTTGTGTCTGAGACATGTGCTCGTTTATTGGTGTTTATTTCTCAAAGAACATAATGTTTTCAGCACACTTACGTGTTCCCAAATGTATTCCTACATTGTCAGAGATTGTAAACACCAGCCCCATGGCCCATCATCTCCACAGCCAGAGTACACCTACTCTTCTTAGTCTTTACTGTCAATAAGCCTCCGCTGAACCAGAAGTCGCAAGGAAAATCAACTTTAGGATCAGATGAGGGAAGGGCAAAACAGAACTCTTATGCTGGAGATGGTCACAGTCACATCTTCACTCAGAAGGCCCTAAGTAGCAAAGACAGCATCAACGGCCACCACAAGAACGGCAGCTACTTCTCCTGAGCACTTTCTGGGTGTAGTCCTGTGCCGAGCTCCTTACATGCATTATCTCTAAACAACCCTGTGAGATAGTTACTATTCATATTCCATTTTATGGAAAAGGAAACTGAGGCACAGCTTCTTGCCTGTAGTCATACAAGTAAATGATGGGACCAACTTGTCAGGGTGTCTAACTCGATGATTATGCTACGTGCCTCTTGTTAGTTGTTACTTAGTATTTTCAGTAAACTGGGTCAGCAAAGAGTTAAAGAGAGACTAGACTTTTCTTTAGTCTGATCAGCCTGACAGTGACCCATGGAATCGGTTCCACATCCATAATTCGTGGGAGAAAAACAACGTCATGTGGCAAGGCTCAGGATACCAGGACAGGAATGTCACATGAACCTGTGATCCAGCCATTTTCAGTTTGGTAATCAGCCAAGTCCCAGGGGTGGGAAAGTGTAACCAAACAGAGCATACAGGAGACCAACAGAAGACAGTGTGTCCATGCACTCATGGAAACCCAGAGGAGTGGCTCTACCCTCAGCAGCATCCCCAGACTTGTATCTTCCTCTTCTAGGGGAGTCCACAGGCACATCACATGCTTCAGGTCCCCAAATTATGAAACCTCCCTTTCTTCCTTCACTTCATTGGCAGATATGCCATCTTATCACTCCCCGGATTCAAAATCAGAGTTGCCTCTGAGTAACACATTTACCTTTGTGCCCTAAAACCAGTCTTCTCATAGAGGTGTAGCATCATCTACCCAGTCGCTGATCAAGGGACTCACTCTCACGCCGCTGATGTGAGCCATCATCCTTCGCTTGAAAGCAAACAAGAAACGGGAGGACTGTTGCTTTTCCTGATATTGAGCCCACATTGACTGTATTTGAGTAACCCCAATGTGCTGCTGTCCCGTATAGTGCCAATGAACCCAAACTGAAATTTTCCTGTATCTACTGCCACAGCCTTCTTCCAGAAAATGTTCACCACTCTCCCAAGATCATGGTAAATTACTCTGCTAAGCCTCTTTCCTGCCAGTCTCTCTGTAGCCCTTCTTAAATAAGATGCTGGACTGTCTTCAAATACTGAATGGGACACATCCTTCTCCAGCTTCCGGGAAGGCTCCCAGTCCGTGGGTCTTGGCCTTGAAACACCCATTATCCTTCCTTCATTCCTTGGACTTTATTGTTTGGTCTCAACCTTCACTTCAGACAAGCAAATAGCCAAAGCTCTTAAGGAGGAGGGGCTGTTTTTCTTGAGCTGATAAGACTGTAGAGAACTGACCTTGCTATACTCATAATAGAAATGCTCAGACTCCACTGACCCTGAGCTTCCGGCCCATCTTCCTAATAGGATGGAGCTCGCGAAGATTCCCACACATATTTCTCTTGTAATATGGTTACCGGCAGGGGTGAACCATTCAGATGTCCTGAGTAGAAACTCAGAAACATCTCAGTACTTGCCTCTCCTTCACTTTACAGTCGGTCTGTCCACAACCACTACCCTTCCACGTGCACATCTCTCAAATCTATCTCTTCTCCACCACTGCTATCTTAGTTTAGACTCTAATGGCATCTTGATTGGACTATTGCAGTAGTCTACTAAATGCCCACCACGCCTCCAGTTTCTTAATATCACAATTTTGCCACTAGTGATTTTTCTAGAGTGTAAATCTAATTATTTCAACTCCTACTGCTACAGGGGGAAAAAAGCACACGCACACACTTTCCTAAGCTTAGCATTCAAGATCCTGTATAATTTGGCCTCAAATTACTTTCTGATCTCACCTAAAACAACTCTGCCCACCTCAACATGCATAACCCTCACTGTCTAACCACATATTACTTACCCCATCAATAGTTGAGAAAACTGAGGTTTAGAGGCTGAGTAATTTGTCCCGAAGTTACAAATGCAGTCGGTGATAGAAGTGAGATTTGAACCCGTCCAGCCCGGATCCAGGGTCCCAGCTCTTAGCTACTGCACCACACTGAAATAACGAATAAAACGAGGGGAGTTTTTCAGCTTACTATAGTTCATTTTCTCATTTCCCCAACACAAATTTAAAATATTTGAATGATTAATTATTTCCGATTAATTTTGGTCATACTCAAGCTCCACTGATATTCATTCGAATCCTATGGGGTGGGGGTGGGGTGAAGTACCAGATTTGGGTCCCTGTGTGATGTTCTCAAGGCTACACGACAGTCCCCAACCTCAGCGGGTGAGTTTCAAACTCCTCCATTGTCTTGCTGTATTTGTGTGCTCAATATCCAGTCACTCTTCCTTTACTGAAAATGTCATTTTTTACACGTGGCCATCAAATACAGTTCTTAGAAGAAATGGTTTCTCCTCCGCCACCACCCAGCCCCTGTCAGCAGGGGCTTGAAAGAACCCAAACCGCACCTAAGACTATTGGAACTCACACAATGAGACTAAGCCCTAGCAGTATTTCCGTGCCTTTCCGGAGGTGCTAAGTGATAAGGATCAGAATGGATTTCGTTAGCTTTAATGGGAGAAGTGAGCCTTTTGTTAGTTACTTATCTTGCTTCCCCTCTAAGAAAAACCCACCTTTGGAGCGTTCTTTCTGGCCGTGATTGGATATGGGAGCATCCTGAGGTTTCAATAAGTCTAATAACACTCACGCAAGAATGGAGGTGCGATGGAAGGGGGTGCGTTATGGTGAACAGAGTGCTTTGCTCTAAAATGGAGCTGGCCGCTCGCTGTGAACAAGGACCCTGGAACGAGCTGCTCCGGGGCACAGCTGGCAGTGTGTGCAGAGCTCGCTTCCATTTTCATTTGAATACCGCAGAGGAAGCGCCCAACTTGCTTAAAATTAAAAGGTACATCAAGAATGCAAAACCCAGTATAAAATTTTAACCAGCTTTTTTAGTTGCTTTTTAATCCTTTGCTGGTTCATCATTTCTCTATATTTTTAGAAGTTTTCTTGGGCTGTGTGGTTGTTCATCCATCCGCCCTTGGCTTCCCCTTCTAAGGCCGCAGGCCCCTTTATAACGACTTATGCACCAGCTGCGCCTGTTCCTTACGCAAATGCGTGTTTCCTCTCCCCCTTCCTTCTCTGTGCTCTCTTTCTGATCAGTTCTACCCAATCCCTCTCTTGTCCTTCCTCAGACACTTTCCTTTCCTTCTTTGTTGCCCTCTCACCCCGCTAGCCTACCAGTAAATTGTAAATAAATTCCACTCTAGGAAGCTTAGCCCTCCTTCAACAGAAATGACATTTTCCTATGAAATCAGAAATCTCTGCCATACACTGGCCACTCCCTGTGGCCCAGTTGTAGCTGTTACTGTTGCCTAGTGCAGATCTGAGGACTAGGAAAATTGCTCTCTGACCTCAGTGAGCGGTGAGCATGGCAGGACCGAGCTCTGGGCCCACTGTTAAACAAAAAAAAAGCACTGATAATGATAAAAATAATAACATGGACAATAACTGCTAATACTTCCTGAGAGCTTACTAGGTACCAGTTCCTAAGCTGTCCGCTTTACAAGTATTTCCTTGTTTCATCCTCACCACAACCCGGGAGGCAGGTTCTGTTTTTATCCTCACTGTACTAACAAGGAAACTGAGGCACAGTGAGTGATGCAGTCACACAGCAGTGAGCGGCTCTTCACAGCTGCCTTTGCCCGAGCCCTCAACAACCGCAGGGTGGTCCTGAGTCCTGGGATGCCAGCTAGAGCTGCAATACGGTGAAGAGCACAGGCTTGCCCTGCACGGCTGGGTACAGTCAGACCGGTGAACACAGAGGAGGCCTGGGGCGCCATGGCCAGAGCAGGGTGATCACAGGTGCCACATCAGGGCCAGGTCTGGAGCAGAGAACAGAGTTGGAGGTGTACAGCTACTTGCAGTCCAAGTCAGCAAGAACTTTAAGTGATGGGGGATCTGAACCAAGTTAGGGCAACAAGATGGGTGGTCCACGTGGTGATCAGAAGAGGAGGGCATTAGTGGGAAGTTCAGGAAAGGTGGCTGGGCATCCCAGGTGCCCAGTACTGGCCAGGATGGCCCAGATCACCAGCTGGAGTTTGGAGGGAGGGGTTTCAGTTGATGAGAGAGGCACTGACAGATCCGAGCAGGGCCAGAGCTCGGGGACCATACTGAGTACTGGGCTCAGAAACACAGACAGGTGCAGTTCCAACCCTGGCACACTGTGTGCGGATCAGACGAGCAGAAAGCGTGGCTGTATGCTGTGGGGAAGGTGCTAAGAGCCTTGGATAACACAGAGCTTGGACTTCATCCCATCCGCCTGTGATCTCACCTAGGCGCTGCTGTATACACACATGGCACCACAAGCCGGATGACATCGTGTCTTCTTTCTAATAATCTCTCAAGAACCCATAGTGTGTAAATGATCTTTCATGCATAGAAGTGAGTGGATTCAAGGTTAACCCTAAAAGAATGTCACTTTCACATTCTGACTTGCTTTCTTAAAGAGGAGAGTAAGAGATACAGATGCAGCTGGCATGTTGGCTTAACCCTGGGGGTGCTGCGTGAATGTGCCATGCATGCTGATATCAGTTTCTGTATCACAATCGAGAAAAGGCAGAAAGTGGCCCTCAGAGGCATGGGGAGTTGCCCTGGGGGTGTGCGGGGGAGGTGGGGCAGAGAACAACTGCGTTTTCTTGTAAGCCCTTCTATAAGATTTCAATTTTATTATTTTGTTGTGTGTATGTGTGTGTATTATAAACTTGAAAAGAAAAAAAGTATTAAATTCGACTATGAGGTTATCGGTCCCATACTGAATTAAAAGCGGGGACACATAGAGAGAACATGCAACAATCGTTGCAGGCAAGAAAGCAAGGCCATCTAACTGGCAGATACAGGAATTTCAGAAAGAAAAAGCATAGCAGCCGGGGACCATTTAATGTGGGCCTGAAGAGGCTCGTGTACGTCCAAGAAGTCATTATAACACGGCAACGGTGAGATTTTATGGGGCCGGTGGTGATACTGAGACCTCGAGTAATGAGCAAGGTATCCCCATCACACTCTGTTTAAGGCAGGGAGCCAGATCTCAGCAAGATTTTTATCAAAAGGAGCTAAAATCATAAGTGAAGGAGGCATCGTTTTTATGTGCCTTTCCTTCATAGCGCTTAAACTAGAACACGTTTTTTTTTTAGACTTTTCTAATTAGATCTGCCAAATCGTATGCCCTGTGAGGGCAGGGACTACGTCTGTTTTGTTCACCCCAGCTGCCCCAGAAGGGAAATAACTTTCACAGGGTTTCTCTTTCCTCAAGCCGCTTGAGATGTTTAGTCTGCTCCAGGCCAAGCAGGCTGCAAACCCGGCCCCAGGAGCAGACCCCAACCTTCCTGAGACGGAGGAGGGAGGAGGCACGTGTTTGCTCCCAGTAGAGCAGCATCACGTTCAGGCCTCCGAGGTACTTTTCACGGAGTCCCGCACAAAACTGAAGAACCTAATCCGCTGCCGTCATTGCTCAGCTCCATCTGGCTGCTGGAATAATTGAAACTAGAAACGTTTGCTTTGATCGCTGCTGGGGAGGAAAGCTTAAATTTTAGTGGAAAACCTCACTACTGCCTCAAACTTTAAACGTAGGGTGGCTTGTGAAACCTGATTTCTGTTCTCGCCAGTTTTCTACACAGATAACTAGAAAAAGGCTCTAAACAGATGCAGCTACTTCTGGACCCTCAGTTCAATTCACGGCCTCCAAGGTGCCCGGTAGCCCCTGGTGGGGGGAGGGGCGGATCTAGGCTCACCCAGTAACAGAGGCTCCTAGGGGCTGCCAGCGTCAGCTGGTGCGCTCAGCTTCACCCGAGGCTTGAGGGTGGCCCAGCTCCTGAGAGAGGGGGCTGGGGGCCTCAACTCTTGGACCCCATTGTTCACAGGATCTGGACTCAGGCCAGTGGCACACCAAGGTCACTGCCTGGACCCACCTTGGGAGGCTGGGCCTTAACTCCCCCTCCACTCTCTCTCCCCTACTGCTTCCTCCTTTCCTTCCTCCTCTCACCTCCTGCATCCTTCCAGCCTCCCTCCCCCCTTCACTTCCCCTTCTTATTCTCCTCCCTGCCACCTTCTCCCCCTCCCTACCCTCT
This sequence comes from Equus przewalskii, assembly GCF_037783145.1. Lineage (NCBI taxonomy): Eukaryota > Metazoa > Chordata > Mammalia > Perissodactyla > Equidae > Equus > Equus przewalskii. The sequence goes on along the minus strand of NC_091845.1, from coordinate 78,817,058 downwards.
CTCTTTTTCTCTTTCCTCCCCCTCCTCCTTTCCCTCCCTCCTCCCTTCCTTCTCACCCTCCAACTTCAGTGAAATAGATCAAATAGCTCTTTCTACTCTAAGGAATCAAAGGTTAGTCCCCACAGAGCCCCTTCCCAGTTACCTGAGGGCCAAAAGTTCAGCACGCAATGACTGGCTACCCACTCCAACCCCAGGGTTAGAGCGACGGGCTCTTCCGCCCAGAGGACACCCAGTGTCCAAGAATCAGAGGTATTTTAAGCAGCTGCCTCTCCACTGCTGCCACTTTCCTTTGACACGCTGACGGGTCTCCTGCCTTCCCTTCCCCCACCAGAGAACAGAACTACAACTACGAGGGGCCTGAAGAAGTGTTTACAGGAGCAGGAGCCCAAGGAAAGACTCTAAAGCTCTAGAAATTGTGCGTTCCCAGGAAAGGCCCTGGTGGAGCCTGAGCCAGGTGTCTGGGCGCCCCCCCCCCCACCCCCTTGCCCCCGACCCGGCCCCACCGCAGGCAGAGGCCCACTGTCCGGAGCAGAGGAAGTTCAAGCTCCAGGCCCCTCACTTGCTCTGGGCCTTCCAAGGCCCTGGGAAGAGCCCCAGCATCGTGTTCCCATGGTCCTGTGTTTTTGTAAGATTTGCAAAAGGAATATATTTAACCGCAGTGGGGTTGGATGGCTGTTTCTTTCCACTACAACTTCCCCTCTGTCATATGTCTCCTCTGGTCAGTTGGCCCTGGAGTGGCTTTGAGCATTTGGGGGGTCCGACAAAGGGGAAGCAGAACTGGGAATGCATTTAGTTTATATATAGTGGGATAGGTTTGTGTGGTCTGCAGTCACTTCTGTGCGTGGGCAGGTCACTGCTGGCCATCCCTGTGCAGGAGCAGCTTATAGCAATAGCGCCACAAGGCTGCATCAAAGATGGACATGTCTTAGAAGTCCATGGTTAGTGGAGGAAAACAAGGCTTAATTGCTCTGAGCCAGAAGCTGTCTGTGGAAAATTCTTTCAATCAGGAGATGTGTAAAATTCAAAGTGGAGGGTTCTGCTTTCATTGATGCCCCGTCAAGAGGGAAATTCAGTAACATTCTCAGTGACGCAGCATATATACTGATGAGCACACTGTGCGTTGTTTATGAGAATCTCACGAAATGAAATCTATCAGAAATTTTGGGTTTGAGGGCGTTAACTGGCCCCAGTACCTCGCATGGCAGGTGTGTCTGTGTGAGGAAGCAGGCTTGAATGACTCCCCGTTATCAATAGTCTGATCAGTCTTGCTGGAGGAAAGACTTCCTTATCTTCCGGTTCTCTCATTCAAATCATTATCATCTAAAGAGAGTATCAAAGTATGCCAGGAACATTTACAGAGGAGAAGCTTCTTTTAGAGATGTGTCAGGCAGTTAATTCATTAGAATATTAAGTGTTTTATAGATTTTGAGATATCTTTTACACTTGCCAGATTTTAAAATTATGAAATGTTTTGTAGTTTATTTTTCTTTCTAAAGAGTCACTTTCATTCATAATTTTTTCCTATTTGTATTTTTGTATTAATTTCCTTAAACGGAGCCCCCCAAGTTGTGTAAGCCTCAGGCCCCATAAGCCTGCATCCTCCCTCCAGGCAGCCTCGGAGAGCATGTGGACAAAGGACCGGTTTTTTCTGTCTCTGGGATCCTGCTCCAGCCTGAGCACCCCCACCCCCTGCCCCCGTTCCCGGAGCAGTTTGGTCAATGAGTCCTGCAGGGGTGGCAGGTGGCCTTTCCTCCAGGTTTCCTGTCTTGGGCTGTGGAGGTCTTTTTCCTGAGGGCTCCTATCGCGGGATCTCAGGCTCCTGCCCTTGTTGGGAAAAACAGCAGCGAGGAGCAGCTGTTGGTGCTCCGTCTCACCAGCTGTGCTGAGGCCCAGCTGTGCAAGGGCTCACTGGCCATGAATCTGTTTGAAGTTCTTTTGATTCCGGGAGAGGCAGGATGGTTTTCTGCCAAACCTGATTCGTATTGTGTTTGGTTCAGGTGATCCGATGCACAAGACGGTCTCGCCTCATCTGCAGCAAGGCCCTTACAGTTTTCTGTTTTCTTTAACAGAGTTGGCGTGGATCTGGATGAAGATCTGAAGGAGAGGCCCTCCTCACACCAGGCAAGTCAAAGAAGCCAATGCATGGAGTATAGAGATGTGAAATGTTCTGTTCCATGCAGTGTTCCAAGCTTGTCCACCATGTGGCCCAGGGGCCTGTTCTAAAGGGGCTCGCCTCCACAGATAAAACAAATCAGATGGCTGTAAAATACATGGGAATCAGGGTGTCAATAACCTTTGCGTAACATCTAAAGTGCTTTGAACTAGCATACACTCGTGCCCCCTCTGTGGCAGTAGGAAGCCTGGAATCTCTGCAGTGCGGGAGCAGGAGCAAGAGCACAGCTCTCGGAATCAGGCAGCCTAGGGCTCAGATCCCTGCCCAGCAACAGGCCAGCTCGGCGAGCTCAGTGCAACTAACCCGATGCACGTCCGATGAGTGTTGGGCTCACAAAAAATGGACCCGTTTCTCCTGCATGACTTCTCATTTATCAGGTCTAGGGATACAGAAAATTGAACATTTGCAAAAGCAAGGCAAAACCGTCTAGGTGATCCATTCCTGACTTAGCTGAGCAACCGTTATCTGCTGAGACCTGAAAATCCTGAGGGAAACTCGTTTAGAACAATGTGCTGTTCCCTCAAGTAAGGGAAGTGTATTCTCCAAACTCTGACGTGAGCCTAACATTGGAGTAGAATCCGTCATCAGCAATTTTGCATTAGTCGTTTTTAACTCAGCCCTAAAAACAAACAATTGTGTAGAAATGTTGCACCTTTCGGCGAAATTGCAAGCACGCAGACGTGATAGAATCACATTGTGGATAAGTAATGTTGCTTAATGAATTGTTATGATCTTCTCCGGACTGGAAGAGGACCCGTCTCTCTTGGAGTGCAGGGTTTTTTCCCCGCAATCCGTCAATAAGGCACAGCTAGTTGGTGCTGCCGGGCAGGAGCTGCCGCTGTCCCGGTTCACACAGACATCAAGAAGGACAGAGACTATGTGCTGGAAAATTAAGTTGCTGATGATCCTGGCTCACATGTACTTTGAATTTTTTTGTCACTTGTGTTCCAAGGCCAGGCTGGGGCTATTTTCACAGACTTCATTGCGCAGAAAACACACCTAACTACAGGATGAGGACAGCGGGGTGCCAGCGCACGGGGATGAGGGCCAGCCTGGTGACCTTAGGAAGCGGATCAAAGCCGGTCTCCTCACCCTGGTGGGCTGTAATGAGAAGTTAGTAAGGGCTGGTGGTAGCTGATTCTTACAAAGCATTTTCATCTCATAGAGGTCAACCAATCCATTCTCCTACTTTCAAGCAAAACTTTTATCTAAATTTTGTCCTTCTCTTACATCTTTTTCTTTAAAAGAGAAAAGATAGAATAAGAAAATTCATCAAAGAAAACTCTTCACCTTCCCATAACTGCCTAATATTTTACAATCACGTATAATTATGGGTAAGATTACCTAGTAGCCTAACTCATTCTTTTTCCAATTTAAATGTATCTTATTTTAGCTCATTCACACCATTGTTAATTCAGTAATAACTCTTATCTGAATAACTGAAACCAGTAGAAAGTATTTTTTTGTTAGATAAATGACATAGTACAGTGAAAACTACATGGTATTTGGATCTAGGGCAAGGTTTCATATCTTTGAATCTCGTTTTGTTTATCTGTAAAGTGTGAGTGAGAGTAATGTCCACTTCTCCAGGTTGTCATGACAATCGAGTGAAATTCTGTTTATAAAAACTACCTAACTTTATTTAGTTAAACCCGTCTTCTCTTATGAAGGATTTGAAGCAGCTTACACCACTACATATAATGAAATAATAGCAAAATATTTTTTAAAGAATTTTAAAAATCAGCAAAAGAAAATTAGTAGGAGCAGAAAGTCAAAACCAGACAAGTAAAAAGAATTATGAACAAGCAGATCATAAGCTCCTGTATACTGACTGTAGTTGAACCACAAGTAAGCTTTCTGGTAGCCAAAGGGGGGAAAAGGAAATAATAATCACTAAGGTACTGGATTATTATCATTAGAGGGGAAAATCATACTCTCTCCTCAAGCAGTACAAAACTTCACAGGCCGCCATGACGTCTCCCACTCGGACCTTCCTGGAGAGGATGCTTACAGAGCCATCCAGATGCAAACTAACTAGCCTTGTTATCATCTGCATGGTTCCTGCCGAACTGCTGCTGCTTCAAAATAATTTTATTTTTAAGAAGCATCCTGGAAGTGTTTTTATTCCTGGTAATTTTTGACTACCGAGACAGCTACATTTCAGAAAGAGGTTTTCTCCACATCTTGGAATAATTCTTATCATCAGTGTCAAGTACAGGAAACAGTGGGCGTGGGCCAGAGGTTACAAACCACAGTGTCCACGCAGCTACCGCTCAACCTGGACAGAGGTGGGTTTTTGGTACTTTCCAAACCATGTGTCAGGAACCTCTCTGCCCTCATTTCGCCTGACAGCTCTTTGCTTATATCAGCATTGCTTTTTTTGTCAGACGACGGAGCATAAACTCATGCTTAGGAGGGTTGCGTGTTTCCACTTGGCTTGCATTTATTATCATGCACTTGCGTTAACAAATAGGATAATCTTTGCATCAGTCAACCTCTAAAAAAAAATACTCTATTCTTACGAAAAGCTAAAGATTTCACAAATAGTGATGGCAATTACTGATCATATACTCTCAAAATCAATAATAAGCGTATGTAATGGTATGTACATATTTTTAAAGGAATTTCCTCTTGCTCTGTTTATGGAGAGTAAAATATCCTTCAGGAAATAAGAACTTGTAGCTGAGACTAACCAGCAACGTCACGATTTTCCTTTTTGCCTTGTAACACCTTTAGACTGTGAATGGCATTACATTCTTACTTGTACCAGACCCAGAAGCTTCAGAAAGCATGTTCCATGGGCAGGTTTTAAACTTAAGTAAGTACTCTAGGCAAATGTGCTACTTTGAGAAATGGAGGGTATTGCAGTGGAGAATTTTGTCTCTTAAATGTTAAAAATCAAAAACAGAAAAACCTCAGACACCACCCCCCCATAGGAAATTTTCCTTGTAATTGATTCTGTGTCCTCGGAAGCACAACATTACAGACACAGTGACTGGCTGGAGCACCACACCTGCCTTAATCTTTTAATAGAAACTCCTGCCGCCCAAGAAGGGCTGCACTATTTTTCCCTCTTTGCCATTTTTTCATGATCATCCTAATATTGTTGCGTACTGACTGTTGTTGGTAACACTGTTCTGAGCTCTTGATCTCTACTAACTCACTTAGTTTCCAAGATAGCCCTCTGAGAGGCACTATTGTTATCCCCATATTTCAAACAAGGAAACTGTATACAGAGAAGTTAAGTCACTTGCACAAGGACACAGAGCGGGAAGAGGCAGAATTTGAACCCCAGACAATCTGGTTCCAGACTTCCACTCTTGTTTTTTTTTTTTAATTTTTTTTATTGAGTTAATGATAGGTTACAATCTTGTGAAATTTCAGTTGTATATTATTGTCTGTCAGTCGTGTTGTAGGTGCACCCCTTCACCCTTTGTGCCCACCCCCACCCCCCTTTTCCCCTGGTAGCCACTAATCTGTTCTCTTTGTCCACATGTTTAAATTCCTCATATGAGTGGAGTCATACAGAGATTGTCCTTTTCTATCTGGCTTATTTCACTTAACATAATTCCCTCAAGGTCAATCCATGTTGTTGCAAATGGGACGATTTTGTTCTTTTTTACGGCTGAGTAGTATTCCATTGTGTATATATATATATATATATATATATATCACATCTTCTTTATCCAATCATCTGTTGATGGGCACTTAGGTTGCTTCCACATCTTGGCTATTGGTAAATAATGCTGCAATAAACATTGGGGTGCATAGGCCTTTTGGAATTGCTGGCTTCAAGCTCTCTGGATAGATACCCAGTAGTGGAATAGCTGGATCATATGGTAGTTCTATTTTTAATTTTTTGAGGAATCTCCATACTGTTTTCCATAGTGGCTGCACCAGTTTGCATTCCCACCAGCAGTGTATGAGGGTTCCTTTTTCTCCACAACCTCTCTGACATTTGTTACTATTTGTTTTAGTTATTTTTGTCATTCTAATAGGTGCAAGGTGATATCTTAATGTAGTTTTGATTTGCATTTCCCTGATGATCAGCGATGATGAACATCTTTTCATGTGCCTATCCTTTTCAGACTTCCACTCTTAACTGGCATGCATGTATTCATTCATTCATTCATTCATTCATACAGCCCACCCAGGTCAGGTACTAATGTAGGTGTGAGGAGGAGGATGCAGGCACCACCTCAAAGTCTTCACCCTCCCAGAGCTTGTGCTCTAATGGGGACACTGATGAGAAACGGAAACAACTACAGACTGTCAGTTCAGAGGATGATGACAATAAAGCAGAGAAGGGTATGGAGAACAATGGAGGGGAGGCAATTGGCTGGTCAGGGCAGGTCTCTCTGCGGAAGCAGCCTTCGATCAGAGGCCTGAACGATGTGTAGCAGCGAGCCATGGGGGATCTGGGGGCAAACGGTCCCGGCAGAGGGCACTGCAGGTCACAATGGGTTATGGTGTGCTCTCTGAGCACAGGAAGGCCAGTGTGGCTGGAGCCAGGCAAGCAAGGTGGTAGCGGATGGACATGAAGTGAGAGACAGAGAGGGGCCAGACCATTGGCTGTGGTGTTGAGTTTTATTTTATTCTTCGTATGATGGAGGTAAAAATTCTTCAAGGTTTGGAGCTTGGAAGCAATGGAACCAACCCTTTTTAAAAATGCATTTTTCTCCCATCTCCACTCTGCCAACTGTTACGATGAGGTTAATTTTCATCTTTTCTAACATAATTTTAATTTTTAACGCTGTGCTTGCTTCTCTGTGTGCTCTCTTAATGCTAACTTCCAATTTTATCTTTGCTTCCAATAGTCCCTTCCTTGAAATTCTGGTTTAGGTCATCATTTATGCTTGTATGTAACCTGGGTGGATCAGTTCTGGTCACTGCAGCTCTAGAAAGTCAGAGCAGGGCTGAGAAAAGCCCAGAGAAGAGCAATGTTAATAACTGAACAGAGAGATTAAAAGGATGAGGATTTCTCCAGCTGGTCCAGAAAGACCAGCACTGAGGAGGGAGACAGGAAGTGACTGTAAACACATGAAGGGCGTGAGTAAGGTGGACGAAGACTTGTTTGCCAGCTCTCAGAAAACTGTAACCTGGAATGCCCTAAAATCTGAAAGAGCTCCGCTGCAGAAGGACGAACGTATTTGTTCTTCTGCACAATTGATCCTTTTCCTCAGAGTCATCTAGAGCTGCGAAGCCTGGAAATGTAAGTAGGTTCAGGAAGGGAAGAGATTAATTAACAGATGGTAGGGTCATCTAGTCATTAAATAAAATTTACTTTGCCTTGTGAATATTTTCAAATATCCCTAATAAACTTACAGAAAACAGAATAAAGATTCCCACATATATATCCCCCCAAGTTGACAGTGATCAACATTTTTCCCTGCTTGCTCCTGTGCTGTTGGAGTTGGCCTCATAGAATGTAAATTCCACACTACACTCCCACAAATATTTCAGAAATAGAATACTAGGCTCTGGGATTGATCTAAACTAGATGAGGGTTTTTTATCTTACGTTACAACTAATAGTATTTTGAGAAAAATAAAATGAGCAAATATCTCGGGTTTTCCCTTGGCCAACATTGAATTTTTTGGTTATACTTACTCATGGCTTATACATCCAAAAGTATATGCCCTCCTTACTAACTTTCTACTACTTATGGCTAAATTCCATATGTTTGCCCTACCTGAAGATTCTACAATTACCTGCTGTAGAAAGCAGAAATAACGATGAGGAAGAGGAAGTGGAGGAAGATGGCAACTACAATTTAGTGAGCGTTTTTTTATACATTAGCTGCCCTATATAAAATCACACTTAGTCTTTACCTTGACCAATCAAGATACCTATTATAACCCCCATTTTATAAATGATAAAGTTGAAGTTCAAAGAATGAAAGTAACTTGCCCAAGAGAACAACAACAAAACTCCAGCCCCTTCAGCAACCGCCAAGCTCCCATCTCTTGTTCCTTAACTCAGAGAGACTGCTGCTTTCTGCTTGGACCCCACCTCCTTGCTCTACAACTGGGCGGGGCCTCTAGACAGAAGGTCAAGGAGAATATAGGGCTCACCTCATTTGTTTTCCTTCTCTTGGAGTTCACAGTCCTTTGCTGTCTGTTAACCAATACTTGAATTCTATCATATATTTACGATACTAGTTACTCTCTCATGACCAGCCATTATAAATTTTGGAAGTAATTTTGTAGGGGGAAACATTGTTTTGTTGTATTTTGTTTTCAGAAAAATACATAATAGTATATACTCAAATCACAAGTCTAAATGTAAGACTTATCTGTGCTGTGGTGTTTGTGATTCGGGGGTGCTGTCACTAGGGGATGGCATGAGCTGGAATCTTCTTGTTCCATTAGGATGTGTGTGCATTTTCCATTAGGATGTGTGTGCGTGGGTACATGTGTGTACATGTATATAAAAGAGTTAGCACACTAACTAAATGATGATAAAAATGAGGCATTAGTTAAGAATGCTGTGAAGCAGGTACAGTGAGACGGAGTGAACTTCCCCCTGTCTGTAAGCTGAGCCATCATTTCATGTCTTTGTATTCAATCTGCAATCTGTACCATGGTGTACTGGACCTAGGATAATTTTTTATATGCTTTTAATGGGGAAACGTTTTCTACACCACAAATATGTTACCCTTGTGAATACACTTTGTAAACCACAAAGAGTTATGCCTCATCATTTTATTATCTCTTCCCAACTCCCACTCCAATGCCTTCTACATCTAGAATTTATGATTCCAGTATATAGTTATATTAGCTTTCTATCGCTGCATCAATAATTATTCCCAAAATCAGTGCCTAAAACAATAAATATTTATGATCTCACAGTTTCTCTGGGTCAGGAGTTTGAAAGCAACTTAGCTGAGTGTTTCCAATTCAGAGTCTCTCATGAGGTTGCAGTCAGATGTCAGCCAGAGTGATGCTCATCTGAAGGCTTCGCTGGGGCTGAAGGATCCACTTCCATGTGGGCAGGAGGCCTCAGTTCCTTGCTAGCTATTGGCAAGGAGACTCAATTCCTCACCACAAGGATCTCTCCATAGAGCTGCTTGAGGGTCCTCACAATATGGCAGCTGACTTCCCTCAAGGGTCCCAGAGAGACAGCAAGGAGGAAGCCCCAATACGTTTTTATGGCATGGCCTTGGCTACAACACACCAGCACTTCTGCCCATTCTGTTGATTAAAAATGAGTCACTAAGTACAATCCCCACTCAATAGGAAGGGAAATTAGTCTCCATATTTTAAAAGGAGAAATAACAGAGAATTTGTGGGTATACATTTTAAAACCACCTCAATATTATATGTACCTGAACCAAACAATTTCTTTGCCTGTGGATTAACTTCAATCTCTTATACAGACAAAGTTATTTGAACCTGGCCCTTTCTTTGTAGCTAAACCATGAGTTTAGCCCATCTGGTAGTATATCTATGATGTCTACATGTCATCCTAACAGTTTTACCCATCCTCGACTCCATGTTTTCCTCCCTAAGCATATATTTTCTAACTATACATTCTTGGAACATTTATGAATTTATCATGGTGGGGGGAAGGTAAGAATATTTGTATAAAGTACTTTCTATGTGGAGGTTAAGAATTCATGATTTACCTTTCGTGTGTGTGTGTGTGTGTGTGTCAGGAAGATTTGCCCTGACCTAATGTCTGTGCCAGTCTTCCTCTGTTTTGTATGTGGGACACCTCATGGCTGATGAGTGGAATAGGTCCACATCCAGGATCCAAACTGGCAAACTCTAGGCCGCCAAAGTGGAGCAAGCAGAAATTTAACCACTGGGCCACAGGGCCAGCCCCATGATTTACCTTTTAAAATGTAAATTTGAAAAAAAAAATCCTATTGACCCTCAACTGTATTATACTCCCTCTTCAGAATCCAGAAATCTTTCTTTCTAAGGGCACAGAATCTGGTCCTCTTGCTGGTAATCAGAAAATCTAGGCAATAAACTTGAAATTATTACGCAAATAGATTCCGAAGTAGGGGGAGATGGTGGGGCAGAGTATTGCTGTCAGATTCCATCCCCAGGCACTGCTTGAAAAAGTGCTTTGGAACCTCAACAGATTTGTTATGATGATTATTGTCTTTGTTATCATTCCGCACAACTTCCGCTGACATCAGTATTGAATATGAAACCTTGAGAAGTAGATAGGAAAATCTCTCTCTCTTAATCCATTGAATCTTCCAGAAACGAGGAGCGATCCCACATGATGGTCCCAGAGCAGCGCTCATCCAGATCACTTAGGGAAGGCCCCACATTTGGATATTGAGAGAGGAATGTATTTCCATCTGCTTAGTTCTTTTTCATTAAAGTTAATACAACAAACAATCCCTCCTTGCTTCAGGGTCTGGTTTTCACAGATTTCTGGCCAGAGCCTTTTCTTTTCTCTCAGGGGTCCAAAGAAGCGGAAAACAAAGAGGACTGGTAATTTTCCTGTTGCTCCCTCTCTGGGGCCGTGCTAAGGGTGAGGGCGTCACTTAAAAGACAACTGCTCACTCCCTACCGTGCTCAGTCACTTCCCAGCCTCTGATCTACTCCCCTGTTTATGGAGAAAAAAGAAAGATATCAAATGCCCCAGTCATTTTTACATTTTCCCAGAAATAGGGGATAATAAAGGGACCAGAAATTGCACATATATCACTCTGCTTCTTAAAAGCATCAAGGGCAAATAAAAGTTAAGACTCGATACCCTTGAATCTCCAGTTCCCATTTACGGCTGTGATCACTTACAGGCTCAGAGTTGGTGAGCGATAGTTATTATTAAATGGTAAACGGTAGAGTCAGAACCCAAACCTTGGTCTTCAGTTTCTGGATCCTCTGCTTATTCCAGCATGCACACTGCTTTCCCTCTGGGATAAAGGAACTCAAAAAGGAAGAAATATTGCTAGTGATTAACAAAATACTACCGACTTCCTGATTCTGCTTCTAGTAACTGCTCACATCCGTTGTCCTTGGGTGTGAGCCCATCTCTGCTTTAGAGTAATACAGGTAAATTGATGCCACCTGCTGTCCCCTGCCCGTCTGGGCCCTCCAGGGCCTTGCCCTCTGTGCTGCCTCATCAGATACCTTCCCTGTTCCAGGGTGACTGCAAAGGCTGGCATTCCCTTGGCACATTTATCTTCAGCCCCCGGTGAACAAGCAGCACACACAGAAGACTAACTCATTTATTTCTACTCATTTATTGATGGCCTTTCATAACCGAGTTATTAAGTCATCAATAACTTCAGAGAAATAAATGAATGGATCTAGAACTGGGCCAACAGATATTTAAGATGTACACTGAACATTTTATCTAGGGTCAGCAGAAAAGTCAATGCTGGGCCATCAGTGGTACTTTTCTCACCTGGGAAAACATGCCCTATGTTTTATTCTAATGAGAACCCAGTGTATTTCTCTACAAAGTAATGAAATGAATAACATCTCCAGTCTCCCAAGTAAAATAAGTTTTGGACAAAAGATTGCATGTGTTAACATTTTTCCAAAATGCTACCTGATGTCTCTTGCTCTCATCAGCTGACAGAAAAATAACCCTGGAAGTTTTGCCAGAAATAGTATAAGCTCTTTCAGGATTGCTGGTGAGTTCTGATATGTTCCCCTCAGGAAGTAAAATAAAATAAAAAGGAGAGGGAAAGGGAAAGAAAGACAGAGAGGGTTCCTTAGACCTTGGGAGACCTCTGAAAACCTTCTCTAAGAGTCTAGAGAAATTCCTAACAGTGAGGTTAGCTTTTTACAGAGACACTTTCAGAGCCATCAGCAGTTCACCCAGCTGAGGAGAGGCACGCATTTTCATTATGTTTGGGGTTCATGTAGCTGCTCTGTATCAACCACCATGAGCACCCCACTATCCCGACCTCTTCTCCCTGCTCAGATACCCCATGGCCCTGGTTTCCTCTCCACTCACACCCTGGGGCCCCAGCTAGATGAGAGGAACTTGGCTGCTGAGGAGCTACAGGTGTGCTTGGAAACCTCTCCAGGTGCCAGGAGCCTCAGATTCCTCATCTGTCAAATAGGAACCATCATAGAACAGACTTCATCAAACTGTTAAAAGAGTTAAAGGAGTTAATATACGGAAAGCACTTAGAATAGTGTCTGGCACATGGGATGTGTTCAAGAAGTGTTAGCTGTTATTGGTGTTGCCGTCATTAATAAAAATAGAGTATTTTTCACATGATTAGGACCTCAGACACCAGCCAGGCCGATTTCCTCAATTCATTTTACAGACAAGGAAACTGCAGCCCAAGTGGCCCATCGTACATCTGCTTCCCAAAGTTTAAAGGCTGAGTGAGATACAGGCAGAAGGAATGTCATCTTTGGAGTCAGGCAGTCCTACATTCAGATTCCAGCTCTGTTGCTTGCTAGCTGTGTGACTTTGGGCTCATCTCTTCCCTTCTCTGGGCCTCTCGAGGTCCTCACCTGTAATATAGGTATAACACAACCCACGCTGATGGATTATTGTGAAAATTGAGGAATAATGACTGTAAAAGATAATGACTGGATAACGTGACTAGCATGCTACCTAGGAATCCATAAGTATTCAAGAGCTGGGGACTGTCATCATTGCAAATGTCATTCTGCTGGGCTGCTGCAAGGTGGGTGCTGGAATCCTGGACCCCTGACCATCAGCCGAGCTCACCATGTCACAGCCTACCTTTACGTAAAAGCAAACAACCAAACAAACAACAAGAATTTGCTTACACTCCTTTCCATCAGTTTTCTTCAATGACTATCTTGTCATCAGTAGATATTATCAGCTATCAAAAATTACCGATGCTTGTTGATGGATAAAGTTCTGTAAGTCCTTATTCTTCTTAAAGAAAAAGAAAGGAAAAAAAAGAGAGAGGCAACTCCCCACTGTTGGCGCAGAGGTTTGCTAACTAGTCGAGTCAAGGGTGAACAGCGGTACTGCCAGCTAAGCCCCAACATGTGGTGCCTGTTTGGGAGATGGTGACTCAGAAACAACCTGCAGAGGCTGCAAGACGATGAAGAAAACATTATGCGCAGCAGTGATTTTGAAAATCTGATTCCTTTATTGGGATAGAAATAGCTAAAGAAAGGTTCAGGGAAAGAATGAAAATTGAACTGGACACCCTGGTTTACTTTTGGGGGAATATGATGAATAAATTCTAACTCTATAAAACAGGGCATGCACGCCAGGTCTCTCAGAAAATGGATCCGTGGAAGTCGAAGGTCCATGAAAAGATTGTAGATGCCCCACGGTGGGGTTTGGGAATGGGTTCCATGGCCAAGTAAGTTTGAGAAACACTTCCCTCTTGACGATTTACAATGCTCATTTATAAATGGAAGATTCTGAGAAACCCTGTATATAAGAAACCTGTGTAACGCTGTCAAACCTATCCTTTCCTGAACGATTGGCACAGAATTTCCATCAACTCCATGTAGAACAATGGCATACTGGGGAACTCCATTTGGGAAACTGCAAGATTGGAAATCAGAGATCTTAAAACAACCAGTGAGAAGGGCTGCCGGTTTGGCATTTAATTTTATTGTGAGTCTCTGCTTCAACCATTTTGGACAAAGGATACATGGCTGACTAGAAATGGACCACATTTTGCTTTCTTGTATTCCCATGTTGTTTGCGGGGGATGGAACTGCAGTGTCTGCTGTTACACAGGTTTCAGAGAGCAGAATATGGCCCTTTGCGTTCAGCTGGTTGTCATTAACCATCAGTGGGACTGTCTGGGAATGGGCAAAAAGGTAAATAAAATAAAATGAAAGTTAATCAACTTGGGCTCATCTAAGGGCTGGCAAGGAGCAGCCAGTGGCTCTCCATTTCTTCCACGCGCCATAATTTGTTGAGAATGTTCACGTTATTACTGGACTGCGAACTCCTGATGCAATTTGAGGGTGGAAGCTAAAGGGCCAAACAAAGCAATGGAGTCCACGTTAAGATATAAATTCTTTTAATGATGGAGATAATTACAACTGATTGAAGTCTGGAATTCTCTTGTCTTAATATGCAAAATGCGATACACAAAAGAAGTAAAAATGCCACTGAATCTCCCTCTTCTCAAACTGCAATGTTCGTTATCATTCGTCTCTAAAGTTCACAGAAAAGGTTCGCCTTCCTTCCTTTTTCTCACATTTTTATCCTCTACTCTCAAGCATCAAGTGCTTTCTCTTTTGTTCTTCTTAATTCATTTTCTTCCTTTCTCCCACTGTGGCCCTTTTGGGGAAAAAAAAGGAGAGAGAAAAGCTCATTCAAGTACTACAGGCTTCCCATCAGGAACATCTCTTTCAAAACTCAAGAATCGAAGCAGGAAGATATCAAAAACTAACAGCCTTTGGTAATGATCTATCCAAAGGAAAATGGGTGAAAACGAATTGATCGTTATTAGACTGTTATCATTCCTTTAGTCTTGATCTTTTTGTAAGTCTTAAATAAACACCCTCCAAATCTGACAGAAGTAAACTGCAAAGTTCCCACAACAGCAATCTGACAGAAAAATCATTTGTATTGATGTCAAAAAATGACATTTCTTAGCTGTGTAATAAAATGGGGATTATTAAGAGAACTAAATGTTGAATTATACCACAAGAGTCTCATCCACATGGCAAGATCTATGAGCTAATTTGCTTGGCAGCTGCTTCATCATTTAGAAGAAGATGCATTCACCTAGAAAGTGTTTTTTAACGTGGTTCAATTTAACTTGGTTTGACATGTATTTTTATAGTGAAAATATATTAATATTGTATATATCATTTACTAATGTTGATATTATATGTCAATATTTTATATTGATTATTTATCCAATGCCTTTTTCTATTCTCTTTCTCCAGGAAGCAAATAACTTGGAAAAAAGCACAACCAAAACAGAGAGTGCTTGGCTCTTCAGAATGTGGTACGGCTTTGACCACAAGTATCCTTTGACAGTGATGATCTCCCAGATGCAGCCGCACAGCAGAGATTAACTTCCGGCACTTAATCCCAGAGCTGTGCACTCCTGCTCTTCAAGAAACAGAGAAAGGTAAAGTGAATTCACCACCAAACTTGTCAGAAAGAATGATTTCGAAAAATACAAAGCTGTATCATCCATACTTAAAGTTGGAAGAGCTAACGGGAAATCTCTCAGAGTCAAATGAGTTTGGTATATTCATGGCAATCTAGTATTTCCAAAGCGAAGAGGTAAAATCATATAGTCCTGAGGACTGATCCATTTTACTAATTTTACTGCTCCTCCCTTTGTAGAGATTTTACTTCCGGTTGAGTTGGCCAGGTGGACCGGACAAAGGTCCTTCCCCCTTCTCCCGGGAACCCATTCATGTGCTTGGTTTCAAACTGTAAAAAATGAAGGGAGTTGGGGCTCAGGGAAATGGATGGTCTGGGGAGAAGAATGAGTCTGGTCACCACGTTATAAAATGCCAGCACTTTGTCTTCCAGGCAGATTCAAGTAAGCTTTTCCTAGTGAAGGGCAGTTTTATAATTCTAGCACTCAGTGTAAACATAGTGCCCAGACACACCCCGCCAGCGGACTCACGGGGCTGAGAAGTCAAGCCTGAACGGCTTTGCCGTTGTGAGTTGCAATAAGCCGTCCATCTTTAATCCTGAGCAAAAGCGCCACGGAAGAAAGAAAAAATCTGCGCTGAAAATTCAATGTGTTGGGTCTTTGTAGTTAGTTTTGCACAGTCACAAATCCCTCTCCTTTCAGGGAGAAAATGTCAGTCACTGGGTGATTTTAAAGCGCCTAAGCAATGATTAAAGCCACAACAGATCAGTGGGAGAGGAAGAAGAATTAAGAACAGGGAAAAGAAATTCAAAGAATAAGATGAAGAGGTAAAAGTTGAGAGGGAGAGGCGGCAAGAGAAATACAGGAAATTCACAGTAGGAAGGAAAGGAAAGCAAATTAGAGGAATGGCTGTGTAGAAAAAGAATTAAGAATGAAGCGAAGAGAAGCCAATTGAAGATTGTAGAGAGAAGCAAAAATAAAACAAAGAGAGAAATAGAGAGCAATTCTGCAAAAATAGAGCATTCTAGGAATTACAGACGGAGGTGTGGAAGGTGGAGGTTTTTCGAGGCTACGGTCTTGTTTTTCCGTAGCTCTGTTATCTGTGCACGGCGACGTCGCCTTGCTCAGTCTTGAGCTTTCCTGCACAGTGTAGGTTACCACCCTCTTGAACGCCGACCGTCTTGGCCAATAAGTCCCTCTTGGAGGTTCTGGTATCTCATTAACTACTCAAAGCCTTCCTGATCTCTCAAAGGGAAGCTGGTTCTTAACAGGTTATGCTGGTTTGCGTTCCAAGTTGATTTCTTCTGGAAACACAATTTTCCTCTGCCATTGCTTATTTGACAACCAAATTTGTAGGAAGTTATAAAAATTTGACATAAAGAGCACTTTTTATGTATATAAAGAATACACATAAAAACTGCTTGCTTATGATAAGATACACAGTAAGAAAGTGTCTTTTTGGGTTCCTGAACCCAATTTCCAACTTGCTGGGGGGGGGGGGCCTCCCCACATGTCCAAGCGATTCTCTGCACACCAGCTCGGTGTACTACAATTCAACTCATTTCTGACAGTACCTACTTAGAGATAGCGTCTCAGAGGTCAGGGCCCATCCCACAGGACTGCCCCCACCACCACCTCAGACGCCAGTGACAAGCCCAGGTTGTTACCTCTGCTTCTGACCCACTGGCTATAGACTATAGATAGTTCCCATGACCTCCTCCTTGGGTTTGGTTAATTTGCTAGGGCGGCTCACAGAACTCAGAAACATTTTACTTGCAGAGCATCGGTTTATTACAAAAGTATACAACTCAGGAACAGCCAAATGGAAGAAATGCATAGGGCAAGCTACAGGAAAAGGGCACAGAGCTTCCATGTTCTTTCTGAACGTGACGCTCTCCCCAAATCTCTACATGCTCACCAACCCAGAAGCTCTCAAAACCCTGTCCTTTGGGGTTTTGTTGGAGGCTTGTTACAGAGGCCTGACTGATTAAATCATTGACTATTGGTGAGTGAACTCCATCTCCAGTCCCACCCTCTCCCCAGGGGTGGGAGAGTGGGGACTGAAAGTTCCAACCCTCTAATCACATGTTTGGTTTCCTGGCAACCAGTCTCCATCCATAGGTGCAGGGCCAAAAGTCACCTCCTTAACCTAACAAAGGATACCTTTGTTGCTTTCATCATTTAGGAAATTCCAAAGGTTTTAGGAGCTCTGTACCAGAAACGGGGACTAAAACCAAATATATATTTCTTATTATTAATCACAATATCACAAAATGGTAAATCATAAATGAGATAAAAGATGTTTTTGTTCAAATTCTGACAATGCTGTGAGGAATGCTTTACAATGCAGAAAAGGAGTAACGTGGAAAAAAATACCTTGGAGACAAGAAAATGAAAGTGAGAACCCACCCAAATTTTTAGCTTAGAGCTGTGACACTAAATTCAGATGATGTCATAGTTTTTGTCTCACTTTTCACCAGGGGTTTATTTCCATATGATTACGGACAGGTTGGCAAAAAACAAAAGCAGATTTACACTCTCAGTAATATCTCTTCTCGGGGTAATTTGTCCTCCTGTGCATTTGTTCTAAAATTGCAGTGCACAAATATATTTGCACTCAGACAACCAAGTTTTTATATCCTAGTTGTGCTCCGAATTCATACCCAGAGAGCAGCAAAGCAACCAGTTTCCACTCTGTGACCTCTCGATAGATCTGTGGTTTTGGAGACAAATTATCCACTTGGCATTTATGTTCTTTCTATTGTCCGCCTAGAACCCAGGTCATGTGCCCCATGAACCTCATAGGTAGGCTATGCCAGCGACCGTCAGTGGAGGAGGATCCCCCAGTCCGGGTCAGGTTGCCTGGCCCAGGTCAAAAGGAAATTGTTGTGAGCCTGAAAGAAACTGATTATGCGGTGTGGAGCTATGCAAGTTTCGTTTCAATAAAATTGCATCATGCAAGTGAGGCATCATAAAGATTTACTGACAAAAGACAAAGAAGAATAAATAAGGCTCCACATGCACCTGTATCAGTCAGGATTCTCCAGAGAAACAGAAATAGAACCAGTAGGAGTACATATACATACACATACATGCACACACATATACACACATATAAATATACATAAACATAGATTTATTTCAAGGACTCTGTTTATGCGATTGTGGGGGGCGGCAAGTCCAGAATTTGTAGGGCAGGCTCTCAGTCTAGAAACTCTCGGGCAAGAGCTGATTCCTTCTTCCTCAGGGAAACCTTAGTTTTGCTCTTAAGGCCATTCAACGGATTGGATGAGGCCCACCCACATTATTGAAGATCATCTCCTTTGCTTAAAGTCAACTGATTATTGATGTTAACCACACCTACAAAATACCTTCACAGCAACACCTAGATTAGCGTTTGAGTGAATAACTGGATATCCTAGCCAAGTTGACACATGAAACTAAACATCACAGAATTCAACTCACATTCAATTCACGCCCAATATTCAGACCCGAGGATAGAAAGACTATCTTAAGTCACCATTGGTATCAATAAAACAAGCCACTGTTGCTCACAAAGTTTTGTTTTCTTTTTATACTTTTTCATAGCAAAACTAATAAGCATATACATGCCCATAAAATGTTTCCAAAAAGCACAGGAGAATAAAAATAATAAAAATTAACATTCAATGAGGATGAACAATGGCCAAGTACCATGTTGAGTGCTTTACCGTTATAATTTCATTTCACCTCCCGGCTCTGTAGGAGGCTGGGACGGTCTGGAGAGTCTAATGGACACAAGTGGACTGCAGATTGTGTCGGCCTCTGCTGAAACAGCCTGGGCTCCCGTGCTCAAGAGCCTTGTTGGAAGCCTATGGTGCCAAATTGATGGTTAATTAAGATTTCATTGTAATTCAATGTGGGCAGCAATTCTGAGTCATGCAGTGCAAAGAAGAAATTGAGGGCGGGGGATGAGCAGGGGAACTATGTTATGAGCACCGAGGCTTTCCCACAGGGTACATTAGTTCATTTAATGCTTATAACCACCCTTTTTATTTAATTTAATTCTCACAATCACCCTCTTTGAAATGGAATAAACAAAGGCTCAGAGAACTTAAAGAACTTTCTTAAGGTTCCACAGCCAGCGTCAGTTCTTTGATTCAAGCCCAGATCTCTCTCACTCTAAAGTCCATTAATATACTTAAATGAACATTATCACTGATAACTCTAAGTCCATGTTATCGCTTACTCTATATGCAAAACCCCAACTCAATATTTCATAAAGTCACTATTACAGCAATGAATATTAAGACTGCTTACCTTATGTAGTGCAGAGCTCATACCTCAAGCATCGGTTGAAGACACAGGGGGTGAGAAGGTTGAGGTCCTGGTTGGTCAACCTAAGAACACTTCCATAAAGGAGTCCCCAAGTTTCTGAGTCAGGTCCTCAACTTTTCAGGTGTAGAAAGTTAAATATGCCAAATACTCCAAGAGTGGTTTAATTTCATAGAGATGGATGCATTCCAGCCAAGCTCAAAGGAGGCACCAGTATAAACCAGACACCAAATTCCCAAATCACCATATATATCCCCCTGGGGAGGAATATCCCTTCCCGGCCAAGAGAAGGCTCAAGTCACCATCTGGTCCCTAGTATCCCTCTGGCCCCCTCTCCTACTTTTCTCCCAGGATCCCTCCGCCCCAGCCACCCTGGCTTCCTGAGACACACCCAGCACCTTCCTCCTCCCCGGCCTTTGCGCTGGCAATTCTCTCTGTTTGGGATGCTCTTCCCTCAGACTTTCACATGCTTCCCTCCCTCCTCTTTCATTCAATTTGTCACTGGCTTTCCTGGTTCCATATTTAAATTAGCAGTCCCAACAGGAGCACTCCCACACCCCTTCCTTGCTTTGTTTTCTCCGTAACACTTACCATCTGACACAGTATGTACTTTATTTATTGATTTTAGTACTGTCCTCCAACCAGGATATATCTTTTCCGGGGACAGGGATTTGGGTCTCTTTTCATTCACTGGTATGTCCTCAGGGCATAGAATAGTGCCTGGCACATAGTGGATACTCGATAAATATTTGTTTATGAATGAATGAATGGATTGAGCAAGCCAGCAGTATTTTCTATCTGGGGCTCCTTCATTCTGGACATTGATATACATGAAAATCCAATTAATTACCTGAGCGTCACTAGGTGAGTCTGAAAGCAGAAGAAGGCAGAGTGAGTTATCTTAGTGTTTTCTCCCAGGCTGCCCTTTGGCACACAAAGTACACACCCCATCTAGACATCCACCCCCTAGCCTCAGTGTCCCTGTCCCTAAGCAGAGACAGCCACCACAACACACTTGGATCCCTGTTGCCACACTGACCTCCTTCCTATGGTTGGACCACGCTTTCTTAGGTTCAATTAGTACACCCAGTCTGGTACATTCAAGCCTGGCCCTGGCTTAGAAGCCATTCTCTGTCTTGGTGACTGAATACATATTACCTCACCAATCATGTGTTGAGTTTCTTAGTATACAGAACTCAAAATTTTACAGCCACCTATCATCCTCACTAACGATCTCCTATAATGAGAAGGTTAGAAGCAGAAATTGATGTCCCTTTATTCATATTTTAAGACACCAGATAAAATGATTTGCTTGGATTCACAGTGTTACAGCCAGCGTGGGAATCTTAGGTTGCCTTATTCATCAGTGACTAATGATCCTGCCGGACTGTCTGCTTCCTACAGTCTCTTTCCTCTCTATCATTTATCATCTCTTTCCTTAAGCGTGTGTATATATTGGTCTTACAAATGGGAATGACACAGTATAAGAATGACCTTTTCCACATTAAAAAGGGCAGCCTACAATCATTTTTAACACTTCCTGTAAGGACAGGGTTCGGAGAGCTTCCGGGTTGTTGTATCAACTGAAAAGAAGGAGCTATCATGTGGTTGCCAACACTTTACATACTTGTAAAGAAAGCACAAAGATAACAATGGGTTGGCAAGTTGACACAGTACTAGAATTACATAAAGCCATGTGAATGGAGACTTCCTTCCCATCATTGGTTTGGAATGAAGAGCGCACTGAGGTGTTACCAGCAAAAGGAAAGGCCCATGGTGGGTGTGGACGCTACAGCTCTTGAGTTTTCCATTAAAGAACCCGGCCAAGAAAGTGGCAGATACCAGACTATATACCCCTATATCCCCTACTATACCGAAGAGTGACAGGCTAGAGCTGCAATCCCGGAAAAGTAAACGCAAACATCAGGACCATTCAAAATGACACTTGGAATCAAGTAGTTAATGGATTTAAATGTAATGGCATCATAGTCTCAATAAAAGGGGGGTGTCTTCCCCTCCTAAAACTTGACAGAATTCATTATATCCCACACAGTCACGCTTATTTTAAATCATAGGTATGAATATTGTGAGCAGCAATTTCCATTCTAAATGATGATCCCTTACTTTTGTTCTTATTCTGACTAGCTGAGGCATCCATGAATTATTTATCGGGGTAGGACTGTGGCCTTGTGAATGACTTGAGTTTACTTCACAAAAAACTCTCAAAGGAACAAGGAATGTTAGCTCTATGAGCGCTGTTTTATAAATGAAGCATGAGCCCAGAGGAGGGAAAAGGCACGTCTAAGGTTACTGCTGCACTTGAAGCCAGCATTCGTAATCCACAGGGAGCAGGCTCTGTCCACCCGCAGATCCCAAGGGTCCTGGTGTGGGTGGTCCAGCCGCTGAGTTCTGGCAGCATTAATATATGTGTGATGCTACTGTTGTAAGTGTGCCTGGCATACAATTGATACTTCCATGTGATGGCTTCTTCCGTGGCTCATGAAAAGCTTCAGCAGTCTGGAGTGGGGCTGTTTACTCTCAGCAGCAAGCAGGATAGATAGCACAGAATGTAAGTAAGACAGCTCGCACTCACCTTTATTGAGCGCCTACTATGTGCCAGGCTGTAGACTAGGTACTAACAGAGAGGGTCGGGTTGGGAGGCAGGACCTTCATGAAGTCTTGCATACCTGCCTCATTAAAATGAATCATGACCCCAAAGTCCTTTGAAATGACAGGTGGTCCTTAGCATAGGAAAGAGAGACACTGGCATCACCAGAGTTTAATGGGGGGGCCTCTTTAAGGGAGCGATAAATTAAAATCATTTGTAACGTTCACTAGTACAATGTAACCAGATAACTCCTTGAGTGGTTTCAGAAAGCACTAAAACTTGAAACTATTTGAAACAAACTTAAGCCATCGGCTTTCTAAACACTCTCCCTAAATACAGCCCCAATGGTATCCCACATGAGGGTGCACGTGGCATTTTAATTGCTCCCCTGGGAAGCTGGGTGTAGGGAAGAGCTTACCTTGCACTGGGCTGCAGTGCAGCCCCCACTCCTACCCAGGTACTCAACTTGGCTGTTCCTCGTCCTTGGCCTCGCAGGTGCTTGTATAGAAAGATCTTGTAGATAGCCCTTGACTTAGCACCTAAGTGAAATGAAATTAAAACTCCCTAGAAGAAAATACTGGCTTCCTGGATCCTTGTGTTCCCATGAATTTTGGTAAGAATCAATGTAGGAGAATGTTACCAGTACCAGACTCTCGTTCGGGTCATAACTCGGGTCTCCCATGATTTCTTCCTCCATATAATGGGAATAATAAACAATATCCTTTGTTGTGACTAAATCCATCAGAAAAGTTGACTAGTTATTAAAACAACTTCTTAATGATGGTAACTTGTTCACTTGCCTCTCAGAGCCAAAACATGATTAAAACAGTTAAATAGAGCAGTTTTCTCAAGACCGTATGGCCTAAATACTTTGCAACGTTCTGTAACTGGCCTAAAACTCTTCTGGAGCCCTGACAAGTGGCTATAAGTATGACACTGTAAATTGTTGCCCGAACATGTGGGATCCCCCACTGTGAATGGGCAAAGTTGTGGATCCCAAGATGATAGCTGAGTTTTCTAGAATAATCCTAGGATTCCACAAGAGATTTGACATCCCTGATTTGTTTTGCCTTTTCCCTGTAAAAGTTTTAATAATATTTCTATTACATGAGAATGCTTTCTCGTTTCATCTTCACTTTAAGAAAATGATATGAAAATATGGATTCACATAAACGAGAAATCAGAAAGTGACCCCCTGCTCTTCTAGAACAGATTCATAAAATAAGTTCTTTTAAGTCCAATTTTTAAAAACGTAATGATCACTTTCTCACTGAAAAGCACTATATTAGACTCTCTTCATTTCTCTATCTACTTATTTCTTCATCACACGTTTATCAAGAGCCTACCTTGACTGGGTGCTCTCCTGGGCACCAGGAGTACAGCCACTGACAATTTCGCGCAGAGCTTACATTCCAATCTGGTTCTGTTTTTCAATTTCTGATTTGCAGATATCTTTTCAGGAACGTGACTATGATATAAAGAAAGATGCACCGAGACATTCCACCATTGGTTTTTGTCAGACAGAGGAGAGTCTGGCGGTCAGGATTTATTGATTTGCTATTGTAGCTTATCCACTTACTAGCTGTGTAATTTGAGGAAAGTTCTTTGCCCTCTGTGCCTCAGGCTCTCAGCTGCAAAATGGGGATAATAGAAGTCCTTACTTCATAGGTTTGTTTTGAGGATTAAGTGACTTAGCGTGAAGCACTTAGGAAAGTGCTCAATAACGTGAGATTTATTATTATCATTACTGCCCGTTGATATCTCCATCTGTTAAATGGGGGCATCATGTAATGCGTTTAGTCGTCATTGTCATTTATTGTCTCTGAGCGACTGAAATACTCATTATTTTGTATGCTTGTGATAATTTTTAGTTGCAACAGCCATATTTTAATGCCATTAGAAAGTCTTCAGTCTCCATAAACAAAGGTTCCACTTAAGCTGTAAATGAGCCCTAATTCCTCTTCTTGGATCTCGAGTAAATGGATGTAGCTGGTGTTTGGCCGTTCCTTTGTGTCCCCTGTTCTGCACATGTGATTGTCTCATTTATGATTTTTCTAAGTTACAGTCCATCGTCTCATCATTATTTTTCTGGAAATTACACCACGGATAGCAATTTTGCCTTGATAGAGAAGTGCAGCAATTTTTCTGTTTCACAATGGAAGCAATGCCAGCCTTTGGAGACGATTATTCCTCTCGCGCCTTCTTGTGATAAAGGAGATCTTCCAATTGAACCTTTCAGGTGAAGCCATCATGTTTTGTCGTTAGTGGTGTGATGTTATATTTGAAGATTTCTAGGTCGGTATGGAATCATTTTATTAGGAAAAAGGGAGAAGGGAAAAAATGTTAAGACTCACAAAAATAAATGTATTACCTTAATGTTGCCAGTTTTGAATTTAGTTTTAATATTTCTTCCCCATTAGAAAAAAGAGTATTTTACTTGAATTTTCTTTACTTGCTACTTGGTCACTCCTTCTCAACTGCAGGAGCCAAGGCTTTTTCAGGCAGCCAACAAATTCGTGTGCTACTAGAGACACATTATCAGCATGAGCCGTGGCTGCCAGCCTCACATATTATCACCCGACAGGGAGACATGGGCCAGGTCTGATTCGTGGACCACAGTATTCAGCCCTTGTCTGCATGTGAAGCTGTGGCAAACACAGCACAAAGCACGTGGACAGACGTGGCCCTGCCCTAATTAAAGTTCACTTCACAAGGTAGATGGTGCTGACATATTCTCCACCTGTCAAACCAACTCATAAATAAGAGTGGCAAAGAGATAAGTGCGCTGGCGGTTAAGGGAGGAAGAGACTGTTGGAGAAATAAATACTGTTCCAGTCATGTGGGAAAGAGTCCATGGAGGAACTGGGATTTCCTAACACGAAATTAAACAATGGAAAGGGAGGAAGAGCATTCTGAGCAGAAGGAATAACATGCAGGAAAGTCCCATGACAGGTGTGGCATGAATAGCTGAAAGGAGCCGGAATAAACCTGCCTGAAAGGCACAAAATTGGAAGAAAGAAGAGAAAGGAGATAGTCTCCAGGGAAGAGTGGAGTCAGCCTTTGAAGCAAAGGGCGAGACTCTCATTACCTATACCCAGTGTAACTAGAATTCTCTCTCGCTGCTACTAATTTTATATTTTTGTTGAGTGACTCAGATGGCTAAAGGTAGAGCAATGTGTCACATGCTTAAGAGCCTTCCAAAGTTTCCTTTCTGTCACAAATCTGATTCATCTGTATGACAGTAATTTATCAGGTACCTACACATTTAATGCTTCCAGAATTGGATTTAGTTTTAATATATCTTCCCCTGAAAAAAAATAAGGGTTTTGTTTAAATTTTCTTCAATGATTTTAACTGAATTTAGTTTTAATACTTCTTTCCTAGAAAAAAATATATAAGTATGTCTTCTAGTTTCTTCTGAAGCCACAGAGACAAATAAATGGTGGTTGCCCTCAAGATGCCAACATCCTAATGAGGTTGAGACAGCAGCCACCAATGCACTAAGAGCTATACTAAGGTTATGAGCAAAAAGTGTTATGGAAGCCAGAGGGGGTCGTAGCCAGCTAGCCAGCTTTGGAGAATCGAGGAAGCGACACAGAAGTAAGTTTGGAAATAGACGAGAAAAATGTAAGAATCTATAAGGAGCTGAGCCAAGGATGTGAAGGACTTTCTGGCAATGGAAACAGCTCAGGCAAAGGCATAAATAGGGTGTGAGGTGTTCAGAAAATGGTGGGAGTTTCAGAGCGACTGGATCAGTGGGCAGTAAAACTGGAGAGTTATCATGGACAGACGGGGCAGGACCACACATGTTGTGGTCAAGAAAAAAGATTTTCTCTTATTGCCAGCAGGAGACCAACACAGCACTTTAAGCAGAGTCACACAGTCCAGTTGGTTGTAATGAAGACAACTGGTGGTCGCGTGGAAGGTGGTGTGACAGGGAGAGCAATAAACCGAGCATGCTTCTGTACAGTTGCTCCTGAAGACACCCACAAGTTTTCTATGTAGATAAAAGGACAGGAATGTTCTGCTTCTTGTCTGGAAGATATTTTGGAACACTGAATATGTGTTTCAAAATATAAATTATCATTTCACTCAGAGGTAGATTCTTAAATTTCCAGCGGCGAACGTGATCCCACGGTGTAATGGTGCAGGTCTCCCAGAACGCTTTCTAGTTAAAAAGCCAGCTCAGCCTCTCAGCTCAGCTCCTGGTGTTGACCTATCCCTGGTGAGAAGTGGGAGAACCTCTGACAGAGATTTTAACTGATCTCACAGAAAATGATGAAGTAAAATTCACTTTGAAAGAAAAGCCTGCTTTTTGCTCCTAAACTGGTAAACCAGATAAAACAGAATGCCGCCAGCCCTTCGGCCACACTCAGTCTCCTGGGACAGCTGCTTGCCAGTGGTAGCTGAGGCTGTGGGCTCTTAAGTGTAGGGGAAGAAGCCCAGGAGAGCTAACCTTTTACCCAAGGAAACAGACACATCCTCAAACCATTGCCTTTGACATACCTTGAAGCCATTTCCTTGGGATTCCTTGAAATCCACCAGTGTGTTGGGTTTCACTGACCTGTTGCTCATAAACATGGCCAGAGCTGAGTTCTGGCTTCTATGCACAGGCTCCTAAGCAAGTCGATCCCAACCCTTTACCGTGGGTTTATAGCTGCAACAGGAAAGGCCGTAACTGCTTTGTCCTTTGCTCACTACTCTTTCCCAGCAACCTCGAGCACCTCTCCCCGCGTGCATCCTCACTACCACCTAGCCCTCTGCTGGCAGCTGCCAAGCCCTTTGCCTTTCCCTCCGCTGCTTCATGCGGACATAGATCCTACCCGGAGCTCCCAAGAGCAGTGTGGCTGCCCAAGGCCAGCTGCAGGCACTGCAGACTCCAGGTGCTGAGGGAAGAGAGGACCCCATTGAGAAGCAAGTACCCCACATCTTAAACAGCTCCAGTGGCACAAGGTCAAAAGCTGGGTCTTTAGCTTGACCAATTCTTTTTCCTTTCCTTTTTTCTTTTACTCTTAGCCTGAAGTCCTCAGGCCTTCTCTGAACTGAAATGTTCAGAAGATGAACATGATGGTAATTGGTAATTGTACAAGCACTTTGCAAACATCAAGTGCTTCATAAGGTTGAAATGATACTAAATTCAGTGACAGGTTTGTAGGCCTGAAGGCCCTCAGACTCACTATGCAGATATAAACAAGGAGTTTTATTACATTTTTATTATTTTTAAATTCTAGCTGATTTCCTGCCATATTCAGGGTTATGACGAGCACATCAGTCTCCTCTCAGTCTACAGACATGCCTTATTGAGGACTCTTCCTCCCCAGCTCTCTGGTGCCCACACATCCCACTCCTGTGAAGATGTCCCGCTGTGAAATGCATGCACCCTCGTCCTTCATCACTGGCCCTTTAAGAATTCCTGTCCTTACATGATCTCATTTATATGTGGAACCTAAAACAGTCAAATTCATAAAAGCAGAGATTAGAATGGTGGTAACTAGGGACTGGGGGTTGGGGGAATGGGGAGATGTTGGTCAAAGGGTAAAAAGTTTCATTTATGCTGGATGAGAAAGTTGTGGAGCTCTCCTGTAGACCATGGTGACTAGAGTTAAAAATACTGCATTGTGTGCTCAAAATGTGCCGGGAGAGGAGATCTTAAGTGTTCCTACCACAAAACAAAATGGTAACTAGGTGAGGTGATGAGATGTTAGTTAGCTTGTGTGGTAATCATTGCACAACATATACGTACGTCAGAAAATCACGTTGTACACCTTAAATAGATACAATTTTTATTTGTCATTTATACCTCAATGAAGCTGGAAGAAAACAAATGCCTACCCTTGGCCTTCCAGCAAGTAGAAGGTGGTGCTCTCCAGCTGAGGCCCTTCCTTCCTGGCCCAGCCATTGTGAGAACTGTTTGTATTCCTGTTAGGAATTCAGACAAAATCCTTGATGAACAAATCTCACTTGCTCGCTCAGTCTTTTGCAAACCTTTGAAAATGCTGTCTAGGCCATTTAGAAGAGACACATAAGATTTAAACCAGAGTTTTCCAAACTGCTAATCAGGACTCATTAGTGGTTCTCAAAATCAATTTAGTGGGTTCCTAACCAGAACTTTTTAACAAATGAAAGTAGACTAGAGAGAATAAAATACTGCATTGCAGAATTAGAAGTCAATACTATTTCATGAAACCTGTTCAGGGGTGTGTGTGTGTGTGTATACACTAGTTTGTGATAGAAAATGTGTTTCTTAATGGGAGTCATGATCAAAAAGATTTAAAACCTTGATCTACGCCAGCCTCAAACCCTTATCCAGGAACTCTCAGGCCTTGTCCCCAATTGCTCGAAGTGCCGGGTAAGTTGGACAAGGAGCTGTAAGAGCTCAGAGAAAAGGAGCCATCAGGGCTTTTGTGGAAGAGCTCATGGAGTTAGTGGATTTGAGCTGGACTTTGAGAAAAAGGTAGGATATGACAAGTAGAAACTGGAGGAAGCCAGATGAAAGGCTGGACAAAGGAGAAGAGCAACACAGAGCCGCGAGTAGAGGGAACATGAAGCTCGGGCTCCTGGGCCTGCCTCGGCCCCCCGGCTATGGAGCCACAGGTGCTGGGCCTGCTCAGGGCCACTGTTTGCTAATCTGTAAAATGAGGATAATCATATCTGCCCCGCTTAGTAACTGCAATTTTCAAATGGAATAAGGTAAGTGAAGCCACTTTGAAAACTAGACAGTACCCAACAAACCCAAGGTCTGCTTATTACATTTTTCCAGGCAGAGCAAAGGTCCCAGGTAAAGGTGAGAACGTGGGAAAGCATTAGATGTGCTTGGGGTGAAGTGAGATGGCAGTGTGGCACATTTAGGGTTGACTGTTAGAGCAGAAGGGACTAAAAAGCTGTGTTCAGGGAAATCTGTAAGGATTTTGAGTATCAGGTGAAGGTGTCCGGATTTAATTCAGTAGAAAACAGGGAATTGGATAATTTGTAGAGACACAGGAGTGACACAGTCCTGTTTTAGAAAGATTGACCTAACAGCATTGATTAGGGAGAAGTCACAAGGGTCTAAATGTTGGCAGGTTCAATAGGAATAGAAAGGAAAGGGATAGATGCTAGAAAACTCTGGCCCCAAATCCACAGACTCCGCTGCTGCATTACGGGGGGTATCGGGGCACAGAGAGGAAGGGCCAGGGAGGCGCAGTTACAAGGAAGCGGGTGGCTGGGGGTTCCAGCCCTCATGACTGGCTTCTGCTTGCCAGTCACAGAAGGAGGGGAGGCAGGACGCCTACTCACGTGGGGAGGAGACCAGTGGTTGGTTCTCCCCAGGTGGAAACCTGTTTCCATGAACCTGCTCCACATTCTTGCTGAGCCCATTCTTTGCAACAAGCCACTCGCCCAGTCTTGCCTCACAAATGGAGTTCTCTAGACCTCTGAGTGAACGTGTTTCTCTTTCTTCTGAGCTGCTGTCTCATAGGGAGATTCTCCACAATTAACATCTTACTCAAAAGGAGGCAGAACAGTTATTTTAGCTGTTTGTGAAAATTCAGTCTCATCAACTTGTCTTCTGTTTGTAGACTTTGCTTAAATTAACCCTCAGGTTAACCTATGTTATGAATACAGCGCTGATACCATATCCTACCAAGTCAAGTTCAAACTCATTAGCCCGGAGCAGCATGGAGCATGAGTCAAACAGCTCAGTCTAGATCTGCGCCACTGACTACCAGTGTGATGTTGGGAAGTTACTAGAACTCTCCGAATCTTGATTTCCTAATCTGTAAAATGACGATGATAATCATGTTAATAATACCTGTCTTTCAGGATGGCTGCGGGATTTGGATATTAAACTTAACATACCTAGCCTAGGGCTTAGGAAAAAATAGGCCCTCAATAAAGGGCTGCTATTGTTATTATTATCCAAGGACCAGAATTGATGTGCTCCACCCTCCTTCCTAACCACATGCCACAGCTTCTCCCTGGTTCCCTGGGATGAGGTTTACCCAGGTTCTGCCCTAGAAGGGGAGCTTCCAGGACTGACCTGGCAGCACCCGCCTCTGCGGGAGCAAAAGGGCTGCCACTGCACCTCTCCTCTCGGGTAAACGCCATTAAGCCCTTCTACAGGTTCCTCAGGCATGCTATTATGTTCCAGCTCAACAGTGGTCTGAAAATGCCACAAATCCCTCTCTGGGAGTAAACACACAGACATAGGACTACACCGTGTGTACCACTGCCGTCTCCCAGTAGCCAGGGGCAAGGGGCTGGGGGTGGAAGAATGGGTCCCCATGGCTGCAGCCAGCAGAGACCGGGGACAGCTGGCTTCCTCCTGCCCCATTATCAGGAGAATCTTTGGGGATCTTATCAGGCCACGGAAATAAACTGTCTATTTTTCTATCATAAAATATGGCTGCAAGAATTATATTCAAGCAATTATTTAAGTGAATAGAGTGTTCCTTGTGAGAAAAGTCAGGTATTCTCCAGATTAAACCAGAAATCACATTCAAAACACATGCATTAGGGCCCCAGAGGTCACAAAGCAGCAAGGTTACCAGTCAGAAGTTCCGGTTTGCGGCCCCGGCTTTGCTGGCCATGTGAGCCTGAGCCAACCCCTCTGAGCTTCAGTTTCCCCATCCAGAAAGTCAATGGAATGCCCCTTCCAGTTCTTTAACAAAAGCCACTCGCCCAACACGAGGCAGTGCTGGCAAGTCCAGAACCCCTGAGGCCTTGACGGCCCTCAATTTCTCTGCACGTTTCTCAATAGGCTTGGAAATTAGAGCTCGTTTTCAGTCTTTTATGTCTATTTATGCTTTCGATCAAAACTATATTGCACAATGGAGGTGCTTAAAACGCATTATTCTGTGAGAATTTGCCCAAACCAAAGCTACTTTTACGAGCTAGAGTATATCCCGGGGTTTTGTGTAAAGAAAGGAAAGAGACGCCTGGCTCTCTGTTCCATGCTTGGAATCTATTTTCCAGAAATACGGTGCACTTGTCATGTTTTTCTCCTCACAAATTTAACAGAATGTGATGGCCCTGTTTGATGGCATATTGTAAATAAAGGTACTTTCTTAGACTCCCAGGAAGTAAATACTTGACATATTAACTTCCTATGATTCAATCACAGGAAGCAGACACGAAAATGAAGGAAAGAAATGGAATACAGTCCACCACGCTGCCATCAAAGCTGCTTACCTGCCCATCTAGCTTCCAGCATGACCTGAATTTACCCCATTTCTTATAGAAACAGAGGAAAATTCTTACATCATTCCTGACCGGCCATGAACTCATCTTTTTGATGAGGCTCCTGAAATTGATTGTCATCTCACAAATATCTTTTCTAACTGGATCCCCTTCATCGTCTTGGTTTCGGAGTAATTCTTTCAAGACAGAGTTAGAAACAGCTGCTCACTCAATGATTGTCTATAAAATACGTCTCAAGTATTTGAAAGAAGGGTTGAAAAGGCAGCTCTCCCAAGTCAAATAGAGTGGCTGTGGCCGAGAGCGGGCAGGGTGACGACTCTGTTGGCCTTTTTGCTCTAGTATAGAGCAGGAGGCATTCCTCTCTCTTCACAGGGGGAAAGTGAGGCTCAGCAAACCTGGGACTAAAACCCAGGGCATGGGACGCCCCACCCCAGGGCCTTTGCTCTGTCTTGTGCTTTATATTTATAACTTGACCTCAACTGGGTGTCGTTTCCATTTGACTGCCGGTTTAGCTGAAAATGCCGGCATTTTCTTAGAAGAAATTCTCTTTGGAGGAATTTTGAATTGTATTTCTGCTCCTTCATTTATCTGTTTCCTTGAGCGGTCTTTTTGATTCCCCTTTTATCTTTCTCACCAACCCATTTGTTCATGCAAGCAAAGGAAACTATCCTTGATCCTTTCCCACCCACCCATCTGCTTAAACCATACATGGAGCCCTTCTCTATGGAAGCCCTGGGCTGGCCGCCCTGCTGTGGAAGTTCCTGAGCCGGCGCAGGGCCAACTTCAATGATGAAACATACCTGGAGCATTGCTTGCCAAAAAAATTTTATCCATCATTTCTTATAGGCTCCCAGATTGACACATACTGGAGTTCTAGCAATTGCTTCAGTGTATATCTCCTACCAGGTCCAAGTTCAGACCTTGAATTGTTAGATACTTTTTGTTTATTTGAGGCTTAGTTGGTGAGAAGACAATTCCATTTCCTTTCATTTGCTTTTCTGGAATAACTGGTCATTTTCCTTTCCGGAAAAAAAAGAAAGGTTAGACTTGCTCTTGGCTGTCATATTTCTTTTTATTTGGTGAAGGAAACTGACAAGTCACCTGAAAAATTTTGTGGAGTTTGAGTACCAAGTTCTTTTCCACTATTTTTCTCTTGTTTTCCAATAGCTAGTGTTTTGTTTGTTTGTTTTTGGTGAGGAAGATTGGCCCTGAGCTTACATCTGTTGTCAATCCCCCCCTTTTTGCTTGAGGAAGATTGTCTCTGAGCTAACATCTGTGGCAGTCTTCCTCTATTTTGTATGTGGGATGCCACCACAGCATGGATTGATGAGCAGTGTATAGGCCCGCACCTAGGATCCAAACCTGTGAACCCTGGACCACCGAAGCAGAGCACATGAACTTAACCACTGAGCCACTGGGCTGGCCCCCTAGCTAGTGTTTTCTTTCTTTCTTTTTTCATTTTATCTAAAGATTTTAATAAAAACAATATAATATAAAAGGGCCCCTAAGTGCAGAAAAAGAAATGAGACTTTAGGATGATCATTTTTGCTTATTTTTTACAACACTAAGTATCAGTTTTCTCTAGCAATTAGCTCAGCATTCATTTTGCTAAGAATAATTGAAAAATTAAATGAGGTTCCTTTTTGAGTTCCTTTTTTCCTCACCTGGACTACAGCTCTTTGTACACGATGATGCTCCTTTACCCTTTACCAGATGAAAAGAGGAGACTATTTTTCCCACAAATTTATTACACTGAGAGAGCTTTAACTGACACATAAGGAGAAATCTATATTCAGATAAGAATATATACAAGCCTGAGCTTGTCTTTGAAATTTATTTTGTCTGTGCTTGTGCCCTCCTACAAATTTAATAGGAGAGAGAGTAGTTAAAATTGGACTTAGTTTGGGCCTGCCCCGGTAGCCTAGTGGTTAAGTTCAGTGCACTCCGCTTCAGTGGCCTGGGTTTGGTTCCCAGGCGCAGACCTACACAACTCCTCTGTCAGTGGCCATGCTGTGGTGGCGGCTCACATACAAAAAGAGGAAGATTGGCAGCAGATATTAGTTCAGGGCGAATCCTCCTCAGCAAAAACATAAATAAGTAAAATTGGACTTAGTTCTCTTTTGCCCTTTAGTTTAATCAAAAAGAAATTCCTTATATTCAGTGGCTTTAAAGATTTGTAACTGTAAATAAGACATTATTTTTCCTCCTTCTATGGACAAGCTGTGTGAAGGGTGGTATATGAATGGATGAGAGCCTTCTCTGCCATGATAGGCACTTCAGTTCACTAGATCTATCCTTTGTCCACTTTCCTACTTATGTAGATTGGAATCCATGCTCCATCATTCCAGTAACACTCTTGCAAGGAAAGATATTCCTTTGCCCAATATCTTTTTGGGATCCATCTGGT
Organism: Equus przewalskii; assembly: GCF_037783145.1. Classification (NCBI taxonomy): domain Eukaryota; kingdom Metazoa; phylum Chordata; class Mammalia; order Perissodactyla; family Equidae; genus Equus; species Equus przewalskii. Next base: position 78,783,385 of record NC_091845.1, on the reverse strand, counting down.
AACACCTCAAGCAGTGATGAACCCAACTCTCCGCGTTTGGGGAGATCATGTCTGAGGAGATGAGGCCTGTTAGAGAGAGCTACATACCTGTGAAGACTGGTTTCCATGCAGATTATGGCTCACCAACCTCAAGTGGACCTGCACTGCCCAACTACCCTGCATGTCTCTCATAATTTTTATCTCCTATTGCTTTTTGAAACCTACATCTGCTCCCCTCAAACCTCCAACTCTCTAACTTCCCATCCCACTCTCAATAAATGAATTCACCTCCTACTCCACAGCGAATGTAGAAGCCAATAGATGGGAACTTCTCTCGACAATGTATCAAACATTAAAACCAAACTACTTCTACACTTCCTCTTTTCTTATAACGTCAACCATTCTTTCTCAACTAAATCCTTTGAAATGGCTATTAAGCATGTTTAAGTCTTAGCCATTTCACAACAATCACATAAATACAAACTTCCAGGGACCTCACAGCCCCTTCAGCAAACATCTTCTAGCACCTTCCCTTTCACAGTCGAGCTTCTCAGGAAAGGTGACTATCCTCGCTGTCTCCCCTTGCTCTCCTTCTGTTCATTCCTCACCCCCGCTTGGATCTGGCTTCCACCTCCAGCACTTTACTAAAGCAGCTTGTTAGGTCAACAGTGACCTCCATATCTCTAAACCAGATGGAGATTTGGCAGTTCTCTCTGACATGTCTTTCTAGACCATATGACACTGCTGATTGCTCTCTTCTTGTACTACTCTCTTCCTTGTCTTCCCTGACTCAGCACTCTCTTTGAGTTTCTTCCCACTTCTCTGGCCAGTCATTTTCAGGCTCCTCTTCCTTTGTCCATCAAATGCTGGAGTTAATCAAGGTTCCATCCAAGGCTGCCTTCTCTTCTCACTCTATTCTCTATCCCTAAGTGATTCCATCTATACTCTTGGATTAAAATGACACGGAACCAGAAATGAGTCACAAATTTATACCTCTCTCAAACTCCAGACACACAGATACAACTTACTTGATATCTCCACTTGTATGCCTTTTTTTTTTTAAAGATTGGCCCTGAGCTAGCATCTGTTGCCAATCTTCTTTTTTTTCTTCTTCTTCTCCCCAAAGCCCCCCAGTACATAGTTATATATTCTAGTTGTAGATTCTTCGAGTTCTGCTATGTGGAACGCCACCTCAGCATGGCTTGATGAGCGGTGCCACGTCTGTGCCCAGGATATAAACCAGCGAAACTCTGGGCCACCAAAGCAGAGCATGCAAACTTAACCACTTAGCCACAGGGCCGGCCCCTCCACTTGTATGCCTTAAAGACACATCACTGTCAATATTATCCAAAACTTAGCTCACGAATCCTCACTCCAATTCTACTCTGCATCCAGCTTACCCTCTATTCTGTTGTGTAAACAAAAAGCTCAAGCGTTTTCCTGGATACTCACTCCTTCATCCAGCTGTTATGTAAATCAGCTCTCACCACTTTTACTACCTTCAGAATTTACATTCAGGATAAACAGTTTAGAATGTTATGATTGTCATTATTTGGTTGAATTTCTTTTAAAGAACTACATAACACTCTTTTTTTCTCCAACACATTAAAACAAGAAAGAACCGTAAATGGGAAATTATGTAAGTATAAAATACTGTGCAGGGTCAAGTATCTTTGAAAAAACAATTACATGCCAGGAAATATTTTGTTTTTTAAAAAAGGAACAACATTAATAGTGGGCATCATTCTTGTTACCATCTCAAGGGCAGTGTCACTAAATTACACAGGACCTAGACACATAAAGGATTGCAAGCTAAACAGAGAAAAGGTCTGCATGGATTAACGTCTTAACTTCTTAGATGCATACATTTCTTACATTTGGTGGAGTTGTAAAAAGGAGTTTTAAAGTTAATTTTCTGATCATAAAATTTTGCAAATGGCATCATCATATTGGATTTCTCAAGGGATCTGTAACTTGGCCTATAAAAGAGATGTCTCAATATATTTTAAAATATTATCTTTAGTTCTAAGCAGAAAGCACTACAGAGTTAGAATGAACATTTTGCCCTATTCTCTTTTGGTCTTGACTGCCTATACGCTACTAAGGAGAGAGAGATTCTTTGGCAAAGCCTCCTGAGAATACAGAACTAAATGCACAACCAGGATATTTATTCATTTGGGCAAATGAGTTGCATTTTTGCAAACAAACCTTTGTACCTATGTTGAAAACTCAATATTCATAGGAGCTTTCCCAAATAATATGCCTCCTTCTGCCAAAACACAAATCAACCTCCATCAGTTCATAATGAGCATGACTAATTATTAACCTGAACAACAGATGACATCAGAGAAAACTGGCATAAATTATCCCAAAATGAACTGTGAGTGAATCTGTCCATTTAATGAATCTAATTTACATAATTCTTCTCCCTGCTGTTCCTTTTGTAAATAATCTTTCGTGTAAATAATTTTCAGCCCAAAAGCTAGAATCATAATTATTCTGGGAGTTTTGTGGGTTCGAAGGGTAAGCCTTCTTTCAGCCATAACTTGCAAGCTGTTCAGATCATTGATCGCTACACCTGGCTGTTAGTCTAGATACAACATTGCTCAGGTAGTTGGCTCAGGACCTTGTTCAGAACTCAGATCACAGACAGAGACTCCTTAAATGGGAACTCACGGGACCTAGCATGATGAGTAAATAGCCTAGGTGAAAATGTATATCCTCCATCATTTAAAATGTACGAATAGCAGACGAAAGTGCTTCCTTTTATACATAACCATCTCAATCATCTTTGACATCATCATAAGAACCGATGATGGACATATCACCTTGTGAAGGTTCCATCAGACCCTTTAACTTCATCTTGGGGGGACACACAGGGACTCCTGCAGCTTTCTCTCCACAGCATGTTCTTGCTGAATCCACGACCACATTATGAAGCCATGTCATTGATTTGATTGACTACAATTTGTGGCAGTTCTCTCTTAGCTGTTGAAAATTACTTTTTTTCCCTCTTTACATCTTGGTAGAAGATCTCGTTCTGAGAATTGACTTACTCTCACCCTTCATTCCCACACCTTGCCGAGAAGAAGAAAAGAATTTTAAAACAATGCCCTCCTGTTCCCGTCACCACAAAAAGAAAAATCAAAAGGAATTTAATATTTCCTGTCACGCACACACTTGTGCGCGCATGATCACACACAATTAGTCTCCTCAATGATAAAGAGGAAGAGAAGCAAGGAGAAAAACATCCATAACCTCTCTTGGTGTTAAGTCTTTGGGATGCGGTGTGCAGTCAAACCGTCTACTGAGGTCAGAACCATTATCTCCTCCTCTGGGTTTCTAAACTGCCCGTATCAGTCATTTCAGTAAATAAAGGAATAAACACTAAACAATAGAATAGTTGCAGATTTGAGAAACAGTAAAAGTGTCAGTACCATGGATGGCAGTGGTACCACTTGTATGATTACAGTCATTTTTGTATTACTAGCATTTGAGGATTAAATTATCTAACATTTGAGGATTGTTTTGACAATTGTTCCGTGAGAGATAAGATAGAAAGAAGGAATAATCTTTTCAGGAAGAGACACACATTTATGTGTGTGTGAGTACAACACATACGCCAGAACTTGAACGTGCACTAGACACACCACACCCAACCTGAGTGATTAAATAGACCCCCAGTAGGAATTTTTGCAGCCAGCTTTCAGTTTGCTTGGTCTTTTGAAATATAATGATATTTAAACGGTGTCCACAGGGGTGTGCGTCTGTAAGCATTGCCTGGTTTCAACAACCGGCTTGAGTTAATCTTGCCAAATCTGGTTCTTGGCAGCTGTTTGGTCTTGAAGGTTATTTTATTTACGGATGCTACTCCAGTTGCTACATAGATGGTGGCACTGGGTGGGGTGTTTTAAATCTAAGATAATTCAATGATAAACAGGAACACATCAGCAATAAACTTTATGAGTGGACTCATAAGGAATCTTCCAGCTCAGTAACTTCTGGTCAGGGTGCACTGTTCAAAGGAAGCAGAAGTTCTGCTGTTTGTTTCATTGAGAGGTCTCTTCCTAAGGGATCAACAAGCAGCTCCTAAGATGCTCAGCAAAGCACTCAGATGCACTAAGTGACCCTAGAACCCTGGAACCACGTTTCCCTTTGCCTCCTACTGAGGTGGCAGGACAGCCAGGCCCAGCTTGGGACATGGGTTCCCATAACACAGCTCTACAGCCAGAGGTCGATTCACCAAGAATCAACAGCACTCAACCCTCAGGCCCTTCACTTGAGGGGTCCCCTTGAAACAGATCTGTGCTTACTTTATATTTAAAGGTTTATATTCTCTGAATTTGGTGCCCTCCGAATTGTGTAACCTTTGGGTTCCACAAAATCTGGATTCGCTCCTGTTCATGTGAGTAAGCACTACAGAAAAAAATATGATATATTTATGGTCTTATTGTGATATTAATTATTATAATATATATTAAAGTGTTACAATATTCTCACATCACTGTGAAAGATTTCAATCTCTAGCACCCACAGAGCACCATTTTCTGCATTTGCTTACTAAAGTAGTTTTGCTAAAAGAATATATCTTCAATTGACTTGAGCAGGGTTCAAAAATTCCTCAGGAAGTTTAATTCTCAATTTGGCGTCTGAAGCTAATGTCATTCTTTTCCACATCTCTCTCCAACCATTTTGCACATCTTCTCCTGCTCATAATACCATGGCAAGCAACTTTTCACCTCCAAAAAGTGTGTTTAAATTCACAGATACCCAATAATGATGATTATAGGACGTGCTCCAATACCTTTCATTCTTCAGTCTAAATGTTCATTATGCAGCCATGACCTAGAATGACTCTCCTGCCCGCCCTTGCAATGCAGTCCAGTTATCAATGGATGATTATTTATTCTAAATACTACTCTGGGTCCCTTAAACCAGCCTAGACCACAAATCTTTAACTTCAGGCATTGGAGTCTCCCAAACAGGTCCAAAGGGCCTTCATGACAGAAGCACTGAAGAACAGTGCCAACGCTCCTAATTAAAGGAAATCACCCCCCAATCAGACCAAATTAGTGCTATCCTGAGATTAAACTGGAGAAAACAACTGATTATATTCAATGTACATACCAAAAGGCATTTGGGCAGACTTTCCAGCCTAAACGATGGTGGGAGGGATAGTCTTAAGAATTTTATTAAGGATTTCTTAAAGAGTTTTCTTAGAATTAAGTACCCTTTTCAGCTTTAATTATGATTCTGCTACCAGCCAGAGTGATAAAGTTCAGATGATCCTAACTGCACAAAATAAGTAGAAATGAATGAAAATTTTTGTGCTGATGACTGACAAATTTGAATGAATTCCCTATGTCTATTCTTTGCATTTCTCATACCAACTATCCATACTGTCATCTTAGAAAGAGCAAGTCAAAGGGCACCTGAAGACAGGTTTTGGGTCCTTAAAGGAATCTTTACTAAGAGGAGAGAAGATCTGAGCAGAAGATCTTTTCTGAGTATATTCTGAAATATAGACAGATGAATACAGTAAGGACAAATAATTATTATGAATTGCATCTGAGAAAGGGTCGGGGGCCTCCTTTCCAGCAGAAATCGTGGAGAAGGTGCAGACACAGAGCCCTGGGAAAACTGCCAAAGGCCTGAAGCAAAGCCTCTTTGACAGGGTCTTTCAGAGACTCCACCAGCCGTAGATGGTTGAGGTGGGGCCCCATCTGGCTTTCCATTGAGAAGTTCCAACAACTCACTAGTACCTGTTTTTTCACCATTATAGCCTCTAGGCCTACCATCAAGCCTGGCACACAGCAGGTGATCTAGTAAATGTCGAATGAATGTTGAATCAGTGGGTAATCAAAACCGTCCTTCAGTGAAATGATACCAAAAACACTCACACAGTCTTCCAAGAGACTTGCTCTTTTTCAGATCAGTGATGGGCCTTGTCTTTTGACCTCTGCCCACTGTTTTACTTATTTGCTTTTCACTTAACTTCTGCAGCTTGGCATGGTTGTGCACAGAATCTGGAACCTAAGACTGTATTAGGCCAGCCAAGCATGAAATTATAGTTTGTCAGCTGACAATGCACAAGGGTGCCCAGGAGACTAAGCATGAAATAATAATACTGAGGACTTCTAACATGAATTTAATCAACCATGATTCCAATCATTTATTATTTTGTTTACAATGTCATGATGCAAAAGTCCTCATGTTGTGTCTTTAATGCTTTTGAGATTTTGCCTATGCATTAGTCTTTGACCCAGTTGCTTTTTTTTCCATGTCAGTTAATACCTTTTTGGGATCTGTAATTGTATGTAGCACACCCTATAATCCAGGCAGCACCATCCTTTGACAGAAGCAGTTGTCACTCTCAGAGTCACATTAATAATTGTAAGAAAACGGTGAACTGAGCGACAGTTGTTAACATGAACCGAAGGATCAGAACTGAACACAGCCGAGCTCAGCTCTGGGACAGGAAAGGAAGTCATCAGAGTAGATGTGATTGCTGAGAACTCCAGAGAACACCTCAACCATCTGCTCTTTTGGTAACAACTATTGTGCACCAGGCACAACAATGCTTTTCAATGATGTGACAATATAACATGATGGGAAGCCTTGAGAACATCAGTGAAAAAGATCTGAAGAGTAATTTCTTCAGGTTAGAAACAAGGCAGTACATCAATGTAAAAGGAGGGAACTCGCCATAAAGGGAGGTAGGAGGAAAAGGAATGCTCTGCGCTGAGCCAGAATTTGCAAGGAGATCCTCATCCAAGGTTGAGCCAACTAGGTGAGCAAGAGAGCCACAGACTGTATTTCTTCCCTCCAGCCACTCAGCTCGTATGCAGCTGCGCAAATTGTAATTAACTTCAAAAGAAAACGATGACAGCCAGTACGTACTAGCGGGGAAGGAGGCCGAGGGCACCTGTCCAAGGAGGCGCGTGATGAACCTCCGCCCCAGGAGGGAGCACTAATGAGAGGATTGTGAGATAGCAAGTTGGAATTCCAGGGGACTCGGAAAGAACTATTGATGAGGACTGAGAGTGAAACCATTGGTGGCAGATGTGGCATAGGGAAGCCAAAATCCCGTCCCTTGAGCTGTCGGTTGACGCAGAACCTTGTGTACGAGGCCTCAATAAGATTTAAATGATGGAATCTGAAGGTTTCCAGCATTCGCAACCACTCCTTGGCTGTAATTCCAGCAATGCCTAACAGAGAAGACAGCGAAGAAGCTTTCAGACCACACAGCACTCTTCGATGTTGTAAGTTAAAGGTGGTGCGATGCTGTGGAACTCAGGGAGGCTTCCGATTCAAAACTCTTGAGTTCACACCCCTGTCTCTTTCACTTAATAACTGAGTGACTAGACACAACTTCTTCAAATATCTCTTTTCTAATCTTCCAAATGAGATGATGCTGGTGTCATAATGGTAAAGTGCCAAACACCATACCTGCGTTCATGATTGTTTAATAAGGTGGCAGCCTAGACATGCAATCCTCGGCCTGCTTGAAAGTGGTTGTAACATAAAGGTGATTGATTCGCCCTAGACCATTCTCATTCTTCTCCACCCAGCAGCTGCCGTGAGCAGAAGCCAGCACGTGTGATGCCATCACCTGGCTTGGGGTACAGTCAGGTCTTTAAATAGCTTTAAAGAACTATTTAAAAATACATGTATGCGTGTCCCAAGATCTATACACACAATTTGAGCTGGGAATGAGTTAAATTAGAAATAAATGATTAAAAAGAGCTGACTGGCTCCTGCTTGCCCCACCCCCCTTTCTCTTTGAGTTTCACAAAGGTGTTTGTTAAATGTAACACTGCCCTGTCTGCCTATCAGGATTTTCAGTCTGACCCAGAAAAACGCTAACACCAAATTGGGCCAAAAATGTCTACAGTGTCCATCTCTTTGCCACATTCTTTGTGCAAACTGAAATAGTACAGAAAAGAGGATCCAATTTTATTTATTAAAAAAGCCTCTTAAAATGTGGTTAGGCACAACTAGGTTGACGACCATAACACTTAGACATTGCAATCCAAGTGCGAGCTCTTTTCTTTCTTGAAACTCTCCAAGACCACTAGGATAACAGAGCCAGCTCCTGAGCCTGGTACAAGAAGTACACATTCCGTACCTCTCCAAATACAGGAGTATCTGTTTTAATAGGACTTTTTCTTTAAAAGAAACATCCATATTAGTCTCTTACATATGGCAGTCACTTAACTGGCATTCAAGGATCCCTCCTTACTTCTTTCACCCTTCTCCTTAAGGACAGAAAAGCAAAAAGCGTGGGACTCCTCCAGGGGCTCATGACTGCTTCCACTCTGGCCCTGACAAGAGGCAGCAGTGGGTTCTGACTTTCCAAGTACCCAAGTGGAGCCTCCTCTGCCAACAGAGAGGACACAGGTGTAGGAAAAAAGAGACATGAGTACAAGGCCAGGGTCAGCACAGGCTGGGGATTCCCTTCCCATTCTCTAGTTCCCTAAGAACTGTGACTACGTTTGTCAAGCTTCCTCTAAAGCATTGTTTCCAAACGTGGAGGCAGTTCAGAATCCCCTGGGGCATTCGTTAAAATTTCAGTTCTGGTCCTCCCCATGAAGATGCTGATTTAGGCAGCCAGGGGGCTGAGCCCAGGGACCCGTAGGTTTAACCGGTGTCCCAAGGAATCCTGCTGCAGCAGGTCAACAGGAAAGCTTTGAGGAAGTCCAGAAGTCCTATGAAGGAGGTGCCTTGTCAGATTCCAGTGGAGCCTGACTACTTATGTCCATTTTACAGAGGAGAACACTGAGGCTCAAAGTCACAAAGTAAGTAAGGGACCAAATTGGGTCATGAACCGAAATCTGTTAGATTCCAGAGTCCACACTTCTACCTACTATGAGACAGTCCCTCCAGGCAGTGGGTGACTAAGTGTTAACTTGCTTCCTCTACTGTGGCATCTATTACTTTTCAATATATCAGCTTCCGGCAGCTCTCTGTTAATATATGCTGTTGACATCTAGTAACCAGGATTGTTAAATCAGACACCTTATCTTTAAACCCATTTTAAGTCCACTGGCCATGGTGTAAGGGCCTGCAGGTAGATCCAGACCACTCCTGAGAGTCAAATTCATGGGCTTTGCGACAACTCTTTTCTGCTAGGTTCAGGCCACCTTTTTGCAGACACATACAGGATCAGAATTGGATTTCCAGATGATTAAAATTATGAGGAGTCCAGTTGATTGACATATGCAAATGTTTTACCCAGAGATTTCTCATGTCTAGTGCATTGCTCTTCACACCAATTATAGCCCTTTTGTGGGGTTTTTTTCCCAAATATAAAATTAATAAAAGCAAAACTGCTGTGGTTGAAGATGAGTTGAAGACCCTAGAGCCTAGAGTCCAACTCTCTCTCCCCACTTCTTCTCCTCCTCATGACATCCACTGAGGTCTCTCTCACCCACCAAGGAATATTGGGGCTCCACTGGAGCACAGCTGGAAAGCCAAGGGCCAAAGGCCTCCTTCCAATAATAAATATGCAGACGCTAACGAAATGAATAAGATTTTTGTCAACAGAGTAAGCCATAACAAATGAATAAGACATCCCTTACTTGGCTCCATTGCCAGGAATTAACACAATCTGATAGCTGAAGGAATCAGACTCAGAGTTAGGAATTCTGCACTCTGTTGTGCGTTCCACTGCTGCCATCTTTTATTATCAAGGCAAGCCATGGGGCTCACCTGGCTGCAGTGACGTGCTCCTCCTCTAGCCCAACCCTCATGGCCTATCTCCCAGGCCAGGAAGCAGCCTGCTGGCCGGTAGATGAGATTCAGGTTGTCAAATCAAACACACACCGTGGGTGCTGGCTATTATAGCCACCTTGGTTGTGTAGAGAGATTTCTAAAATTAAAGTTTCAGATCAAGTAAGAACTTAGTGTTTCCTGTGAATATGACTGTTTCCACTAGTTTCCTGCTTACTTGTTCTGAACCCATGCAGATAATTAGGCAGCCACGGAACATTATTTGGTTGCTAAATAACAATTGGTGAAACAAATCCAAGTTTTAAAGACATTTGCAAAAGGACATTTAAAATGAGCCAACGTGTCTTCTAATTTTAGAGGTTTCTTTGTACTGCGTGTTCACAGGAATCCCAACCAAGCAAACACCTCGTCGGGGCGATGCTGTGATGTGCACACAATGAGGATTCGAGCCAACCGGGCACAGCGTGAAAGCACAGTGCCTGATGGGTGGGATGACCTCGTCCTGACCCGGAGCCGGGTGCTTGAGTTCCCATCCGTTTTTCCCAAAAACACTACAGTAGGTGTAAAATCACCCATTTTCTGGGCCAAAGGGCCAGCCCAGCCGACTTCACAGCAAGAGCTCAGGTTTCAGTTCCTGAAAGTGGGCTTGATCATCCCCAAGAGGGACACCACACTCCCCGACTGCTCTTATTTCTTCTAACACAGTTCCTGTGTGTTATATGTGATTTAAATAAAAGTCCAAAGTACCACAGAGGAGTGACAAAGAATGTAACTTTTGGCAGCAGATTTCCCTACGATCTGAAGCAAGTTACTTCAGGTCTCTGAAACCTGGTTACCTCAGCTGTAAATTGGAGATAATAAGTACATATTTAGAGCATCAGTGTAGGGATTAAATGAAATGATATATCTCTATATTAGTCAGCAGACACATAGAAGACTGCCAAGAGAGCACAGTCATTATTAGTAACACCCTTTGAGTAAAGGCCCGACAATGGCAAATCCTTTCCCATCTTCCCCAAGTCACCTTCTCTCCAATCCAAGGTCATGTTGAAGGAGGATAAAACCTCTTCTGTTTAATAAATGTTCTCACTAACTAATACCCAGGCATGTGGATCTCAACCCTCAGGCACACGTGAATCACTTGGGTTCATTGTTTTGCAGTAGGGCCTAAGCATAAGATATTTTTAGGAGCCGGCCTGGTGGCATAGTAGTTAAGTTCTCACACTATGTGTCAGTGGTCTAAGGTTCACAGTCTTGGATCCTGGGCATGGACCTGCACACTGCTCATCAAGCCATGTTGTGGCAGTGTCCCACATACAAAATAGAGGAAGATTGGCATGGATGTTAGCTCAGCAACAATCTTCCTCAAGCAAAAAGAGGAAGATTGGCAACAGATGTTAGCTCAGGGCCAATCTTCCTCACCAAAAAAAAAAAAGAGAGAGACAGAGAGAAAAAGATATTTTTAACAAGCACTCAAGTATCTCAATGTGTACTCAGGTTGAGAATCAATGACTTAAACTATTCAATAGTTTCCTATTAGTTTACCTATTCAAGATTCTCCCCACACCAAAACATTTTCTAGTGTACTAGCAAAATAGTCTTCCCAATGATCAAATCTGACGTTGTCATTCCTATATTTAAAAACCTTATTTGGCTTCCTCTGCCTGTAGCAAAGATGGTGAACACACTTCTCCTAAGACCTTGCACAGGTTATTTCTCTGGCTGCATTTCCTGCCTATGAAGCCACGAGCTATCTCCACAATCAATTTCTTATTTTCTTATTTTTCCTCCCAAGCATGAATCCTTAACTCCATGATTTTCTCATGCTGTTCCTTTGGCAGAAGTGGCCTTGCCTCCCCCAACCCCCCACCTTAATCCCCTAATCCTTCTTCAAGATTCAGACTGAATGTCACCTTTTTCTGGGAGAATGCCTATGACTATGCTAGATATAATTTGTCCCTGTCTCCACCTCTACACTTGTGAAGCATTTTTTCCCTATCTTTGTAACCGACTTTGTCATAAATCCATATGGTAATTTACTCCATGTTTACAAATTCAGTCCCCTAATACATGATGCGCATCATTAATGCTCAGTAAATGCTGATGAATGAATGAATGAATAAATGCATGGACTCCTTGGCAGAAGATACTATCGCTAACTCATCTTTGTTTCCCCGTGCCCAGCTAGTAACCGACGCATAGTAGGAATTCAGGAGTCTGCTGAGTGACTGTGTCAGTGTCTACGGGCTCTGCTGCCACCCATATGGCACTATGATCTGGGCTCATTCTGAGTCACAAACCACAATCTGCCAAAAAACTTCCATCTGGAGAGATTGCTCCCCACAGCAGCTTTTCCTTTCAGTCTTTAGGCCTGTTTTGTTCCTTATTCAACAGGAAATAATTGAATGCTAGCACTGACTCAAAAATAACTCGGGAAGCTATAAAAACTGTAAAAGGTCTATTAGTAATATTGTGCGGGATGCTTCATGGCAGCCCTGTGGAGTGCCATGCATCTAGTTCGCAGGGTTTCATTACTCATTTATATTGCCCTTGTACTCTTAGCCATGTGGCCAAGGCAGCCCACTGGCCCCTCACAACCCTCTTGTGTGTAAGTCAGCCTTGCTGACTGCTCAGCGCAGCAAAACTGATCAGCTGTCTGAGTGGAGTAAAGGGAAAATGCTCGGGGCATTCAGGGTTATCCCTCATCGGTTAATGTCGTGCAGAAGAAATGTTGCATCCATCTTTTCTCACCCCGTTCCACCTGAAACATAAGTGCTGTACTCTCTCTGCTGACTAAAAAAAAAGTGAAATTCTGCCCCAAAAGAATTCTCCTATAAGCACAACAATGCTGAGATGCACAAAGAGTTAAGCTTTCTCGATTCCTTGTGGTTTACTCATTTAAATCGGCATCGCTACAGAGCAGAAACTATTTTGGCTGTATGCAGAAGTGGAATATCTAATATAGAATTACATTATAATGAAATATGCATTAATGCAAACTTCATAAAGTGCCTTTCATGTTCTGCAGGCATCTAAAAGTTTAAAATGCATATAATCTTACATTAGTCGCGGCTCAAATGATGATACATCAGGTTATATCTAATTAAAAGTCACATTTGAAACATTCAAAGGGATAGTTCCTTCACTATTGACATTTGCTGTAACACAGTTAACCATTGTGGAAACGAGACAATGGGATATGTCACTCCTGCCAGGAACAGAAGGAACATACTGTATGATTTTCAGGAAACAGCATGTTCTTGACACCCAAGAGAATGCAACTAACCATGCCCTAAAATATTTGCCATTAATAATAAAATTCTGCTTAAAGAGACACTCTCAAAATAATATCCAAACCACTTAACTGTCTACTTTTAAATGAAGATTAGTGGGAAAGAGATATTTCCAGGTGCCATTTATTCCACAGTTCAGGTCTGACTGGTTGACCGTTGGGCACATTCCCCAGAGACAGACAAGACTGTCTGAAGACTGTCCCTTCAGCTTCTGATGAGCCAGCTGTCCCAATGACGAATGTGAGATGTGGAGCTGATGAAGACCACTCCCTACCACTCAGCTCTGAATTTAAGCTAAGACAGCTGAGCTCATTCCAGTCACAAACGTCCTGCCTCCCCCTTTCTAAAGCTTCATCCGTTTATCCTCCTGCCCTGAAGTCCACAGTGGTTATAAGGCAGGCGGACCGTCCTCTGCCCCTCGCTGCTCCTGTGCATGGTTCCAGCCCCTCCATCAGGTGTCACACACCGTTCCTTGCTTCACCACCTGTTTCCTCCACCTGGAAGGCAAGGCCTGGCCAAACGTGCCAATCCACTTTCCACGAATTGCGCCTCCAGCATTTTTTAAGTATTTCCAAGGCTCTTTCTCAGGATTTCCTCTGAACTAGCCTTCCTCCTGTATGATGGTGAAAAAAACTCTGAGAGCAGAGCCCGCAGGAAGTGCAGGTGCGGAGGAAAAGCTGGGGAAGGGAGCGCTCACGAGGACCCCGCGGCCCCCGCGGAGGACTGCTGGGCACCCTCGGGAGACGGATGTGGTGGACGCGGGGGAGAGGCAAGCACAGCACTCAGCCCCGGAATCCCGGGCGACAGCAGGGGCGGGCGCGGGTCAGGGGGTCGCTGGCCCGCCTGTGAGCATGGTGTCGGGCGAGGGGGCAGCTTCACCACCGTTATCCCCCCACCCCCACTCCGAGGAACTTGGTGGCAAACCAAAATTGTTTTGCTAATCAGTGATTTCAAATTTCATGTCAATAGAGGTCTGCTGCTACCGACAGAGGGGAGTTACAGGTTCTACAAGGTATTTTTCATTTTGGCTGTTTTGTTCCTCGTGGCTCTACTGAGTACCTTCTTCTGCCCTGGTCTCAGGTTCTCATCTTCTTTCTTTACTCACCCATCAACTCCTCTACGGCCACTTACACACACACACACGGGACAAGAAGTTACCAGATCTGTAAGGTTGCCTTAATAGGAAACGCCTCTTGTACCCCGGGATTTATTGTGAGCATGGTGGGGAGCAATGTGTTGTTTGGGTGATGGCTGTGCTGAGGCTGGGAAACAGCTCCCTGTTCTTAAGTGGTCCATCCTTGAAAGTGGGCTGTTTGCCCTCCTGACTCTTTTAGAACAAGTGTCACATGCAAAGGTCAACTTGAGTGGAAAGTTTGGGGCCCACATCAGGCAATAAGGTTATATTTTGAGGGCTCTTTGACAAAGATCCTTAAATGGGTCAAATGTGGTCAAGCAAAGCTGATGTAGAACATTAAACAGCACAAAGCATGCACACTTGCAGGCAGGCAAGAACACGGTACCAGAAAGGAGAAATCCAGGTGCTGTCAGAACCATCCTTGGGGTCCTCAACAAATAGGATGTTGGGGGAATGGATCAAGCTAATCAGAGGGGACACCCCAAATAGGCTCCAGCAGCTGAGGCGAACTCGTGATGGAAACAGGAGAAGCCCTCTGTACAATGTGTGGAAGCCAGGAAAAGGTCACACAAATCACCCCTGGTTCAAGAGTGACAAAATTACTGCCAGGTGGAGAGTTGGACGTTCTGATAAAGGAGATGGCAGAGAACTGAGCTTTGAATGCCGTGTAGGGTTTTGAATCAAGGAGACGGGGGAAGGGAATGTGTCGAGGATGACCAGGGCATCTAGAATTCCGTGTTGCATCAGCATCCCATTAAGATGGCAGAAGTCCACCTGCTTCTTCATGGTTCACGGTTGCTGTGTTCTCAGGCTGTTCAGAATAGTTCGGTGAAACAATCTCTAATATCATCAAAGATCTTAAAATCAGAGGCACTATAAACTACTTTGTATTTTTTTAATTACTAGACTTTACATTTTAGAGCAATTTTAGGTTTACAGAATTTTGAGCAGAAAATACAGAGTTCCCATATACTCCATCTCTCTCTGCACACAGTTGCTCCTGTTATTAACATTTTGCATTAGTGTGGTACTTTTGTTACATATTGGTGACCCAATATTGATAATTATTATTAGCTAAAGTCCATAGTTTACATTGGGGTTCATTGCTTGTGTTATACATCCTATGGGATTTGACAAATATATAATGACATGTATCCACCATTACAGTATCGTATGTAATAGTTTATTTTTTTCAAGAAAGCTCAGATTCTGATTTCTAGATATCTATCTATTCTTGACCACAGGTAGGCAGGAATTCAGATAGTGCTTGTCCGTGCAGCAGAATCACCCAGACGGCAAAACTCGCCCTGTTGATGTGCATTGCGAGCAGGAAGAGAGGAGCCTTTCAGAACCTTTCTTTTCTTAGAAAGATCATCTTATCCAGGTTTGCGACTTTGAGTGGAACATGGAAGTTGGGGATTGGACTAGTTAACGCTCAAAGAGTTTAGAGTGAATGTGGAAGAATTAACACTGCTTCTCATAAAAGTTACTGTGTGTACTTGATTTCCCCCCTGGATAGCCTGGATAATCCAGTTACTACCACATTCCGGAACAGTGCGAACGCACACCCAAAATTTTGAGGTCAGAATGTCCTGTTAATCTTGTTACAGTCAGAGTATTAGCCCTGAGTACCTTGAACAGGAAAGATGTTAGAGGATATTTCTATCTCCAGTAGGTGGCCAGAGATGGAAGACGTTTGTGGGAGAACTAAGAATAGCGAAGGGGAGAGGGGACGGAGAATGGGGGACGAGGAAAACACTTCTAAATTCAAATGATAGGAAACAAGAAAGCCTCAGGATACAAGACATGAAATCAGTCTACTAGTGATATAGTAAGAGGAGATGGAACAAGTAAAACAGACAAAAGCTAGGTCTCCTTTTCCTCTGGAATTAAAATTCGTGTCTGTTCCATATGGCACCATGCTAGGGGACTTCTCCTTTTGGCATTGTCTGATCTGATGTATAAGTTTTCCATTTTTCCCCCGCATTTAAGAGGAAACTTCTTTTACAGTTCATTCACCCCACTTTACCCCACCCCCAAAATCTAGTTTTATAGACTTTTTTTCCTTAATTGTGGGAGGTGGTGATTTTTTAAGAGAGTAAGTTTACCTCTCACTTGGATTTATCATTTGCCATTTTTGGAGAACTTACACTCCCTTCTTCTTTCTTTCCTGTCTGAAAGAGACTCTACAAGTGAGTTCTAGTTGAAATTCTGGAGGAGTATGTTTCTAGTTCCCCACTGTACTCAGAATACACCAGGACCATTTCTGAGCTTTTTCAACTGAAATTATCAGAAGACTTATTTCTGAACGTGTGTCTGCTGACAGATTCAAGGAGATCATTACTACCAAGCGAAAAAAATTACTTTATTTCACCATAAGACAGATGAGTGGACTCTATCCCCATTCGTAAGAACTATGAGCACAAGGCAAGAGAAAATGGGACCCTGACAGAGAGCCACATGTGACCATTGTGATATACACAAAGATATACCACCTCATTGGATCCACAAATATTTATTTAGTGCCTACTTGGTGCCAGGCACTGTATTCGGTGCTGGGGAAAGAAGACACTGTCCCTGTTGTCATGAGGCTTACAGCCTAACAATCTAGCAGGCAGAAAAATAAAAATCAAATGGAGCATGTGGAATGATGACACAGTTGGTCAATGTTTGCCTGATGGAGAGTGACCAGAGAGGGGAGAGCCACGCTGGGGAAGGTAGGCAGGGGAGGGCTTTCTGAAACTGAAAAGGAGAGGGAGCTAGCCTCTTGAGGAGCTGAGAGAAGAGAGTTCCAGGCAGAGGGAACAGCATGTGCAAAGCCCAGCAGGGAAAGAGTTAGTGTGTTTAAGAATCAGAAAGGCTGCCGGCATGGCTGAAGGGTGGCAAGGGAGAGAATGACTCAGGAGGAAGGTGCAACGGAAGCCGCTGAGGGGGACACGCCATGCAGGGCCTATAGGACAGGATCTGCACTCAGGGGAGTGTAGATCTTATTCTAAATGAAGTAGGCATCCATCAAAGGGTTTTAAGCAGAGCAATAATGTGACCTAACTTACTTTTAACAGATCACTCTGGTTGTGCTGTGGAGAATTGTAGGAAAGTGAGCATGGCTCCAGGAGGCCGGTTAGGAGGCTGTTGCCTTAGTGCAGGTAAGAGACAGCGGGGCCTGGATGCAGGGAATCGTGATGCCCGAGATCCAGACTAGAGGTAGGATCAGAGGACTTTCATGCATTTGCTGTGGGGAGTGGAGTGAGGGAAAAGGAGAAATCAAGCCTGACTCCCAGCTTCCTGACTTGAGCAGCTGTGTGGATGGTGGTGCCATTTACAGAAATAGGAAGGACTGGGTGGGGACAGGAAGACTCCAGAATTCTGTCTCAGACATGTTAAGTTTGAGATTGGCCATTGGAGACGAGTAGCTAGTTGGATATGTGAGTCTAGAGCTCACAATACATATACAGATGTATATATATACATGGTCTATTAACCTCTAGATGCTATTTAAAGCCATGGATGAGCTCACCTAAGGAGATGGTGGTTGGGGGAAGAGAGGAGGTCCCGGGACAGACCCTCCGGAACACCAGTATTTAGAGCTAAGGAGAGGGATGGGAGTCTGCAGAGAAGACTTCAAAGGAGAGGTGCATGAATAGTGGGGAAGACAGGAGGCCAGGGGCCTGAGAGCTCAAGGAGGAGTGTGCGTGGAGAAGAGTGGCCGCTGTGCCAGGGGCTGAGGGACACAGAGAAGAGTCCTTTGGAGATGGCAACACAGAGGTCATTGGTTGGCCTTGACAAGAGCAAATTCAGTGGCGGGCAAAAGCAAAAACTAGCTGGGGGTGGATTGAGGAGTGAATAAAAATGAGGAAGTGGAGATAGCGAGCATAAATTAACTCTTTTGAGTGCTCGAGCTCTGAAAGGAAGCAAAGAAATGGGGCAAAATGTGAAGGAGAGTTAAATACGGGAGATATGAGATCACATTTGTAAGTAGCGGTTGTATGATTCAGTAGAGAGGGAGATGGCAGTGATGAAGACTGAGTAAAAGAGGAATTCCCTGAACAGGTGTCAGAGGATGGAATCCACATCCCACAAGGAGGGACTGGCCTTTGGGGTGGCAGGATGAATACTGGCCGAGAAGGAGGAGCGGAAGAGAGTGCGCAGGGCAAACAGGCGGAGGTTTGGTGGTGGGAAGATGAGGTGGTCCTGTCTGTTATATCTGATGCCGCCTCCTTATTTCCAATAGAGTGTGTGGTAAGGTGATCAGATGACAATGAGGGTAGAGCAGGAAGCTGGAGGAACGGCAAGTCATTTCAGAGAGGAAAAGCAAGTCGTCTTACAAAACACAGTAGGGTCGTCTGGCAGGGCTGAGTACCCAGCTGGGTTTGTTACCACAACTCAAGTGTGTCATTTTCTCCAACGCTGTCCAGAGAGAGCATCATTCTTGCTTCCTCCAGAAGTCCTTTTACTTGCCAGAAAAATGTGTCCCTGTTCAGGTGTTAACACAAGGTAGCTTCAGAAATGCCTACCAGGACTAGACGCTCTCTGTGAAATGAAACACTGCACAGGTGCCTGGGAACAAGGGGTGCCCAGCAAGTGCTGAGAGGACGGGATAGATGGAGGGAGGGATTCCTTCTAATTCTTCCCCATCCCCTTCAAAGTGTTCATTTCTCCAATAATTGGGTCCAAAGAGGGTCGAAACCTCCTTTCACTGCACATCCAAAATCTGTATATTTTTTCTTTCCATTATTGCTAACAACTTTTTGTTGAATTCTCCGTGAATATTCACATATGACCACATACATGAAGCGCTCACAGAGCAGCTGCATGCACGAATAGAAAACCGATACCTGAGGGTTTCAGAGCTTCAACCATAACAAAACAGATTCATCCTTCTTAAAGCGATACATTAACCCAGGACATGTTTGATGCCTGAGGACTGATTGAGGGCATGTCCGTACATACCAGAACATGCACAAGTGATGACTGACACGCCCCTCTGTGTTTGCGCTGAGCTGATCTTATAGGCAGAGACCAGTGCTGCGGGATTCACTTTAAACAGTTACTGACAAGGCACCAATAGATAGTCCACAACTGTCCCTTTCGATCCTGCTGCTAGTAATACTGACTGGCGTGAGGCCATGGGCTTTCAAAGATTCGAAAACCCCACAGAGCCCAAAGGGATGTTGTGTCCCTTGGAACAGGCTAAGGCCTTCCAGGAGTGTCTGTCCTGCTCAGTTGCTCCTGCCCACAGCATCCTCACCCTTAGCAAAGTTAGGGCAGACCGTTATCCTGACTTGCACGTGTGACATGTAAGGCAGGGCCCTAGCCTTCGGAGCCTGCAGTCAGAGGCAGAGGAAACACCAAAAGGACGGCCACGCTGGTCCTGCCAGAGCAAAACCCCATCTGTCAGTAAGTCTGTCTGAACTGAGTCTAGGGCAAGGTTTGGGTTATGGAGGGTGAGGAAATGGGAGACGGAGTTGACCAGGGTCCTCAGACCTAGTAACGAATACTTAACAAGGCCAGGATTCCAGGCTCTTCCTGGGACTCAGGGCTCTCATTGCTTAAGCACGGTGCTGGCTGTTTTACATGCAGTTTCCTATGCAATCCTGGCACCAGCAGTAACTTACAGGTGAGGGAGGTTAAGTGGCCTGGTGACACAGGCAGTGAGGACATATTCAACCAGGGCCAATGGAGAGTGGGCTCTGAACTGCTCCCACCACCATGAAAAAAGGAGGTGTCAGACGCTTGTTTTTAATTTTTTTTTTTTTTCCGGTCAGTGAGAAGAGACAGAAAAACATAAAAAAGAAAATAGTAGGTTGGCCGGAATCTGACCAACCAGAGTAAAGGATTGGGGGAATTTTTGCATATTTTCCATAGAAGGTTTTTGATGAGGGAAGTGACATTATTTTAAGAAGATGAAGCTGACGGTAGTGTAGGCGGTGGGAGAAGCAGCCTTGAAGAAGCTGCCGGGAGAGTCTCAGTGCAGATTAAGGAGGAGCGGCTACTATTTACTAAGCATCCACATGGTCCAGGCACCACCCAGGTCCTTGCTGTTTACGCTCTCCTCACGCAGCCCGAATAGGCAGGTACTGCTTCCAGGAGCGGAGGACGCCGCCCAGTGGGGGTCACACACGAGGAACAGGAAGGTCCCTGACTGCAGTTGAAGCCAGGGTTGGTCTGACTGCAGAGTGCTTCCCCGCCGGGCTGTGTTGTTGGAGCTTCAGGGACCCAGGGAGGCTGTGGGAATGGAGAGGAAGATTTAGACCAGGTCCACCTGTTGCCTGGGGAGCACTGCAGTGACCCCACGGCGCTCCTACATGTCCAATAGGCATAATCCAAGGAAGGCTGATGCTGTTCCCCTGCCCCCATCCCTGCCCCCTCCCAGGAGAGCAGGAGTTTTCAGCTGAGTAAAGCAGAGAGGTGATGATAACAGCAAAGAACGGCAAAGGGAAGTAACTTCCACCTGGATTGTCACCTCCACCACCCAAAGCAGACTGATAGACATAACGCAAGGAAAAATGGATACATCGGGACCAACTATACAGAACCAACTAAATAATTGGAGGATTAGGTAATCATTTTCTTAGGCTGACAAATTGAAGGCTGACATAAGCCAGCTTCAAGAATCCATTTTAAAATATCAGTATCCTCAGGGTGCATATGTGTTATAAATGGAGCCATATGCTGGAAACAAAGCAAGCATCACTATCTTTTCTGATTACCATTGTGTAATGACCACACCAGACACCCTAGTCTGGTAGACTTCTTTTTTCTTTTAGTCTGTAGGCATCCTATTTTATACTAGTTAGTACTCTAAAAGCAGCCCTTGGACTTTCTGGTTTGAACACACACTGAGCAAGAACTAGTTCACAGGCAAAAAGAGGTACAGATCCTGCCTCCTCTTTCCCTGGTTGTATTAGTCAGGGTTCTTCAGAGAAACAGAGTAAATAGGAGCAATGTATAAAGAGATTTATTTTAAGGAGTTGCTCACGTGGTTATGGAGACTGAGAAGTCCCAAAATCTGCAGTCAGCAAGCTGGAGACCCAGGAGGGCTGATGGTGTAAGTTCCAGTCCAAAGGCCAGTAGGATCAAGACCCAGGAAGAGCCAGTGTTTCAGTTCAAGTCCAAAGGCAGAAAAAGACCCATGTCCAAGCTCAAAGGCAGTCAGGCAGGAGGAATTCCCTCTTATTCCTGAGAGGGTCAGCTTTTTTGTTCTATTCTGGCCTTCAACTGATAGTATGTGGCCCACCCACATTGGGGAGGGCAATCTGCTTTACACAGTTTGCTGATTCACTTGTTAATCT
The DNA here is from genome assembly GCF_037783145.1 of Equus przewalskii. Taxonomy (NCBI): domain Eukaryota; kingdom Metazoa; phylum Chordata; class Mammalia; order Perissodactyla; family Equidae; genus Equus; species Equus przewalskii. The sequence continues at coordinate 78,761,954 of NC_091845.1, read as the reverse complement.
CATCCAGAAACACCCTCACAGACACACCTAGAATAGTGTTTAATCAAATATCTGGGTACCCCACAGACCATTCAAGTTGATGCAAGAAATTAATCATCATACTAGTAAACTATGTAAATAAAGGAAAAAGAGTCAGATGAGATCGACCAAAAGGTCAGAGCTCCTCCACTGTCTTCCAGAAAGGCAGAGGCAGGGCTCCATCGTATCCCCCTCCTCTTCTGAGAAGCCAGGGGAAGAGTCAAGCAGCTTCCCCTTTTGACAAACCGCAATGAGGGAGAAGATAATCCATCTGGGGCAGAACAGGGGTTACTTGCCCGGGGTTCCAGGGCTTAAAGGCATCATCCAGATATTGTGTGGCTGTTCACCTATTTGGGCAGACACTCCATAACATCTCTCAAAGGGTCTGTCACCTAAGCAAGTCTAAGAATCACTGCTCCAGAGCAAGTAGTCTTCCTAAGGGGCTAAAAATCAGAATCAAGAACTATTGACATTCCAAAAATATTTGAATTGAATTTTTAAATATTCCACAATTACAAGAAGGAATATACTTCCAAGCAATGGGTACATTATTTCTGCTGACTCTTTGGGCCATAGTGATTATAATTAATGTGAGGGGAAGTGTCCTAAAGCACAGCTGACACCCAGACCACAGCGCCCATAGCAGGCCCCTTGGTCCCACTGGAAACATTGACGACCACACAAAGTAAGAACTTGAAGCTCCAAAATGAATGGCAGCCAGTGAGTAAGTAGCTGGTGCTATCCATGATGGAGAACATGCCACGTGAAGCTAGCCCTGGGAGAAAGGCCTCCCAGAATGTGAAGGCCTTCAAGTGGCCGTGTTTGAAGACCAGACAGACCAGCCAGGGCAGAGCTTCCTTGGCACAAAGGGAAGGCCCTCGTAAGTTCCACTCACTGCCCTCTCTTCCTATCCATGTGTGGTACCACTCTCACAAGGCTGCTATGATGAAAAACATAACTGCCTTGCTCTGCAGTGGAGGTCACAAGTAAACTGAGCTTCCAAGCAAAGGGGAGGAGGGCTTCCTGTCTCATTCCCCAAGGGGTCTCTTGTTGATGTGTAATAACTTTCACTGTTAGTTTCCTAGGGTTGTCATAACAAAGTACCACAAACTGGGTGTCCTAAAACAACCGAAATGTATTCTCTCACCGTTCTGAAGGCCAGATGTGTAAAATGAAGGCGTCAGCAGCTCCCTCCAGGAGGCTGCAGGGAAGAATCCTTCCATGCCTCCTCCAGCTTCTGCTGGTTGCCGTCAGGCAGTCTTTGGCATTCCTTGCCTTGTAGATGCCTCACTCCAATCTCCGCCTCCATCGTCACATCGTCTTCTCCCCTGAGCAGCTGAGTCTCTATGTATAAATTTGCCTCTTCCTATAAAGACGTCAGTCATTGGATTTAGGGCCCACCCTAATTCCAGTATGACCTCATCTTAACTTGGTTACATCTGCAAGGACCCTGTTTCCAAATAAGGTCATGTTCACAGGTACCAGGACTTAGGACTTGAACATATCTTTTTGGGGGGATATGAGTCAACCTGCAACACCTCAGACACAGAAACTTCCTTTTCTTATAAACAGGAGAGTTTGTTGTCCTTGGAGTTGTAGTATATAGAAGATAGGCAGTAATTTATTCTAGCAATATTTATTGAGCAACTACTATGCACCAGGCCAGGCCCAGGCACTGAGGATACCATAGTGAATAAGATGGACAAGGTGCCTGCCCTTCTGGAGCTCACAGTGCAGCCAAGAGAGACCGAGTATGAACAAGCAAACAAGCGAAATAACTTCAGAGATTGGTAAGAACCGTCATCCCAGCTGCTCCAAAGTGGCCGTCCAGGGGGCAGAGAATTAAGTGGACCTCCAGTGGACTCACAGCTCGTGTTTTAGGGCATGCTGTGGCAGAGATCTTGACGCAGCAGACACAGGTGACAGCACCAGCCCATACAATATGCTAGGGAAACAAAGGGACAGCCAAGCCAAGGACTCTCAGCCCCTGTCTGAGTCAGGGAAATAGAAACACCAAGTGGGAAGGCATGCCACTACAGTCCCTCCCGGCCTCCACTCTCGCTGCCACCATTGTGCCCTGATCATCTTGCAGATGTTTCTTGCAAGATTTTAAATTTGCAATTGTAGCAGAAATCCTTAGTGACTTGTCACTGTCTCCACTTAGCTTTCTTTCCCCCAGTACATCTATCCTTTAGGAATTTGTGACTTGCAACAGACTGCAAATGTCAGCTGGGGGAAAGACAAATGATAATAATACACTAGGAGTTGAAGCCTCTTTGCTAATTTGCAGAAGCTGTTTCCAGAAAAACACTGCCTGCTAATTAAACAAACTCCTTTTTTCTGATAGATGAAAACATGGGGAAGATCTTATCCCATCAGATGGGGAGCAGCCACCGCCCTGCGAGGTGGCCTCTCTTTGTAAGAGAATTGACTTCTCAGGAACAGCAGTAAAAAGCTTTTACAGGAGGTAGAGCTCTGAGCTTCAAAGCACTTGACAAACATTAACTAATTAATCTGCCCACACCCTGTGGGTAGGTATCATTCATTAGCTTCCGTTTGCAGATGGGAAACAGGAGGCAACAGCCAAAGTGGTTTTGCCAAGGTCAAAAAGGAAAGCTTCATGACACCCAAGGAGAGAACCGAGGATGCCTCTGCACCAGGCTGCCCAGGGCCCGCTTAGACTCTTTCTTGCATTCATTCTCAAACTGCTATTGAAAGACTTTCTCCATCAATTCAGGCGCCAGGCATGAGCATCCCAGCATGCCTAGTCATTGATTGGGTCTGCAGTGAGTGAGCTCTGGTTTGATTAGGTGCTATCCCAAGAGGCCAAATTTGTGGCAATTTCCATTACCTTTACATGGTGGATTTTTTTTTTAGTTTGACCGTTATTATAAGAAATCAAAATCAAGATAAGAGACCTTCCCAGAGATCCAGAGCTAGTGATGTGTGAAATCAGAAGATGACCCAACCCAGCCTTACTCTACCAGCCCCTGTATTTAGCAGCATCATAATCTATGCCTTCTCTGCCTGCTACCCACTCCCTCTCCACCTGGCCAGTCTTCCTCTAGCAAGGCCAAGCTCAAGGCCCTCTCTCCCAAGAAGTCTTCAATTAATGTTAGCATCTCTCATCTCTAAGTCCCTTTGTCCTGCCTCTGTCCCATGCAGCTAGTCTCAAGGATCCTGGCAACAACTACATTTGTGTTGACAGGGTGTCTTATACCATATCCTCAGGCAACTGAAGTGGGTATCCCAGGCTGAGTAAAGACCAGGAATGACAACTGAGACCCCATCCCATGTCAGGGAGAAGTGGTGGGGACTCTGGCAAGTCCAGAGTTCATGCCCCATAAAGGGCAGCCATTTGTGACTGACAGGTTGTTTTGCTGTAATTGGTCCAATGCATACTTCCGGATGGTTGACTATGACGTTTACTGGCTAATTGTGAGGTCTGGACGTATTTACAAGTTTTGCTTGACTGCGCTGTGTATTCTGAACAAGGAAGTCGCTTTTCCTCTCCATGTTTGTTTCCTCATGAGAAAAATGCACCTAATAACATTTCTTTCATATTTACTTCCCCACGGGGTTAATTGAAGGTTACTTTGAGTTCCTCAAAGAAATAACACCAAAATCCCTGCTTATCTTTCTTATTTTAAAGATTGCAGTAATGACAGCCTCTTCCTAATACAGTTTTAATTTATTTCTCATCTTCCCTTCGAAATACCCCAGTCTCAATTTGTTGAAAGAAGGGTGAAATGCATTTAGGAGCATTTATTAGTCAACGGGGAAACAACTTGAGCTTTTGTAAAGTTTTTGTAGTTTTTGAAAGCAGATTGTCTGAGAAAAAGTGAAAATAAAAAGGTGACTATATATCAACATCCAGCCCCACTGCTGGTGGTTGTAACAATCTTCTAGAAATCCCATTGGGTGACAAAGGCCTGTAAAGACATTGGGGTGGAGACAGAAGGAAGAAAATGAAAAAGATCCTTCAAATCTCTAGAAATATAACATGAATTTTGTAGACACAGTTTTCCTTAAAGAAAGAAAATAGATGTCTGCTCTCCCCAGTGCCCAGAGTGCCTACATCTGGAAAAAACTGGTGGGAAGTGTGGTTCACCAAATCTCATCCATCACTCCCCCAAGACCTCACATCCTTCTGCTGGGGCGGGAATCGGGAGGATTTTGACTAAGGAAAGTCTGTTAATCTCGGTAACACCAAAACATCCGGTGAGAGAGGAAAGCGAGGGGCAAAGGAGGCGGGAGTCCTCCCAGCCATGGGCTCCAGGAGCTTCACTGTGTTCTGCGTGAGCAGTGAGCACGCAGGCAGGAGCCTGGCTCTGAGAGAGCTGCCTAGGCACGCATACCATGTTCTTGTTTCACCACGAGCCTGATGGCTGGCTGGACAGAGGGAGCTGGCAGGCTCCCGCCACATTTCTTTTCTCCTTTAGAGGCAGATAATTAGTGCCTTTAATCACCGACGGGTCTGCATTAGGTTGGTTATTTGAGGGGAAATCATTTATTTTTCTCTTAGAAGAGATCTGCAGGAGAGATTCGTCTGTGTTGGTAATAATGGTTGATGCTGACCAAGTGCTGGCTACATTTCGGGCCCTGTTCCTGGCACTCTGCAAGTGTTGACTTAGTTAGGCCTCACAACCACCCTAGGATGAGAACTAAGATTGAATCCTGTGCCCACCGCTTAGTATTTGTGCGATACTGTGCCCATGAAAGCTACTTGACCTCTCTGAGCCTCACTTTGCTCATCTATGAAATGGATAATAATAATCGCTCCTTCCTGGGACGGTCGTTGGGAGAATTAAATGCAGGAACATTTGTAAATGTGTTAAGTACTCAATATGAATTTGCTCTTGACAGTGTCAATGTCATCCTTCCCTACTCCTTCCCTGGTGTGTCTGTTATATCCTACTATTCCTCGCAGGGCTGATTTTCCCCACTGTCCTATTTTTGGTCCATGTCAGATCGTCAGGGTTTTATCAAATGTCCAGAGTGCATTACCTCATATTTACGTACCTGACATGGGGTTGGCCAGGTATTTTATTAGTATCCTTGTGGGATCAATGTCTGTGTAGTCTTCAAGGCACATCTCCAAGGCAGTTCACGGCATGGAATGTTGTCTGCTTGGCCCTCTGCTGCATACCAGCTCTTCTGGAAGCACTGCAATATATGAGTGGTCCTCTTGCCACTGAGTTTGATAGCAACTGCCAGTCCTGTCTACTCCCAGACTCCTATCCAGCCCCTCTCAGAGCACTGAGCACAGGGAATTGAAGTTGTCTGCTTGTTTTCTGTCTCCCTTACTGGAATAGGAGCAAACTCGAGGGCAAGGACTATGTCATAATTATGGCCGTATCCCCATTGGCTAAGAAACTCCTTGACATGTAGTAATTGCACATCATAATTGTTAGGTGGATCGATTGAGAAAATGAAACAAAGCTGGCAAGCCTCTTTGCCCATGTGGCCAAATATGTGGTCTTGTGAGTGGCAAGTGGCTTTCAAAGTCTAAAGATGGGGGGAATGTTTTCACCTGTGCAGTTGCAACAACATATCATTTCCTCCTCATATCTTAGCTTCCAACCCTCCAAGTCCCCATTGCCACAGCCCCTACATCCTGGCTGCCTCAGCCAAGTATAATCCGACTTGTCTCTTCAGACACTCAGATACAGATCACAGAACCCTCTAGATGTAGCTTCGGGCAAGAGGACTTAGGTATCACCATCTTCCGTTGCTGCCTCCTGACTTCTTTTCACCACCAAAGTTCCTTCCTGGCTGCCATTGGAGGCCTTTTCTCTCCACCCAGATCCCAGACTCCATCTTCTCCAGCACCTTCCATAACAAGCAGCCACAGATCACGTTCACTCTACCAGCGCACAATTAACATGCACTTTAGCAGGACCCCAGGGAAGCATTAAACACTGGGTTTATTTTAACTCTTCCCAAGTGAGAATTCTTCCAATTAAAGAAGATAATGTAAAAGCCTAAAATTGGTACAGACAATAAGTAAGCGTCTTCTAGTCTCCTTGACCAAAGGACAAGCAACCCCCTGGGTCTTTATTATCTTATGGTTCCTGAACCATGATTCTTACACCACGATTTTAAACAAAATTAGGTAGGAAAGTGACTAAGTGGCATCTCTCAGTTCTTGTTGGGGGTGACATGGATGTTTGGGCAGGACCAACCATGGACTTACTCTGTGTGCCAACAGCAGAGGAAAGAGAAGCTGACCACTGAGTTTGTTTTGTCATGCCACTTAGCAGCAGTGTATCAACTCTTGAAGCACAAAGAATGCTTTAAAGAGCTGAGCAGAACAGAATCTTCCCAGATGGAGTGTGTTGCTGCTAGAGCTCTCACCACCCGTCAGCCCTGTCAGGAGGAGCCAACTATATCTTTTCAAAGATCTAATTTTAGAGAAATTGGAGCTTGGTAATGTGTGCCCAGTATAATGGGAATAAAATATGATTTCCATTAGTTAGATGACCAGAAGATGTACTATAACTTGTCTTTACTGGGGTCCATAGCTGACACATTTTAAATTTAATTTATTCTCAAAAATTGATTTTCTTTATTTGATTTGCCTCCTCTATCAGGCTTTCTATTAAGACTGCCCATTGTATGGCCATTAATAACCACAGGACTCTCTGAAATTTCCTCCAGTATCACACCTTGGGGTTATTTGTTTCTATGAATTAGACTTTTAGTTCTCTGATAAGAACATTTCAAAAACCAAATTATTTCATGTGTAACTTCCCAGGTGCTAAGGGCTAATGGAAACAGCACTGCCCACCAGCCTTTTAGCTGCTCACTGTTGAGTGCTGTGATAGACCAATTCTGACAGTCCTAAGAGTTACTCTGAGGGTAATCTCCAAGAGGATGATTCTTGCCCCAAAATAGAGCGAGGCTAGCCTGGCTGCCTCTGTCCAGGCGACATTTTACCTCCAGCTTTGCAGAAGTGCCGAGACATTTCCTCAGAGCCAGTTAAAATTCGTGACAAGCAGCCAGCAGGAAAGAACTGGGCCCCATTTCATCTCTGTGATGTGGGGACTGTAGCTTCCAGGAAGGCTGGCCAGTGGGGAAAAGCAGGACTAAAGGCGATCTTGGGGCTTCAGCTGGAGAAACTTCTTTCCTTCGATCAGTTTAGAATGATTCAGAATGATTCGTTTCCATGGAGTTTTGTTTTAAATTCAGAGTTCATTTGTAGTGATACTTGCTAATCAATTTTAAGTGGAAACAGCTGCTGTGTGTCACTCACACAGTCCCCCTCCACATCCTGGAAACTATAATTCAAGCCATTCGCTCCCCACCCCCAAATCTGCTCGTAGTGCTCATTCACATGGCTCTGTCTATGGATTCCTTACCTCTGTCCCCTGGGGCCAGCCCCTCTCTGGGGACAGGTCAGAGGGTGAGGGACCAGCATGCTGTGAGAAATGGTCCATGGGCAGGGAGGAGCATGGGAGCCTGACATCTGATGGAAGAGAGCAGGTTGTGATATGGGCCGGGAAGGCAGTCTACCTGAGGTAGCCATGTTTCTCCTCCATTTGTCCAATAAACATTTACTGAGCAGTTCCTCTGTGCTAACCAACTATACTGCCTGCCGGGGATGGAAATGAAAAGATGCAGGCGCTGTTCTCAAGGAGCTCACAGCCCAATGGGGAGACAGAGGCTTAAACAGTCATAATTCAGGGAGTTGAGTGCTGGGATGGAGAGGGGCACAAGGACAGTGGGAGTTCAAAGGAGGGTCACTGAGCTCCCTCTCCACCCCACCCTTGCACACCCACATCCTCGGTCCCACAAGGAGGCAGGTGTCAGTGGCGTAGTCAGCTCTGCGCCTGGGCCCGCGGTGGCCACTGCCTGGAGATGGGTTCTGCCCATGTGGGATCGGGGTGGAAGGAACCCAGCCTCCCTGCTCTGCACTGTGGTACTTCCCACCATGGCAGGCCCTCTTTGAAGGCCAGCACCCCAGCCAGGGCCGTTCTCCAGGACCGCCTGGAAGAGACGTATGCTGCCTCATCTCCACCCAGAAGGGAACCCGAAGAAGACCCAAGTGTTTCCCGAAAGCCAAGAGGTCAAAGACGGTGAACGTTCCCGCCTTCGTTGCTCTCAGGACATGAGTTTCTCTATCTGTAGGAGGGGAATAACCCTTGGAATGTTTTGGCAGATTCAGGAGAAAATAGAAGTGTTGACGTTCTGGTGAGAGACCATGAGGAAGTCTCATGACAGGAAGCAGTGTTTCTGGCCATTGTGGTTGCCAGGACAGAGCAGGACCGTGGCGTAGACTTCTCTGCCAATCCCAGGGCATGCTTCGTGACTCACATGTGGAGCTATGTCCCTATGGCTACAGGGGGACCAAAAAAAAGAAGAGAGGCAGGCAGGGGCAGGATTTAGCCTTTGGGACGGAACCCTTCCCCATCTCCAGGCCCCTGCCTTCCTTGAGCAGCCATGCGGCCTTAGAATCAGCAAGGCCCTGAACTGCACTTCTTCCCCTCACAATGGAACTCAAGAACAGCAACAGCCAAACCTGCCTTGAAGGAGCATCCTGAGGACTAGCTGTGAGGTCCACATGGAAGCCTTTGGTATGGTGCTCAGTCCACAGTAGATCAATTAATTCTAGTTTTTTAGCTTTTTTTTTTTTTTACCCTCCTCAGCCTTTGTTCTGTTCCTTGTATAATATTATCAGCTTCATCAAAGTCTCATAGGATGATAAAGTTAGCTTTCTTGCCCAGAGGATGTCCTGAAGGAGGGTAATTTGAAAAGAGAGGAGGTGTACACCTGAAGAAGAGCTTGTCCTCCAGGATGGAAGATTGACTGGGGAACTCTGAGTCAGCAGCATAAGACGGGGTCATCACGGAACACAAGCTGCCATCTTGGTCTGAGCAACGGTCAGAGGTGTGAGGGGGATAATGTCAGTCCCCAGATGCCTGATATTATTAGAAAATAGTAACCAGCTGCACTCAGGAAGGTACAACGTGAGGGACTCAGCTGCAAAAGTGAGAAGACTTTCTAGGAAGCCAGGGTTGCTACTCCAAGGAATGAGCCGCCTGAGGAAGGTGTAGAAAATTACTTCTCTGTCAGCCGTATGAAGCAGAGTAGGCTTTCATCTACTAGACAGAAAAGCAGGATGATGGAACAGATGACTTCGCGGGCTCCCACCTCATCCTCTGGCCTGTAAGCCGGCGTCCAATTTGGAAAGGCCGTGCTGACTGCCCTGGTGTGACAGCAGGCGGTTTACCTGCATCTCTCTTTTGGGAAAGATTCGATTAGTCAGAGGAGGCTGGAGCAAAGATTTGAGAACAGCCTCTTTCCAGACAAATGTTCCCGCTTCCGAAAACAGCAAGGCCAGACCTTCCGTAGAGGTGCTTTTGTGACATTACAACCGAGGGTCAGCTTTTTGGCAACAATTTGTTTTTCCTCCACAGTGTATTCCTGCCGCCTTGACTTGCTATTGGATCGAGCCTGTTGCAATGCCCTGTCAATCATCCACCCCCACGCCCGACCCACACAGTTCTTGTTCGGCAAGTAACAAAAGTAGCTTACACCGTACCCTCTGACATTGTGAGAGGGCACTGAGTATTTTCCTGGGGTGTTTTGATTCTCTGCAACTTAAAAAAGATTTAACAGACCAAACTGTCAACATTTAGACTTTGTTCCTCCATGAGATTAGAGAATAATTCTTTGTTTCACCTTTTGGTAGACAAATAAAATTGTCTCACCCCTCAAAAGGACTAACTCATTTCATTTTTCCCTACTGGGTGGGGAAGTGTCACATATTTTCAGATTATTCTGTAAGGCTGAGCTTAGGAGGATCTCAGAGAAACTAAAATATGGAATGGCAAGCCTCACTCTTGCGTCTCATAATGTTTAGGGTTGGTATTCGGGACACAGGGGAACACAGTCAGCCCGGGCAATAGGTAGAGACAAAAGAACAGGGACATTCAGAACATAGTTCCACTTCCCACCATTGTCAACATAGTCAGAAGAGACGTTTTCCCACTATTTTTATTTTATGTAATAAGATCTGACATATCACCTGCTGCTGATAGAACTTTACTTAGGCCATTACTGTTGTGTAGTTCTGCAAGGTAAAATGAGTAGTTATTGACAGTAGAGGCGCCTAAGCTGCCTGGGAGTAAAGTCTGCTTTCACCTGGATCCTAGAGAAGAATTTCTCATAACCCGGAAGAAATGAATGATGATAGAAAGAGAATTTTGAATTGGAACAAGAAGTCCCAGGGGCAAGCCCCACATCTGCCACTTAACTGTATGCCCTTGAGCGAGTCATTCTTTTCTATGTTTTTAATTTCTTTATCTGTAAAAATATTTTACAAATATTTTTATACAAACAGCAAAACAAAAGAGATGATGTGTTCTCGTTAACTAAGTGCTATTAAATTTCCCAACTACCCAAAAGAGAGGGTCATAACCAATGGAGAAATCAGGCACATTAGTTTATTAGTGTAGAATATTTATGATCCCATACCAAAATATTATGCCATTTCACTTCACCAGCCATATAAAATCTTCCCAAGGCAGACCAAATTATCAAAATCTGGACTATCAAGGCTGTTTATTTTGGTCTCTGGCTGTCAAGGGTATTTCACCATCTTTTCTGCTCACTGAGTCATCCTTCCCTTTATTGCAAAAGTATAAACACAAGAGGGCAGCTAAGAGGAGGCCTGGCCACCATAGGCAAGGCAATTAAGCAAGGGTCAATGAGCGCACTCTGGACAGACTTAAAGAAAAGACCCTCACCTCCCACTGACTGTGTGGGGCGGTAAGAAGCCAGTTTCAGTCTTAGTTGAACTGTACAGGCAAAGTCTTCTGGAAATCAAGTTGTTTACACAGAGAGTCTTCCCTTTTACAACCTTCGGCAACTCACTTAACCTTTCTGGGCGCCCATTTCCTGATCTCTAAAATGAGAGGCCTACGGACATCCGACATCCTCCCAAACAGACAATCTAGTTTGATTTGAGGACATTCTTAGCCCTGAAGGATTTTAGACCCAGAATATTTTTCCAGAACTTAAATTTTCATTCTGATTTTCTGTTCATGAAAATTATGACCACTTGTGCTTATCAGTGTTTACACAATCTCACGAGCATGAGAGGGGCCCCGTGACACAAATTCTTGTGGATACACCAATTCTCGTCACTGCCCTCTCTGCGCACACAGGATTATGCCCACTAATTTCCTTAGCCCCTCTAGAGAATGCTCCATCTACCAACACTACCACAGCTAGGTCTCTATGACTCTGTAGTCTCTGCAACTAGAAAGCATGCCTTGTGTCAGAATAGCGGGCAGGAAGCAGGAAGTATCCATTTAAAACTGGTGCAAACCTAGATTCTAAATCAGGATTTTCAAAAAAGTGTAAGACTTTCTGGTTTTATTTTGTAAAGGCCACACCACCCCCGCATTTTACTCCAAGCCTCTCAGCTCTCGTGCTGGCCCGATACCAGTTGAAAATTCCTAGCAGCCCAGACTTACGTGACTTCCTTCTAGAAAAGAGATTATTACACAGCCCTACAGAAAAGAAAGAAAGTGCCCACTGGAAACTGCTGGAAAATGTTCTTCGTTTAGAAACCTCATTCGCAGGCCCACTCAAACTGGTTGGCAAATCACATTTCCTTAGAATTTGAGCCTTTGGGCTTCCTTTCGAAGCTGTTTCAAAAAGAAGAAAATGGCATGTTGCCCTAAATCTCAGTGAACATGGAAGGTGGCACAGAAAACCCTTTCCAGCTGACTCGGAAGCATCTATGAGTCCAGCCCCACTGCAACAGCAGGTCGGATTAAACTAAGAGAAGAGCATAAAATTACAGGCTTCACGCCCACTGAAACAATACGTGTCTTGTCTGGCCCTGAGCCGCTTCTTGTGAAAAGTACAACCTTAAATTAAAAAATAAATCACTCAGAAAGTGCACTGGATCCATTGTCCAGCCAGAGCCCCCTCAGTCAAAGGACCATCACAGCCGAGGGTGGGCACAATTTTAGGAAGTGACAGGATTTCCAGGGACAGAGAGAGAGGCTGTTTTTTCTCTAACTCTCACCCTTGGGAAAAGCTCAAAACTTTCCAACCACAAGGCACATGATCAGATGCCCCGCGAAAGGTCTAGTGGGAGTCCCATGGACCAGACCCAGGGAATGGCTGAGAACTTTCCTTCCCTCTTCCCAACCTTTTCTTTTAAGGAAATGATTAGATATCCCCAAAAGACCAGTTGAGATAGAGGGAAACAAAAGGTTAAGAAGATGCGCCTTTAAAGGAACACCTGTTTATTCACCCAGAGGACAGAAACGTGAGAAGAAAGGCTCTGGAAATCCTACACTCAAATGGGAGAGAGGCAACCCTCGTCCTTACCAAACAGAAACTACTGGAGAAATCTTGAAACCAAGCCCAGGTCAGGTGTCCAGGGTTTGAGAAAAATGGGGACATACTTGAAAAAAATTCTCTAGTGAGCCCAAATGGAAAGTTACTTTCCTTTTTTTTTTTTTTTGCTTTTCTGCATCCTCTTTATTTTTATAAAAATTTTCAGGAAAGAATAATTGCAAAGTATAATTGTAAAGATACCCTCTGGTGTCTCCTTAGCCAAGAAAGAAACTACATAATACCATGGAGGCCCTGGGTTTGATTGCTCCCCGTCTCCAGCTCATTCTGTGGCCCCAGGCGAGGTGTTCAGGGGCCCAAGCCTCAGACTGCTCACGTGTAAAATGGGTTGACCTTTGTGTTAGAGGAACTTTAGAAATAATCTAGGAGCCCTTGATTTATGTATTCAGGGTGGGGGGGAGAGACTCTGTGATATGAGTGGAACTTGAAGGCCAAATAGAATCTCAGCAAACCCAGTGAGGGAGAAACTGCTTTCAAAAGAACATTAAGACCGTGCTCATATGTATAAATGTCACGAAGTTGGCCGAAACAGATTTAGAGCTGGTAAGCTCTTTAGAGATTTCCTGCAATCCCCATGTTTTACAGAGGGAAAAATCTGAGCCTAGAGAAGCTGAAGTGACTTACAAAAGATTACCCAATTCACGTTACTGTCAAGGTAAGAATTCAGGTGTCTGTTCTGGCAGAGGCTGAGCCAGCCCGGGGCCGTCCGGCCAGACCCCAGAAGCAATCACCACCACCTTCTGCACGTTATCCCTGGGCCAGGCATGGTGCACAATGCGGTTGATGCTTTGGGCCATTGAATCCCCACAACTCTGAATGATAGGTGTTGTCATCTATCTCCAGGGCTAGCTTCATGGGCTTGAGACCAGTGGAGTCGCAGAGAAACCCCCGTTCAGAAGAGCCCCATGCTTTGCGGTCGCCGTCTTGAAATTCTTAATTTTTTTACTAGGGACCCCATATTTTTATTTTATACTGAGCCCCACAAATTATGTAGCTGGTCCTCATTATCTCCATGTTGTAGATGTATCAACAGAAGCTTAGAGAAATTAAATGGCTTGCTCTTAGTGCCAGCCACTGACAAAAATGGGGACACAAACCCAAAGAATCAGCAGACTGTGTAAAGGTGGACATTGTGGAAGGGGATGTTGTGTTTTCAGGGCTCCTTTGGGATTTTCCTTGCCCTGATGGCCTCAGATCTCTCTGTGCTCTGAGTAGGGTGACCAACCATCCCGATTTGCCTGGAACTGTAGGGGATTCCCAGGACATGGGACTTTCAGTGACAACATTGGGAAAGCCCCGGGCAAACTAGGATGATTTGGTTACCCTATTGCCAAATCGTAGGCATGGGGCTCTGGGGGCTTCCAAGCCCTTACCTATTGTGCCATGTCCTGTGCCCTCTGGGCCACATGTAGGTCTTCAACGGCAGGACCCATCCAGAGGGCAGGCTGGAGACCTTGATCCAGGCAGAAGGTAGGCAGTCAACTGCTGCCATTGTGAGACTGGGGACCAGGCAAGTGAACCCAGAGAGACCAGTCTGCTTGAGAACGGGTAGGCTGCAGTGCACATTCAGAGACCCAAGCCAGGCTGGAGACAGTGTGGGTGCAGACAGCCAAGAGCAGGAGGCTACAAACTGGAGCAGAGCCGCAGGGCGCAGGCTCGGCCATCTTCAGCTTACTTGCTCTGTGACCATGGGCAAATCACTTACTTTGCTCAGCCTAAATTTCCTCATTTGAAAAATAAGGGAAGCAATGCTAACTTCATGAGGTCATTGTTAAGGTGAAAGATTATGTATATAGTGGTCAGTATGACCACACTGCAAGTCTCAATTTATGCTTATTTAATTCCATAAATACCTATAGAACCCTATGATGAGCCAGGCTCTGCAGGAGGGACTGGCATACCTTCAGCTCTTGTGGGGCTAACCAGTGGTATGCTAATAAATGTTAACAACCAGTTGTCCCGAGAAAAGGTAAGAAACCGCTTGGTAGCATATGCCAGTTTCCATGGCGTAAATTCCCCCGCCATGGCTGGTGTCAGTCTACCAGTGTGAGGCCGCTGACTACAGAGTTGGGACAAGTTGTGCTTAATCTGCTCTAGGGAGCCTAGGTGACCCAGCAGATCACCCTCTGTCAAAAAGAAGAAAGCTGAAGGTGTTCTAGAAGAGGCAGGAGAAGGGAAAACAGGTCAATATAACTTTGGAGAAGTGCAGGGAGGACCTCCTTGAGGAAGGAAGATTTCTGCTGAGACCTGAGGATGCATAGACATAACCAGGGGAAGGAAACAGCATATTTGCAGGCCGGGAGGAAAGAGAGGGAGGAAGAAAGAGGACAGCATGTTTGAGAAAGGCCAGGAGCAGGGAAAGACAAGGTTGTGGAAGAGCAGAGACCAGACAGTGCAGGGGCCAAGCTCGCCAGGTTCCAGAGCTGGGTTTTCAGCTGCAGAAGCCACCGGCATAATCCTTAGATTCTAGAACCGTCACTCTGGCTGAAGTGTGGGCAATGTGTCAAGAGACAAGAGGGCCAGCAGGTAGATCAGGCCTCCTGTATCCCAGGTGGAAGATGCTGGTGTCTTGGGCCAGGTTTTCTGTATTTGTGTAACAGGTATTTATTGAGCGTGTGCCATGTGCCTATGACTGTGCTAGGCCCTGGGGATTCGTCAACGAGAACACTGTCCAGCCTTCATGGAGCTCACGGGCAAATGGAGAAATTCTTGAAGATATAGTAGTAGTTAACTCTTGAGTGTTTCCTGCAGGCCGGGCTTAACACTTCACGTGTATTATCTAATTCTCACAATAATTCTAGGGGGTGGGTCCTGATGTAACGCTCACATGAGATATTGGATGCTAAACTGGAAGCAAGTGGATTCATGGTGCAAGCACCTGGGTGTTAGCTGGAAGGCGTGTGGGGGCTGGAATGATGGCAGAAGGGGGCCAGGTCCTCTTGGGGAGCCCTCAGCCTCCACCAACCATCCTCCACCTCCCTGTCCAGTGCCCCTGCTCCCCACAGCACCCCCGTGTTCTTCCGAGTTGCATCAGAATCCTTCAGGAAGAAAGGGAGGCTAGAGCAGACAGGAAAACAATGTCCAGGTTTGTCAGCATCCCATTTTAGAATTTTTTTAAGGAATTCCATTTTTTATGATTTTTTTAGGTCATAGACACAAAGAGAAATAAAAACAAATGTTCATAATCTGATTACATTGCCTATGAGGATATCCTACAAAAGAACGTTCTGTTAGACTGTTTTGCCTATTCTCAAAGAAATATGAATTTGACAAATAGCAAACATTCTTCTCTACCACTTGACAGCTGAGAAATTGAGACAAGCCAGGAAAGAAGCCAAGGAGACAATTCTGTGACTTGAGCCACGTTTTCTGCAAGCCCACTTCTGGTCAACGATGTACTTGTTTTTATCTTCAGTCATTTTTTTTCTTATGAGGTTATGGGCAGTTAGTTTGGATCAGGAGCTTTAAATAGAATCGACCTTCATTAACCAGACCCATCAAATTTGCCGAAAGAT
Organism: Equus przewalskii; assembly: GCF_037783145.1. Classification (NCBI taxonomy): domain Eukaryota; kingdom Metazoa; phylum Chordata; class Mammalia; order Perissodactyla; family Equidae; genus Equus; species Equus przewalskii. The sequence goes on along the minus strand of NC_091845.1, from coordinate 78,746,043 downwards.
TTCCTTGAGACCATTCCACACTACAGTGTTTATATTTCCATAGGCAGCCTCTTCTCAAGACTTTCTCTTGCCATCCATTCACTTCTCCCAGCATCCCTGTCATAAAGAGAGTGAAACCCATGTAGCTATGAATCATCATCAAGGCCACAAAATTGCCTTGAGGACTTCAAGGTCAGATAGACCTGGTTTCCACCACTTATGAGCTGTATGACTCTGGGAAATATATTTAACTTCTCTGAATCTCAGTTTCTCAGCTGTAAAATGGCATTGCCTACCTTATGTGGTTGTCAAGAAGAATAAATGAAGAATATAAAGGTTTAGCGCTCAGCGCGTCTCTTGCTGTCATCACCACCATCAGTAGCTGCTGCCACCTAACAAAGTAATAGTGACCCAGGGCGAGGGCAAGGAGAGGGAACAGGCCTCACCTGCTAGAACGTGGTGACACAGCAGCAGACGTGCTGAGTGGAGCTTCTCCAAAAGCTGCCCTCAACGCTCCCTTCCCCAATCTACCCAAACGGCCCACATCAGTGGGCATTTAGGATTCCTGAACATGCAGATGTTGAGATAAAATCTGATGGCTTCGTCACTGCCTGAGCAAAGGAAGAGGGAATCTTTTTCTTAATCCCAAAATTTAATTATAATTTTGATATCTGGTCCAGGATCAGATCTCAAAATATGAAATATGCTCTCAAATTACTACTCATAGACCCAAATCAATTGGTTGACCCTGAGTTACAAAGTTATAAGCAGAGCTGAGCAGTCACCAGCAGGAGGAGCTAGAATGCTAAAGAGTGTGCGTGTGTGAGAGTGTGAGTGTAAGTGTCTGTGAGTGTGTGTGTGTGTGTGTGTGCATGTGCACATGTATAGGGGTCATGGAAGGAAATTGTGACCTAAGGGTGGGAATGCCCTTCACCTGGCTTGCAGGTAAACAGTCAATCCTTGGAAATATCTGTATGTTAAAACTAAAGCATTTAATGCCACTGGACTTGAATTTTAATAGGAATACTCCAGAAGGAAGGGGAGGATGTTAAACTAAGCTTTTAAAAAACTGCTAATAGGAGATGGATTTTGAATGTCTGAGGGGACATTTTGGGAAGAGTCATTATTATTCACATTATCTTTGTTGAGAGAAACGTCCAGGAGCCTCAGCCTCATCTGCAGTGATAATAGCAATTTACTGCTGCTCTGAAGATGGGCCTGGGGTGTCTCATTTATGAGCCAGCCTTGGCTGGACTCTTACCAAGTCTGTCGACTTGAAACCAAGTTCCTGATTGAGGCCTGAATGCTGCCAAGATGAAGCCAAGCATAAACAAGGCACAAACATCCCCTCTCATCCTAAAGTGCCTCTTTGGTAAAACTCCAGATGACGAGGAGACCTTGGGCTCCTCTCTCAGCTCCACTTCTTGACACGGGCTATTGTCCCCTGTTAACTCACGTGTTTCTCGCTGGTGGCATTAAACAAAGGCACAGCTGGTAAGGTGGGGTGTTTCCTGGATGGCTTACCAACCAGTGATTCAGAAGCTTAACCCCTTCTGAATCTCACCTCTCTTCTCCCTGAGGCCATCTCTCCATTGGGCAGAAATCTCACCTGTGTGTGGAAGGCAGGAAAAGGAGGGAAATGCTGAAGAAATTCCATTCTGTTATCATCAGCAGACCTGGTATGAAGTTATGTTGAAGGAACAGACCAAAACCAGTGGACACAACTTGGCTTCCAAATCCACCCCTCCAGCAGGCCACTAGGAATTGACTGTGGTGCCGTCTTCCCAGGGAGACCTAAGGGATCGCTGAGTACTCTTTCCCCCAATTTCCCTCTTTCAGCTGATAATATAAATGTTTTCTGGAAACCAATGCCAATAAATGCCCAGTGGAGCATTTGGTTTAGCTTTCTAAAGACTAACCTTGTATGAGTAAAGTCCTTCTGTTAAGAAATGAAGGAACTAGATGACTTTTTTTAATCACTTCTTTAGAAGCCCAAGGGGCAATATCCGTGCTGGAATGAATCTAGTCCTTTTTGGCTTTTGAGGTAGGTGAGATGGCCCTAGCAAGTTCTGCAAAGGAAATCTCACAGAGGTCACCTGGACCTGAGGTGTGGGTGAAGAGACCCACGTTTAATGCACAACAAAATGGCATCACGTTCTGGTTCTGCCATTAACTGTGTGACACAGAGCTGGTCATTTATAGATACCCCTTTGAGGCTGAGTTTGCTCATCTATAAAAAGCAAGTAATAATACCTTTCTGAAGTAATTATTCTCCAAAGCAAATCTTATGTCTTGTCCCTGCTTAAAACCAGACACTCCCTATTTCCTGTGAGGTGACATCTGGTTCTGAGCCTGGCATGACCTGCCCCTTCCTACCTCTTCTAGCATCATCTCCGCTATTCGGTCCTCTCCTAACTGCCCTTCACACAAACACTCCAGCGATAATGAACCTCATACTGTTTCCTGCCTCCACTCCTTGGCACATGTTGTTCCTGCCCCAGAGAAGCCCTCTCCCTTCATTCCACCTTCCCCCACCAAAAAAATCGCCTGGAACAGAGAAAACCTTCGCTCATCTTTGAAAACTCAATTCAAATATCACTTTCTACAAGAAACTTTCCCCAAACCCTCCTCCGCGCTCACCCCCTGCCCCATCACACACACGCCGAGCTTCCTCCTAGAGGCTCTGACTCTGTGACAGCAGTCCTGCGGTGTCTTCCCCGCACCTTTCTCGAACTCATCTGCCCAGGACCCCCAAGGGCCCTTTTGTCTAATTGGCACAAAGTCTGTGTGAATAGGCTGGCAGTGACCCTGGAGGAACCAGGGTCTGTGGGGACAGGAAGGCAGCCTAAGAGCCCGTGTGTCACACTGGCCAGAAGTGCCTGCCAGTTGGGAAGGGAAATGCCTGAAGATGCAGTTGTGGTTCTGTGGGGGAAGGGCAGGATGTGGTGGGCGGGCGGGGAAGGCTGCCAAGGAGTTGTCTGTGGTGGCGGTGGTGTGTGGCTGGGGCTTAACTGAGGTGGATTTGCGCTGTAGGAGGGACTCTGCTCTCTTGTAGAGGCTAATTGAGAACAAGGAGGATTATGCAATTTGAAAATACCCAATTCCAGAAAACACGATCATCCCTGACGGTGACCCGCTTCCCTTGTTCGGGTTTGGCTCTTCCCTCCAAGTCTGCCTCTCTCAGGCCTGAGCCGCTCGGGTCTGTCCCCCTGAGGGAAAGGGCCAACTCTCCCGCCTCCTCGGAGGCCATCTCTGTCCTTGCTGACAGCTCGCCCTCTCCCGCCTCCTTCTGTGCAGCCTTTACTCCTTTCCCTCTGTCCTCAACTCCCCTCAGGTGCTCGTCAGTCACTGCCCTTCTTTCTTTCTCTCCTGTCACTTCTCACTTTTTCTGGCTGTTTCAGGGCCCCCTTCCCCTCCCCAGGCCACACAAACCTTGGGCCTCCTGGCCTTCCCTGCAGCTGCTTCTCTGGGCTTTTCAGCCCTTTACTTCATTGCCTTCCATATTTATCAGCATCCTTACCTTATTTTCACCTGTTTTCCCTTCAATATCATCTCCTTCCTGTTTCCTGGAAGGCTCTGGCTCTTCTGTGCTGCCTGATCTTACTTCTCTCTGCCCCTTCATTCACCTGCTCAACAGGCATTTCTTAAGCACCTCCTGTCTTCCGGGCAGTGTGCTAAGTGCCGGTGACACAGAGAGCAGGAGCCCGTGTCACACAGCTGAATTATAGGCAGTTGTCCAGGAGAAGTGTGGGCGGGGGGACCACGTGCACAAGGGGGCACTTTTCCACTGGGATCAAGAAAAAGACTGCAAGGCCAGCTTTTCAGCAGCTTTGAAAAACCATTTCTGCCCTCTTGCCGATTCCTCTGCATCTCTGGCGCGCCTTAAGCTGAAACTTTGCATGAATAAAACAGGAAGCAATTGGTACCATTAAAAAAGGGAGAGAGATAGACTATAGTTTAAATGTGACAGATTTTCAAGACTCACAAAGTATGCGTTTTGCATAAATGTCCAAATTTAGCCAGCAAATCAGAACAGTCTGGGAGACGTGCAGCAGGGGCGTTTTTGAAGCTGAGTCTGACCATACACCGGTTCTGTGGATGCTTTGTAGCATTAGCCAGGTTTGCAAATGAGAAAATATGGAAACATCAACATGAAAAGATTTCCCAAGGTCACCATGAGGGCAGTGCTGAGCAGTTAGGAGCCGAATGCTGTCTCCTGGGCCGATTTCTGAGCTACTGGTCCACACGGCTTCCTGGATGCAGATGTTAAACAGGTGTTTGCCTTTAAAATAAGGGTAAAAAAGTGTTCTCCTTTGGGCCATATTTCAGTGCAGATCTCCCGGGGAAAAGGGAGTCCATCTGAAGGGAAATTATTTACCTCGAGCTCCTGGACTATGAATCGAGCCGACTTCCCCTTGTGCCTTGCTGAAGAGTGCCTTTGACTTCAGAGAGAGCCTCTCAAACTTTGCTGCCTGCTAGAATAACCTGCGAGCTTTTAAAAACCCTAACGCTCAGCCTCACCCTGGACCAAATCAGAATCTCTGGAGTGGGCCCCAGCATCATTATTTTTTAAAACTCTCCAATATGTAGCCAGCCTTGAGAACCAGAGCTGTCAAAACTGTGTGCACATTGGGATCACCAGGAGAGCTTCAACGGTTACTCCTGCCTGTACCCCAACCCCGGAGACTGTCTTTACTCGGCTTTGAGGAAGTTAAAAGATTCCCAAATGATTCCACCGTATGACAGAGCTCAAGAGCACCTGCTGACAAGGCTTGGGGCTCAGAACCTGGCTTTGTGGGCCAGGAGCGTGGGCATCAGCTCAGCCGAGAGCGCCTCCAAAAGGCAGACCCTCAGGTCCCACTCCAGCCCCACTGAGTCATAATCTGCATTTCAATAAGATCCATATGGATGCACATTAAAGTCTGAGACGCGTTCTTGTCGAGTCTCCTCCCTCCAAAATTTAAAAAAACTTTCTACATTTCTGAACACTGAGGTTTTATCTGCTATGTATTCGCGTTCTCTATGGTTGAGGTACTTTGCGTGGCAAGCCCCCTACGTACATTACCTCCTTTGATCCTCACCACAAACCTATGATACAGGTACAAGCACTATGCCCATTTCACACCTAACCAAACTGAGGTGCAGACTGATGTGAACAGCTGCGAGACCACACGGACGAGCAGAGGGAGGACTTACCCTAAGATTTCCAGGACTTGAAAGCACATTCTCGTAATCCCTTGGTCAGACTTCTCTGGATGGGTTTCAGAGGCGCCAAGGTATTGATCCCCTCAGCCCTCCAGCAGTCTGGCAGGGCCTGGGTGACCACCCACTGCAGAAAAAAGATTAGGAAGCTCTGCTCTATATTATACTTTTTGCCCATAGTTGGACAAAGAAGAAGCTGTCTCCTAGGGCTGAAGTGACTTGCCTAAGGTCATGCAGCTTCTTAAGGCCATAATGGTCCCAGAGTCCAAGAGTCCCAACCACCTGCATGCCTCCTCCCCCTGCGAAGTAGTGTTTCTCCAAGTGTGGTCCCCAGACCAGGAGCATCAGCATCATCTGGGAAGTGTAAGAAATGCAGATGTTCAGGTCCCACCTGGCAAGCTGTTTTAACAAGCCCTGCAGGTGATTCCGTGTTCACTCATTTGAGAACCAGCGCACTAATGCAAGCAGCCCCGATGGCCCTGCCTGCGTGCAGCTCTTGTGCCCGAGCCCTGCTACAGGCTGCAGCTTCTCTGCAAACAGAGATGTCTTACCGGGCTTAGCTTCGAACTAAGCAGAAATTTACATGCTGATTTAATCTTCCTAGGGCTTTCTTTACCTCTCAGGGAAGAGCTGTAATGCCTCAGAACAGAGAAAGTAAATGATGGATAACAGATAAAATATTAAATACTCTTTCCATGCCTTCAACCCACTTTCTGCTAGGGCAGCAAACACGTGGGCATCAGAAAGGGAAGAGAGAACTGACATCCTTGAGCATCTGCTGTATGCCGGGCATCAGGCGTGCAGTGATGCCAGCATACATATTTTGCTCACCCGTCGTCTCATTTAATACAGTGATGCCTGTCTGAGAAATAGGGAAACTGAGGCTCAAGCCTAAAATTGCAAAGTGGCAGTGGTGGCCCCAGGCTCTGTCCCACACACCCTGTGCTCCCGGGTTCCTTGCCCTCCAGCAGGAAAGGTAAAGATCTTAGGACACACTCAGTATCTGGAATGACTGGATTCCAGAACTCTCTGAGCAAGCTCCCAAAACAGATCCGCCTACTCAAAGCCCCCAGGATGCCTAATTCAACAACCTTTTCCTGTGTTCTGTGTTCTCGCTGCACTAGGGAGGGGAGCTGCTCTCAAAGCATAAGAATAGACCAGCCACGAAAAGTGAAACGGCTCAGCTGTGCCTGAGCGCCCTGAAACACTTAGAAATCTATTCTTAACTGGCAGCATCTGTTCCAAGGCAGCGGGCCCTGCGGTGCCAACGCCCCACTAAGCAGCCTTGAGCTTTACTCTTCAGAAGACCAGGGAACTTCTTTGCCACATCTAGAACTTGCGAAATGAACTCCCAAGAGGAAGGAGCACATGAAGATGGTGCTGGTGAGCCACATCCTCCCCATTCCCCAGGGAGAGCTCGCGTTCACGCCATTGGATGCAACGAGGCTCTGAGCTATGATCCAAGTAAAACAAAAAGGATGCTGGCTAACTCAATCACAGAATGAGATGGACACCTGGTTCAAGGTCCGCATTGGGTGTGGATCCACACAGACTTCCTTGTCCGTCCATTTGCCCCAACGCCTGCCAGCACAACCTCTAAACACCCACTTACCGCTCATCCTATTCAGCCACAGGATGGACACACAGTGGTTAACCTGAACCCCAAGAAGAGGGATGCTCTTCCAACACTTGGTCCAAATAGATAAGCTCTGTAGAGAATTCAGCAGGCAAAACACAAATTTTGTCTCAGCCTTTCTCGTGCATGCAAGGAGAAAGCGGTTCTCTACTCTGAGTAATTTTATGCGAATTATATGCTTTTCCCAAAAATGCAGGTCAGTTATTTCTGTAGGGGCCTCAATGGACCATTTTCTCTCTTGTTTGAGGTTAAGTCGGGCCTGGGACTCTGAAAATCTGCATCTAGCCCAAGGGTTACTATTTACTTGTCACTGATGGGACTCCAAGTTCCACTCCCCATTGCCCCTTCCAGGTACATATACCACTACCATGGCTGACTCATAGATTAAAATTAAGAAAGAAGTTATTCAGACATGATGGGCAAAGCCATGTTATTAACTATTGCAGGCCCCTGAAATAGGAGCGATAATGGAAATATCCACAATGGTAGCCACATGCCAAGAAGTCTGGGGCTTCCTCTCTCAACGGACAAAGAAGGGATGCCATGAGCAGCCATGTGAAAAGGTGTTGCGGGGGAGGGCAGGAGCCTTTGCACATTTTGCTCAATTGTTCCATTTTGTATTGTGAAAAAATGTTGCTATGTAATTACAGTCATGTTGGAAATGGTCTGAGCACAATTAAAAATCACTTGGCTAAAGAGGAAATTTTAAAAAGGGACAAATGGTCTAGAAAAGGGTATAGGTGATTAGAAAGGTTAGCTGTGAGGATGGATATGAGAGGCTGTAGGTACACTGTCAGTTACAGCATCCTCTGTGGATTGGGGAGGGGCAAAATTTCTCTAAGAAATGTCTGAGAATGTTTTAGAGTCAGTTAACATTTACCGTCCATAATCTCATGGACTATTTTATTTAATCTTCCCCAAACTATTCATCATTCCCATGTAACACATGAGGACTCTGAGGTTCAGAGTGGTTAATGGGCTATAGCCTGAGATCACAGAACTGACGAGTGGTGTAGTAGGTTTTTGAACGCAAGTCTCTCTTCTTCTAGCTTTTACTGCTTTCTTTAAAGTACCTACAGGGACAAGGCAGGCAGTGCAAGAACAGGGAGCTGCCAGATTTGAGGGAGTCAAAGAAAAGAAGTAAAAGCAATCAACGTATGGCTTCAGTGTTGAGGAGACATTAGAGATTGGCGGGGACTATGACAAAATGGAGAATTATAGACAACCTCTAAAGTGAACAGCTGCTACTGAGAACTGACTAATTGTTACCTTTCAGGAGTGCAGACTCGACTGCCAGGTCTGCTGGTTGTTCAGGAGAAACTAGAAGTCAGATTTTATATAAGCTTTCCCATTTGGTTTAATGTTAGCTCAAAAAATTCTTAAACATCAGATGTTTCATCATTAGGCGAAACAAAACCTATCTACGAACCAAATTCAGCTCATGGAAAACCAGAGATAACCTCAGCTTTTTCTAAACCAGTAATATCAAATTATTAAACTTTATCATAGATAAAAGTTATCACTGAACTTCTATCAGCTCCTTCTTCTTGCAGATGAAAATTGTCATAAACACTAATTGAAATTGTGAATATTAACCCTCATGATAATGTTATTGTAGACATAATTCTATTTCCTACATGGGCCATGTGTAGAAAGAACATGTTGCCCAACCAAGGTTGGAATCCTATTCCTGCTAAGTAGGAGCTGTGTGACCTTAAGCAAATAACTCAACCTTCCTGAGCGTTCAGTTTCTTCATCAGCAAAATGGAGACACTCGTGTCTGAATTACACAGTCAGGATCAGATTTAAATAAGGCGATTATTAGAAGTTATAGTACACAAGGCCTGTGAGAAGGAGCTTGAGCAAGGCCCCAGGGGTTGCCACTGTCCACCCTCCACCCTCCCTTGTCCATGAATTTCTTTTCTTTCAGTATTTGAACAACCAACTTAGAATCCAGCTGATTTCCTCAAGAAGTTAATGTGAAATAGACCCTGAAACTTCTCATTTTGTCTGAGGCAGGCTCCCCTCTACGCTTCTATGCTTCCTTGTCGCATACCTACTGGGGACCTTGTTTGGCAATAGTCTTGCCTTGTTAAGATTTGAAAATGCACGGTCAGGATTGGAGCCTTACCCCACTGACAGGAAAGGCCCAGAGCTTTCCTTCCAGCTGAGGGAGAAACCCGGTTCTTCCCCGCGGTGCCTCTCTCCTGTGAGCTGTTCTCCTACTCGCACACCACCCTTCACTCTGGCTCTCCTGGTCACCAAATGGGGGGCAGTCCCCACAACAAGCAAGTCTTGGACACCAGCTGGGTGTCCTGCAATTTGACTCAATTCTGACACATGCACCCAGAGTCAGCCTCAAATCCCACAGGCAAGCTCAGTCCCACAAGACTGTTCCCCTTCAGATGCCAGTCACAAGCCCAGGTTGTCACCTGTGCTGCTGACCAGCCAGCTCCAGATCCGAGGTTCCCAGAACACCCTCCTCAGCATCCATTAATTTGCTAAAGTGGCTCACAGAACTTGGGGAAACACTTACGTTTATAGGCTTAAGGTATGTGGTATTTACCAGGATATGGTAAAGGATACAGATGGACAGCCAGGTGAAGACATACACGGGGTGAGGTCTGGGAGGGTCCCCAGCACAGGAGCTTCTGCCCTCGTGGAGTTGGGGTGAATGTGGATGTGTTCACTTACCTGGGAGTTCTCCGACCCCCCTGCCATTGGGATCCCGTGAACACTTCCTCACGTAGGCATGACCAATTACGAAGTCAGTTTCCAGCCCCTCTCCCCTCTCTGGAGGGTGGGAGGTGGAGCTGAAAGTCCCAAGCTCCTAGTCATGGCCTGGTCTTTCCAGGGATGGCCCCGTCCAGGAGTCATCCAGAGTCTCCTCATTAGAACGAAAGATGCCCCAGGGCTCTGATCACCCAGGAAGTGACAAGGTTTCAGGAACTGGGGGCAGAGACCAGTGTGTATCTTTCCTATCATCTCTCACCTCCTCTAAGTCTTTGTCAGCTGAAAGCGGGCAGAACACCACGGCTCTTCCATCTCCTTCCTCCCTCAGTGGCTTACACTCAGCGTGTTCTTTCCCACTGTAAACACCAACAATTACAGGAGAGGGCAGGCGATTTGAGTGTAGTTTTTAGTTTTATTTGAGGTTACGTGAATCCCACAGCAATGAAAAATCAATACTGTATTTGGCCAGATAGACATTATTAAAGCACCTGGATTAAATGGAACATAAATAATAGTCCATTGATTTTTTTTATCCAACTCTTTGTAATTTAGTTTACAAGAAACAGAATTATTTTTAATGCACCAATGCTTTACTAGGCTGAGTATATTCTCCAACATTTTATATGAATTTATGTTTCATCATCTCATCTTATTCTGTTTGTTTTTACAGATGTGTGTAAGAAAAGAGGTTTATAAAAATTTTCCTTCTCTTTTTTGCTCTCTGGTTCCTAATTGGATGCTTGGTTTTAACCATGAATACCTCCTATAAGGGTTACAGAGGCATTCAAAACATTGACTTTTGCTAAAAGATGCAATTATTGAGTATTAGTAAATACTGTAGGAATCATCTTTTAAAATCTGATCATGGAGATTAAATGACTTCTGATTCTGAAGCTACCCGATGCTTGAGTGTCACCTTATGCAGGAATTTCCAATTCCAGGCCAAATAAGACTCAGATAAGCGCCCATGATTGACAGTGACATACTAAAATTCACAGCTGCTGACCGCAGTCTCAGATCACATTCAATAACAGAACGTAAACTCGCTCAGCGCTCAGCGATGCCCAGTCCTCAGGTGGATTCCATCTCGAAGGTCCTCTCTCCCATAAGCACTGAGGATGCAAAGACAATTATCGGGAAAATGCCAATTATGCCAATAACAGAACAGCATGAATTAGCATAATTGGTCAGCAGCTGTGAATGATAAACAGCATGAATTAGTCTCCCTTCCCCAGCCATTTCCAAAAGGATCTGTTCGTAACAGGTTTCCTATCTAAAGGTGTGATCGCAGAGCAAACTTCATGCACATACGATTGGTTTTTGGCAGAGTGAAGCCAAATGATACTAAAATAAGGTAAGAATGGGGAAGACATGCAGATGCACCTATCTGCCAGGCCACTTGTTCAGCCCGGCCTGCGCCAGCGCACACAAGTAGGTCATTGAAAGTCAGCGCAAAGCGGGGCAGCTCCCCTGGCAGGAGCCGTTAACCTGCAGGAGGAATCTTGCAGACAAGTGATACGTTTTAGCCGAGCAGCTGTATATTTTATTTATGAATTGATAGAAGCATAGAGATATATGGGGAGAGGAATGCATATAATATTATCCTTAAACACACTCCAAAATAAAGATAGATAGGAAGAGAGATTTATACCCATACATCTTCCAATTTAAAGGGCCTCTTCTCCCACCATCTCCAAAAAAAGAAAAAGGAAAGAAATCAGAGCTCTAATGACAGCTCTGGGGCCTTAGTGTCGTTAGCGTCTTCTATTCTGTCTGCCAGCAGGTGTTCCGCCCCAGGCCCCTGTCTCGGTTAAGAGCACCTATGCTGCAAGGGCCATCAAGGCACAGAGGGATCCAGGCTCACACATGCCACTTGGCCCAAGGCACCGGGGGTCTTGCATTTTGGAAAAGAGGTACTAAAGGGGGCAGGTGTCTCTTCCTAGGCGTCCACTTAGGTGAGAACCCCATTTTAGACAGTGGAACATGTGTTTGCTTAGAGTCCTGGAATGCAAGATCAGGAAGGAAACTTCGAGGTCCACACCCCTCATTTTACAGCTCTGGGACATCCCCCAGCCCCAAGGGCTGCTCAGCGGACACAGGAAAGCTGAGAGGACCTCCACGTGGCCAGCAGGAGGCAGGATATAGCAGAAAGAATATGGGCTCTGGAACTGGGCCGAGTCGGGTTCAAATCCCAGATGTATGAATGGAGCCAAATTCCCTAACCTTTCTGGTGCTCAGTTGACTCACTTGGTCAGTGGAAATTATAGTGTGAGCCCACAGCTGTCAGCAGGAGTTCAGAAATCCAGTGCCCTGAAAAGCAGAGGAGTTTCCTGGTTCATTTGGCGGCAGAGCCAGCCCAGACTGAACTCACTTGGAGGTGACACCTGACCGGAAGTGATGAGGCCACACATTGTCATCATCTATCCCAGGGCAGCTGAGCCCCACCCCAGGGGCTGCAGGGGCTTCTCTGGCTCTGTGTCCTCCTCCCACGTGCTCAATGGAGGGGCTTCTGCTGCTTCTCCGCCCCCAGCCCAGGCCTGCTGTTCCGGCTGGAGTGGCAGGTTAGGCGGGGAAGGAGCAAGAGGATGGCTCCTGTCTGTAGGAGCAAAGGGAATGTGGGTGAGAGGCCCCTCGGGCCACATCCCTCGTTGCTTTGGAGCACCCGTGTGGGCGACAGTCCCTCCAGCTGGACTCACTTGCAGCTCATATTGGCTCAACTGCAAAATTTCACTTTGGCATTTCCTGACTTTTTTTCCCTTTTAGATGGGAAATAGGACAGTGGAAAAGGAAGAGATTCAGCTTGTAGCTTCATGAAATGTTGTCATTCTATAAAAAAAATAGTTAATTTGAAAGAAAGAATGGTATCTCAGAAGAAAAAAAAAATCAAAGTAACACTGCAAAAAATTCTTCCAGACAGACTCTTTAAACCTGCCCCATCCTTTTTGCCTCTGCTATTGGGTGGTTTTAGGTTGGGTTTGCGCTTCAGGCCCAACAGCTCCCCCTCCTGCCTCCTGAACACTGCCCGCGAGGCCGCACAGCCAGCCCTCTGGGTGGGTGGAGAGGACGTTTGGCTCTGGTACATGGTCAGGGCCAGACTCACAAGTGGGCAGAGTGAGGAATACGATGTGTGTGGCAGGGGGCAGAATCCTGCTCAAAATAAGCTCTGCCACCTGGCCTTCTGCCACCCGAGCTGCTCTCCCGTGAGGCCAGAGGGTGTTAGTCAGCAGGAACCATCTAAGGCAAACAGCACTGGGTGAGACTGAGCCTCAGCAGCTTAGCGCTTTGGTGAACAGACACTGACAGCCAAATCCCGTGGGAGTGGATGCTGCAAAGCTGGGGATGGAACTGGGTGTGAGGCCAAGCCTCCTTGTGAGGCACCGCTCAACGGGAGGGGACAGGGTGTGAAAGACAAGCTTCACCAACCTCCTCGTTCCCCAGGTCATTTTCAGGCAAGTCAGCATCCTCCTGTTCCTAAGGCACCTGCAGGGCTGGCGGAGCAGGCTTACGGGCTTCCCCAACCGGGGCTCTTCTGTCCTCTGGTGAATGCGTGACACTCCAGTTCACATGCAACAAACATTTTTTGAGCATCGGCTGTGTGCCAGGTCCTGGTCTAGGCAATGGGAAGAGAGAAACAAAGTATAGCCCTGACCTTGAGGGACTCAAAGCTTTCACCTACCGAGAGACGTCTGGGCAACATGATTTTATTGGTTTTCAAAGTAGGTTCTGTGGAACATGGAGTCTGGGAGATAGGAGAGGTAAGGGGACTAGGTTCTGGGTCTATCTAAATTTGAGAAACACTGCTGACTTCACGTGGTTAGAAGGGTCTTAGCAATAAAGAGATATGCTTAATTTCCATGACTTATTTGGACGCAGAACGCACTTATCATGTAATATGTCTTAACACCCTAAGGTATGTATCCTCCGTAAAACAAACTTTGAGACCCAACCCCTCGGCTTCATTTCTGCCAGGTGTGCTTCACGATTCAGAGTTTGGCAGGGGGGGATGTTAGCAAGGTAATCTAGTACACCCCTTTTCTGTGCCATTTGTAGTGGCTGAGGGCTTCTTCAGAGAGGAAACAGAGAAGACCAGGCTCCATTGGACAGCAAGACCTGCCAGCAGGGTCTGAGGACAAATGGTTTCTCATTGAACTCTGGAGTCTGGGACCACGTGACCAGATTCCTATTTGTTTCAGCCATATTCATCCCTTCCCTCATTTATTTAACAAAAAAATGTGGATTGAGCACCAACTCTGCAAGCAGCTACATTGGAAACTGGGCATTCTCTGTTATCCAGGAACTTGCAGTCTGCCAGGTAGGGTGGGGGAGGCCTGGCCAGTTAGCAAGTGATTTGAAGCTGTGATAAATGCCATGATTAGAGGACCACACACCCTGGTTTTCCTGGGTCTGTCCCCATTACACCTGTTGTCTGTGTATAACATGTGCAGATACCCCCTTCACTCCCATCAGTGTCCTACTTTTTGAGAATAGATTACATGACCCCTAATTGTAAAGGGTGAGTCTGTGGAAGTCCAGAGGAGGGAGGGCCGGGAAGCCTTCTCAGAGGAGCTGGCACTTGAGTTGAGTCCTAAACTGAGGAGGAGGAGGTAGCCAGGGACAGTGGTGGAGTCACACTCAGGTGGAGGAAATAGCAAGTGGGAGGAACGAAAGAAGACAGGACCCAGCACATGCAGTGACATTGAAGGAGGCAGGAGGCAGGTCTCAAAGGGCCCAGCTGCATCGTGCTGAGGAGTTTAGACTCCTCAGGGCTGTGGGAAGCCTTTGATGGGGTTGTAGGCAGGGAAGTACCATGATCCAGTCAGCGTCACAGAAGAACTACTCTGGCTGTGAATGGGAGTGGAGGTGGGGCAGTGAGCTGGGGCTGGTCAGCTGAGCCCCTAGACCAGTGAGGAGACTGTGGCAGCCACCCAGGGGAGAGGTGCTAGCAGCCTGGGTAAGGGCAGCAGCTGTGAGCTGGAGAGACATGGATAGTGGATGGTTAGATGGATGGATGGATGGATGGATGGATCAATGGATGGTTGGATGGATGGATGGATGAACAGGGAGTTCTTTAGCTGATTGATTGACTGTTTGGCTGTAGTGGGAAAGGGAGAAGAGAGAGGTGGAGGTCAGGCCCATGCATGAGCATGAAAGTGGGTGATGGAGGCTTCAACAAGCCAGGGAGCAAAAGGGGAGGATCAGGTCTGGGGGAGAGGGAGAAAAGGAGGTCAATTTTGGCCTAATAAATGTGGAGTGTCCTTGCTGTGTCTTGGTCTTTTCCATAGCTTCAGGGCTGAAAGGGTAAAGACAAAGGGACATTTTTTAAAAATGATTCAGAAACATTCTTGAAACTGAATGAAACAAAAAGCCAAGTCAAAGTGTACAGAGCAGCCTTGTTACTGGCACGACGTGTCACTGGCTGTTGTTTGGAAGGCAGTGTCTTGAGCCTCCAAGACCAAGCTCCTCTGTTTGGCCCTACAACAGAGCGGGTGTAGACAAGGGCCCCGTACGCATCCCTCCCACCCACCGTGAGCACAGAACCATCCGCTTCCAGCCTGGGCTACCACTGACGGCCCAGCTGAGCAGACCAGCTGTTATCAAGTGGTCTCAGTCCTTTGTCAGGCTGAGGCAGGTTTACAGTCTGACAATGGAATGCTCTCGAAGCCATTCACCGGCCCCCTGACGGATGATCCACCAGCAGGGTCAGTTCTTTTGTCACTGCTTCCTCATCATCCTGGGCCCATCGTGCAGGTTGGATGAGGGCAGAGGCAAAGGGATTTAGTTTGCTTTTGCCCAGAGAAGATCAGAGCTTTAAATTGCCATGGCAGCCCTTGGATCTTCCAAGGTCGTTTGAAGTTCTGTATTTGATTATCCAACCATTTTTGGCTTTAGGTTCTTGGTTCAAGGCTTATTAATGTTATTCATCTTGGTCAGAGTCTGAGAAGTAAAATGACTACATGTCTGTAGTGATCCTACTCTTTCTAAGCAAGAAACAAGAAAAATTTCTTCATGGAACATCGCTGTCACTAGGGCTGTGCTCGGTAGTGATGCTGTACTGGGAGGCGGCCCCTCTCTAGCGGTGATGAAATCATCTCACTCACACTGTCCGGTTCAGGGACTGGAATGAGCTCCATGTCTGGAGCCCTGAGCCATCTGCAGACTTCTCATTGTAATTCAGAGGGCCAACCTTTACATGTAAAGCAAGAAAATCCCAAATTCAAGTTTTATTTCATAAGTCGTTACAATGACCCAAGGCCAAGGTAAACCTTTCAAAGAAAGCCTAGAAAGAATTCTTGGCCCTGAAAATGCAAATAAGTAGAACATGAACCATGTATTTATATTTTACTTAGCAGTCCCAAGAAACCTATGGGCATTTGGATTTCATAAAGTGTGATGTCTTTTTTTGGATTTGTTATAACGGGAGTCTAGGCTTAGCTTTTTTTCCTTGCTCTCTCTGTGTATAGATGAAATTACAATCATCATAATCAAGCATTTAAGCAAACAAAAATAATCATTTGAAAGCTATTTTCCATAAGCTCTTTAGTTCTCAATTCACTATAATTCTGTTCAGAAGGAAATGCTCCATTTTTTCCTATTGTAGTACTGTCAGCAGTAGGAGAAATGACCGCTCCTCCACATATAAAACTAATTCCATTTCAGCTTTTCTGAATAAAAACAAATCGATCAAAAGCCTAAATTTGTTTTTCTTTCAAGAAGACATTTTTTGGTACAGGCCAGAATCTTCTGGAGAACACCATCCTAGTTATACTTAAGTGTAAGCACTTGTAATTTTGAGCCCTCCTGGAAAAACCAAATCATTTGTCTCTGGGAAATTTTTTAATCTCTAAAATCCCCTTTGGCATCCACTTCATGTGAATTCTCCTCTTAACCCAGGCCATTCCTAATTAAAATGCAAAGATCTATAGATACAACGATTCTATAAACTAACTCACTATTATTCCATTACCACTGAGGGACAAGGGGCTGAGCAGAAGAAGGAAAAATGACTGTACCGGGCTGCACGAAAAGCAGCAACGGGAATCGTTTCAGACCCTGAGGGAAGAGCTATAGAGTCAGCGCCTACAGCGTAGGCAAGGAGACAGAGAATTTGCAAGGATAAATCAAAACAATGGGCGATCCGCTCCAGGTTCTTCTTTCAACTTCAGTAACCTGTGAATCATAGAAAAGAGACAAAATCACAAGAGAAGCTCCCATTGGGCAGCACAGCAAGAGAAGCACCCAGAGTAGAAAGAAGGGGTGAAAGGATTTTACCTTCTGGTGCATAACACACTTTGATGCTTGCATCTTGACAGCCTTTTTTTTTTTCTTTTTTTTTTTTGTCATCACGTAAATCACAGTTTGCTTTATTAACAATCTTCTAAATTGGCAAAGCAAAAACTTTTGCCCAAGGTATGAGCTGGCCAAGCTGCAGGTCAAGCATGGAATAGGACACGCTATCAGCTTGGCCCCCTCCTGCAGGTCAGTGCTGGCTGCCCATATAGAGTTGCCTTGCTGGGCATTCCTGGGCCTCCCCTGCTCGCCAGCAGTTGTCTTCCGTCCCCCGCCGGCCCAGTTCCCAGGACAGAGAGGGACCTGAGAGATGGAGAATTTTGCTGATGCACACCTCATGAGGTCCAGACAGAGGGGAGCCACATTTTGCTTTCAGACTTCTGATGACAGGGGCTATAATGACTCAAAGGTGACCTGCAGTGGCACCAGTCTCACAGTTTATCAGACACTGAAGTTTTATGCTAAAGAGTCTAGAGTTAATCTGAGTAGTTTGCTTCCTGGAGGAAACATCAGAAGATGCCATTCTGACGCTTCTCAGCAGTCCTTGAAATCCGAAGTGATGGCCTTCCAGCTCCAGTTGGATCTGGAGCTGTATCCCTAAACCGGGAAGAATCAGTGGGAGAAAAAGACTATCACGCCACAGTCCAGAACAATGCAGCCTTCGCCTGAGCAAGAACACTCTGCGAGGCCCCAGCTGAAAGGACGGTTGGGAGCCAGAGGGGATGTCACCAGGCAGTAACCCTCGGTGATTGGCAGACCCACGGCAGTGCCTGAACTGAGATGTCTTGGCCTCCTTTCACATCATCAGATTTCCTCCAAGGGCTCTGAATGGCATCAGGAGCCCTGCGGCCCTCCAGCAGCCCACAGAGGGAGCCTGGAATGCTTGGCCTGGCCGCCTGCAAATCCTCAGGAAGGTCCTAGATTCTCTGTGTCCAGGAGCACTGTTCACATGGGCAGGGCCTCGCCATAGCTCTCAGGCAGGTCCTGAGGTTAATCAAGGCCCCAGCCCTTCCCTACCACTACCACTCCAGGGCACACACATGCCTTCTTATGCAAACACTCTTAAAATCAGCAACAGAAAAAAAGAAGCTCAATTAGGAGAAAATGATAACAACTAGCATTCAGTCAGCAGATGGCACATGGAATGCAAAAATTCCCCAACTTCCAAAATCACCAACTTTTGAATGTTCTTGGCCTCCCTTTTGTTGGTTGAAAGAGGAGAATCTTTCGGTTCTAGGCACGTTTCTAACCTCTATAATCCAACCTCTCCTGGGGTCTGGGTTATAAATCACATCTCACTCCCTCAACTGCGTATTCATTTCCTAAAATGCTCAAAACACGACAGCTCGTGAGTAGAACCTCAACACTGTAGTAGAGAGAAAGGGGGAAGGGAGAGATCTCGGCTCCTCCTCCGTGGTGTCCCTGCTGTCTTCTCCTCCTCTTCTTTTTCCTCAAGGAACCGGATACATGGGACAAAATATTAAAACTCCAGCCATTGCAAATGGAAGTCTCCAGTAAACTCCCCCATGGCAAATCTTTTCTACCAAATGGTGGGTAATTCTGCTCCCAACCCAAGCCATGAATCATGCCACAAAGTTCCTGGGCTGCTGTCACCTACTGGGTTGACGGCCTCAGGTATGATTGGGGCTGAAGCAGCCTCAGAGAATGCAGAAGAGTGAAGGTCTTTTCCAAGAGGCCCCTCTGAGGACTTTTTCCGAGGCCAGGGCTCTGCATGCTGTGCTGAGCTCCAGAGTCAAAGCGAGCGGGAGTTGGGCTGGCAGTACTGCAACCTGAGTTCACGTCCTGGCTTCACCACTTCCCAGCTATGTGGCCATGGGCTGGCTCCTCTGCCTCAGTTTCCTCACCTACAAACTGGGGATAATGATACAGCTACCTGCCAAGATTAAAGAAAATTATTCATATAAAGTGCTTAATGCAGAGCTTTCAACATAATTAGTGTTTTGAAAATGCTTAATGCTGTTAGTGTTGCAATTTTGAGTCAGAGCAGCAGAGGGGCATGAGCTTGCTTTTTTTGATTCTAACCCAGGTCAGAAACTCAATGATATTTGCATAGAATTTGAAATTGGGGGGCCAGAATAGCAAGAACTCATCCACGCTGTAAAAAGGCCCATTGACATCAGCACATATTTACCTTCCATATTCCTATTTGTAGTTGATCAACAGTGATCTCAGGGGTGTTTGAAACCTCTTAGAGCCAAAGGGTGCAACTATCTCTATCACTCCTATTGTCAGCAGAAAGTTTTACTAGATTTGGCAGATTACCAGTAAGTGATCACTTCCAGGAGAGGTGGGGGAACCCCTGAGAGCATGGCTGAAGAGCAAGCATCCTCCCACCACTGGGGAGTGCTTCCCATAGGCTTCATGTCTTTGTCCAGGCATCAGTGTCCTACTAGGTTAGGTGGAAATCTCCTTAGATCTAGTTTCCTTAGCAAACTCCAGTTCCTAAGATTCAGTTCATGCTGGAAACGTCCTCAAGGTAATCATATTTCTGAGAAACTGCCAATTCTCCCTACTCATGACCCTCATTGGGTCATAGAGGGATGTAAATGGGGGCAAGTTCTCCATCCTGCTAAAATGTTTAGAGAGGAATTCTGACTGAAGGTCACAATCCAGTCAGCCTTCCCAATGCCTGAGAGTGATTTCAAATTGGGTTTCAAAAAGAGGCCAAGAGGCAAATCCCACAGAAATTTCTGGAGCTGGCATTAAATGAGTCTTTCACTGAACTCCCAGCAGCGGTTGGATATTAACAAAGAGAAAAGAACAATTATCGTTTGGGACTCTGAGTGCCACTTTATGTCACTTTAAAGAATGAATAGACTTCCAGCTCACTCAGCTGGCTGCTCACAATTACAAAGCAATGGTAAATAATCGCGGCAAATGGAAGGTTTGATTTAGGAGAGTGAAATTGTATGACGACTCAGTGCTTTCTCTTCCTTCTCCATGGCAATGAAGACAGCTCCTGCCACTGGTTTGGCTTAAGTTCAAATCTGCGACTTACCAAAAAAAAAAAGTCCCTGGAACTGTTTATTAAAGCAGATGCACAAACACAGCAAATCTACCAAAACACTTCTTATTATTTTTACAAGGAGAGAATAATCATATCATGAGACATGGTTTAATTTGCTCTCCAGTGGTTTTATTTAGCCAAAGGATCATATTTGTCAATGCCAATACCACTTTTGAGTGGTTTTAATAGAAAGTGCGTCTTTCCGTTTTCTCAGCCATCAGTTTCCGAGCCCGCCGTCTGAGATCTACCCTGAGAAGCTGTGTTGGCACGGTGATATGAGTAGAGCTCCTCTCCTTTTGCACCCATAATTCGCCTGAAGGGGAGGGCAGGTTTTATACTTGCTCTGAAAGGGGTCTAGACCCCGAGCAGTGCAGACTTTGATCTAGGGGCCAAAAGCATCTTATCCAAACATGCATTCATTTAATCTTGCAACTCAAGAGTGACAGGCCCTTCCAAAGTGGTTTGGGAGGACCGAGGGCACAGGATTGGGGCACACAGCAGGGACTTGCAGATATGCTCAAGGAGCCAGTTATCTGTGATACCCAGTCTCGGGAGAGAGGCCTTGCCTCTCAGAGAGGCAGGCGGGCAATGTAAAGCTTTCCTAATGCAGGCAGTCTCCTCTCGGAGAGTGAGGTTTTGTATACGGGAAAGCACGAGAGCAAACAAGAGCTGCCCTGGGGAGATGCAGACAGGCTGAAACCCATGGCTGAGGTTTTTCCCACCTTTCCTTAGGCCGGTGCAGCTGCCCATCTCTCACACTCCTGTCTCGAAGGCCCCCATCCAGCGTCCTTTCCCATGACTTTATTTCTTGCCAACTGAATCCCAAGTAAGGTTCAGGTTTCATATAATACCCTTCCCCAAAGAATTTTCATGTTAACAGAAAACCCTAAATCCTTTTCAGGTCTCCATTCAATTCAACAAACATCAATTGAGAGGACTCATTTCCGGCTACTGGGCATTAAGCACACTGCAGATACAAAAAGGAACGAGACAATGTTCCTCCTAACAGAAGAGGAGATATATAGTCGAATAATTCTGCTATGTTATGATTAATGTAATCAGAGAGGTGTGAATGAAGGCCTGTGGGCATCCAAGTGAGAAATTCTCTAGTTGGGGTATAAGGAGAGTGACAAAGAGGTATTACTTGAAATGAACTGTAAATCTATTAGGATTATGTCTGGCTGCATATAACCAAAAAAATCCAAATAAAAATGGCTTAATCAAAATAGAGATTTTCCGTTCATGTAAATAAGTCCAGCATTATACAATCTACAACTGGTAACAGAATTCCATGATATCGTCAGTATTCCTATGATTCCTACCTTTCTCCTCTACCATCCTTAGTATAAGTTTCTACATAAGCCAAAATGGCTGCTGGAGCTCCAGACAGCTCATTCAAGATCCAGGCAATAAGGGAAAATGGGCAAAACTGATATTCTCTCTAAGGAGCGTCTCTAGAAATTCTACCCAACAAACTTCTTCATTTCGTTGCCCATCCATCTGCTGAAGAAATAGAACCTCCTTCTATTGTAAGGAGGAAAGGGAGCCTGGATATTGGGTAAGCAAATAGCAATCTGTCCCACAGGCTTTAAAGAACAAACAGGACTTCTCAAAAGACAAAGTGAGGAAGGACCTTCCTGGTAATGGAGACAGAGCATGCAAAGACAAAAGTTAGGAAGGTACTTGGTGGATATGGGAACTGTGAGTAGCCTAGAAAGGCCTTCCGTGTCAATCTTAGTAAACCAACCTTGTTTTCTAAGTCAGTGGATTCTCTAACATTAGGTTGTGTGTTGTGGTTATTACCGTGCACAGGAACCCTTTTGTTTGGCTGGAATTTTGTGTGGAACCCCGAGATGGAAAGCTGAAAGCAAAGCAGCTGTGGTTCCTGTGGGAGTGGAGCAGGAGAGCTGTACTTTAACAATCAGAAGGGAGAGCGTCGTCAGGCCTGGGAGACCAGTGATGGAAGATCAGTGGGACTTCAGAGGCACAAACGGCTGAGCTGTCTGAGTGGATTGGGGATTTCCAAGTGCCAAGAAAAGCTGTTCAAATGGGAGGAAGAACAGATGCAAAGACCCAGAGGGACAGTGATACATAAACAGGAATCAGTGCTTAATTTCATTTTTCAGAAACTAAGTCTTGTGAAAGAATGTGGGAATAAGGTTGGAAAGAGAAGGGGGCGGGGCCAGGGAGGGCAGGGAAGTTCAGCTATCTAGCCAAGGACGCGTCCTCTGATCTCACCGCATGGCGGTACGTGAGTGGCAGTCATGCTTTTGTACTCCTACTTCTTTTAATAATAAGCAGGATACACCTGTAATCTGGGTGCTCAATGCACATAGGCCCATTGATAAAACGCAGGATCTGTGAGACCTGAATCTGGATCCATGTGCATCTAAAAGGCAAAACCTCACAGAAAGGCTAAGTCCGCTACTCATCACCTTTGAAACCAGTCCCTGGTGCCTCCCCTGCCAAAGCAATTGCAACCTAACTCTCTAGGTCCCTAGTGACACAACCACCTCGTCCTTAAGTCAATGAATCCTGGGAACTTAGGACCCCAAGGAGAGACAGCGCTGGTGTACACTCTGCCTCCCCTATGACGCTCTCTCTCTGTCTATACTTCGGGACTATTGATGTGGCAGATGCTTTAGAAATATGATTTGCAAGCCATAGGAGGCTACCTATATGGGTCATAGAATCATTTAACCAACTCAAGACCAGCATTTATAAAAAATGCAATAGTAGAGAATACTGCATTGGTTAGGACAGAATCGACTATACTGTGGTAACAAACATTTCCCAAATCTCAGTGGCCCATTAAGCAGTTTTATTTCTCTCCCACTTAAAGGCTGCTAAGGATGTGGGTGACCCTCTAGAGCGACTGTCCTCCCTGTGGTAACTCAGTGCTCCAGGCGGCTTTGATCCGCAGCTCCACTATCTCAACCTGAGGCCTCCTTGGGTCTCTGTAGCGGGGAAAGAGTCAGCTGGGGGGTTGCATGCTGGCTCCCTATGTTTCAGAGTAGAAGTGACAGTAGTCCCTTATGACCACAGGACATCAGCCAGAATTAGTCATTTAGTCCCACCTACATCAAGGATGCTGATGTACCTACTTCAGGTACCAGAAAGAGGAGGAGAACTGGATACTGGTGAATACTAGCTATGTGCAGTGTAAGCATAATGGAAGACGGAGAACGGAATCGAATAGAATAGGAGTAGATCCAAGCGCATCACAGAAGCATTTCTAGTTTTGTGTGTGTGTGGTTGAGCAGATGTTGGGGCATGTACTGAGCAGCAATTGTAAAATGTATTTCCAGGTAGGGGTTAGAGGTGAAAAAAAGTTTGAAAGTGACTACATCTCAGAGAAAAATGCTCCTGGAGAGGAGAATGTGATTATTTATGACATGTGACCCTATGACAACAAAGGACTCCTCTTGTGTCTGCTCAGCCAAAGGAAATAGAGTTTCTAAACTCTCCTGAATGGGCTTCATTCCATAGCTCAAAAATAACCCAATGTCACAAACCTCCATTCCTGTACCCGTAGCACACTCAGTGGGTTACAGCAGTCAGCATTGCTGAGGGTTATGTGTGGGTGAGAGAGTGTGTGTGAGCTTTGTTTTCCTCAAAGAGCCACAGGGCATGCGTTCTACTAAGGAGTTGCTGAAGGTTCAAGAAGAGAGGTGTCCATAGAGTATAGGAAAGTTAGAGCTGCCTCAAGGACAGCTAAGGCCCAGAGAGACAGACATGATGATGAGAAAGGGCTGCTGCAAGGTGACATTGAACACCCGATGCCCAACATGAACACAGCACCTTCTGAGTAAGCACCTCCTTCCTGACAGGTCTTTCCTGTGCCAGGACCTCGTAATATAAGTGCTTGATTGAAATCCTGCTGTCACGAAACAATGAGCCTCCCTGGGTACCACCGTGTAGGGCACTGCTCCAAGAATAGAAGGGAATCTTCTGAGAGAAACTTTGCAATATCTTTCCTGGGTCTCCAGCAGCAGCACAAGAAATATTATGAACTCTGCAGGGCATGTGGTGGGTGTTTCATGAGTAAATTGACTTAGGGATGTTTGAAGTATATTTCTAATACTTATAACTCCTCAAGGGACACAGTGAAAAAATAATAATGTTAACTAACATTTACTGAGTTCTTGTTATGTGCCTGGAACGATGCTAAAAATTCTATCTATTTTTAACTCACTTAGTCCTCTCCCTTAGAGGTTACTATTGTAAGCTATTTTTATTTTATGGGTGATGAAAATGAGGCTCAAAGAGCTTAGGAAATTTGCCCAGTCATAGATAATAAGTGGCAGAGCTATGATTCAAACCCAGCCTGTCTGTCTTTTTAACTACTACTAAAAAATAAACAGAAGACTTGGGGTTATTCAGAAATAGCAGGAAGTTATAGGCTGAATTGTTTCCTCAAAAAAAAAAGGTGTGTTGAAGTCCTAACCCCCCAGTACCTCAAAATGTGACCTTATTTGGAAATAGGTTCAAGGCAGATATAATTAGTTAAGCTGAGGTCATGCTGGGAAAGGGTGGGTCCCGAATCCAATATGAAGACAATCATGTGAAGACACAGAGCGAACAGCATGGGAACATGGAGGTAGAGATTGGAGTGAAGCAACTACAAGCCAAGGACCACCAAGGAGTGCTGGCCATCACCGGAAGCTAGGAGAGTAGCATGGGACAGATTCTCCCACAGAGCCTCAGAAGGAGCCATCCCTGCCAACACCTGGATCTCAGACTTGTAGCCTCCAGAACTCTGAGACAATGCATTTCTGCTGTTCTGAGCCGCCCAGTTCGTGATGGTTTGTTACAGCAGTCCTGGGAAATGAACACACACGGTAATTGCAAACTCTAAATAATTACCTAACTGGATCTAACAGAGCATCATGGGCTTCCATAATAAGGAGAAAATCGAGGTCCAAAGAGTTTGAGAGAATTTGCTCAAATTGAGAAGCAGTCACAGCAGCCAGAACCTCAGCCATCTGTGTTAGGTGTCTGCTGTCTCCCTCCCCGTGAAAGTATCAATGGCGGTCTCCTCCTTAACTTCATATTCTGAGAATTCTGAACCATAGTGTCCACACTGCAGTTGCCAGTGCAAAAGTGACTGTTTCTATTTCCCAAAGGTACTCCCAAAGATGAGTACAATTATGCATCCCCATGGGCTCCCTGCCCAAGCCCACACGAGGACTGGTCCCCCCCAGGCTCACACTCCATTCCGAGAGGCAAGGGTAGGACGCGGCCCCATGGGGTACTGGATGAGCCTGAGAGCTTGGGCAGTGCTGACCGCCTCCGTCTGAAATATGAATTCTGGAGCCAAGGCTCCAACTCTCACAAGACCGCATCCACTCAGTTTGGGGAGGAGAAATCAAATAGAAATTTCCCCCCAAACCAGAGTGGAGACCTGGAGCAGAGTTACTTCTCAGAGCTCAGTTCAACATGCTTCCAGGGAGGCAACCCATAAAGGCCTGTCGCCAAAATCTTAGTAAGCTCACAGAGAGGGCCTGGGTCTGGGTGGCACTGCCCCTAACCAGAAGGCCACCAAAAGACAAGACTCATTCCATGTAAGCAGCAGCAGCATTTTCCTCCAAAATTATTTTCTCTCAAAATAACTTGAGCCAAATGTGACGTTCAATATGGTACAAATGGATTTCAGCTACCTCTGATAGGCAGCAAAGATTCCTACAAATCTTTTGATCCCATCCTGTGTCCAAAGGGAAGAGTTTCAAGGACACAATAGTAGGAGGAGAAGCAATAGTAATAAGAGTAAAAGTAATGTTATTGTCATTATTATTATTATTGCACTGTGCAGCTCACAGATGTGGCACCTCCACATCCAGAGTCCTTCAAGAGACCGGACACCATTCTGCTCTGCATCATTTAGACCACTGGTTTTCAGGGGATTGTTAAAATGCAGATTACTAGGCTCCACCCCAGGGGGTCAGGTTTAAGAGCCAAGGAATCTGCATTTTAACAAGCATAACAGGGGATTAGGATGCAGATTGTCAGGGACCACACTCAGAGAAACCCGGGTTAGGATTTTCTTCTGTATTAAGATCCAAGGCTGTGGGTCAGATGAACTCTCAGGTTTCCTCCAGCCTCATGATTCCAGTATTTCCCCCTTTTATCTTGTGTTTATCTGTTTATCTTGCGTCCACTTGCCCTACTTAAGCTGGTTGCTTTGGTATCCTACAACTGTCTTCTTTCCATTAACCTTTCCAACAAACTCCACTGCCCTTTCTCTGTCCCTGGATTGTCTGTCTGGAACCAAGAAGCTCAAAAGAATTATCTTAACATTTGATAGGTAGATCCTGTAGATATCACTGATAAAACCAACCCCCAGTACAAATAGGATAGCAAGCATCCCATTTTATCGGCCTTTAGTCTGCCCTAGTCCTTAATACTTAATCACTCCTGACCAGAGCTTCCTAACTCACGACCTCTCGTGGAGCATGGATGGGTTTCCAGGTATCTGGGAACTCTCTGAAAGTCACGTGAAATTGTATGCAAATGATGAGTGCGCAGGCATTTTTTTCAGAGAGGCAAGTCCTAGGTTAACCACTATGGCTCCAGACACCATCTGACTCACCTGGCGGTGACCTGGGGAGTTGATTTTGATAAATCAAAGCTACATTGTTCCAAAAAGATGTTATTAGTGTGCAGAGCATCTGTCAATGATTAAACAATAATAAAATTTATGAAACAGTCTTTAAAAAAAAAAGCTACATTGTTTGAATCATAGTTCCCAGTTAACTTAGGCAGTTCATTCAGAGTTCAATTTAAAAATCTAACTAGACCACGTCCCCATTCATTAGTAATGTGCTAGACACTAATCACCAAGGATAGAAGATCAAATAAAATAGTTCCTGGAGGATTCTGGGAAGACAGCAGTGGCATCAACAGCATAGTCTTTCAGTCTCTCCAGATCTCCATATAAAATAGGCAGAACAAATCGATAACAAAACCAAAACCCCATGGACACATTTCCAACAAAACTAGAGGCAAGTTTTCTCACAAACTCCAAATTACCAGTGAGTAGAGACAAACCACCAATACCACAAGTGTCCACGCAGGAGGAAAACGGAAGCCCTAGGGTAGCGTCTGATGGACCCGAAAATGGGAGAACTCCTAAATAGCCCATAGAATTTCCTGGAAAGGGTCTTTGGGCCAACTGGATAAACTTCTCTAAAACTGGAGTAGGGGTAGGGAGTGGGGAGTGTTGGCTTCTCCACTAGGAGTAAGTGAATGGTCCCAGCAGGAAGGACTGAAGGGGCTGGAGCATTCGGGGCCCCTGAGAGCCCTCAAAACGGATCCACCGGGGCTCCCTTCCAGGACAGGGCCCTCCACCCAGGAGAAACGGCCTGGAGTGAAATCAAAATTGAGCTGGATAGAGACAAGTGTGAGGAAGGAAAGACGAGGTCCAGACCAGCTGGGGAGAGAAATGGGGCAGGAAAGCACAGAATGCAGGTCACCATGCTTAGCACTGCATAAAAACGACAGAAGAGGGACCTCTGTGAAGCTAAAAAGCTTTCCTGCCTCATTCTACAAGTTCGGGAAAATAATTTCACATAAAAATGAACAACAGAAAAGAATAGAAGTCAAATCTCACACAGACTTATTATAAGAAAAAAAAGAGGATAAAGAGCAGAATAACATCCATACAGACAATGAAAACAAACCAGAAAGACATGCTCATAAATAGATCAGAACTACCACATACTGTATTGAAACAAGTTAAAAGACATTAAGAAAATGATACAAGATATGAAAGAACAATATATCAGAATTAGGGGGAAAAACTCTGGAAATAATTTAAAATAAAGAAAAAAAGCATTTCAGAAATGAATAGTGAATCAGAAGGAATACAAAACCAAATAAACATAATGGATGATACCTTAAGAGAAATAGCAGGTAGAAAAAGAAAATTTTTTTAAATCAAAAAGGAATGAAGAAAAAGATAAAATGGATTCAAGAGGAAGTCGTAAATATTGAAGATAGGCGAAGAAGGTTGATCATCCAGAAAACAGGAGTCTCTGAGGAAAAAAACAAAGCTAGGAAACAGAACAAGTACTCATTCAAGAGAACTTTCCAGAAATGACAACACATTTAACATATTGGAACTACACATTGAAAAACCACACCATGTGTCTGAGAATATCAACCTAGAACAGCAAACATCAGAAAAGTGTTAGTGAAATTAATGAACTTTAAAGAAAAAGTCCTTTGGGCCTCTAGGAAAAAAAATGTGATCTATAAGGTGAAGAAAATTATATTTTCATTAGACTTCTCAGGAACAACACCCTGTGTCAAAAGAAAATAAAAACGTATTTAAGATAATCAAATGAAGAAAGTATAAGCCAACAATTTTACTTCCAGGAAAACGGACTTTCAAGATATAAAGGGCACAAGCTGTTGTCAACATACAAGAACTCAGTTCTTGAACAAGCCTCATGTTCCCATGAGTCCTCCTCAAGGAATCTGCTAAAGAATGAGCTGCAGGGAATCAAAATGACTAGAGAGACATTGACCCAGGCCTGGAGGTGAGCATTAAATACAGTTACCTGGAGAGCTGGGACTAAATGAGGGCAGTGAGAGAGCACAGAAGGTGGTGCCTGTATGATCTGACAGTGTTGATACAGTACAGACAGTTGTACTATAGGGTTTTTTAGTGGGAGGTTAGAATGGAGGGAGGATATGCAAAATTGTTCAATGTAGTATGTAATTACCATTGTGGTAGAACAGTATTATTACTTTGAGACTATGTGTAATACAGGATAAGACAAACGAGTAATTATAGAATATTCTAATTCTACATTCTCTGTGTCCTTGAGAATCAGAAATGCCTGAACTTGAACTGGAAATATCCATAGGACTCCTGAGATGTATCACCAGCAGCGTGGTGAAGGGGGTTTGCAGTAGCTGGTGAGGACAGACTGTGCACATCTTGTCCCAACATCACATTTATCGACTTCATGTTGGTATAATGAATTCAGTCACAATGGGAATGTTTACACCATGGAAATTGGGAAACACTACAAATCCAGGCCTTTTTTTTTTCTACAGAGAGAGGGAGTCGGTTGTTAAACATTTGCCAGCACCTCACCTTATATGGCAACGCGTGGTGCCCAGATTGTGCTGTTAAAATGCCATTTCTTGCTAAAAGAAACTGGAGAGTTTTGGAGAAATGGTTGGTTTGAGGTCTGAAACAGGAGACGCACAAGATGAGCCTGGAACAACTTGTCATACAAATGACAAGGAAGCTATCAAAGACAATGCCATCATGTCAATAGGACGCAGGAGCCAATGTGAAAAGACTCACACTGACCAAAGATTGTGGGTTAATTTGAGCTTCAACAAGGATAATATTGCAATCAAATGCATTTAAATTCATTACTTTATAATGATGTTTAAACAAAGAATCGGTCATCTTCGGAGGATGATAACCAATCATTATCTTGAAAACTGGTAAATAGAAAAAATCAAGCATTTATCTTGCCTTTCCTGCATTGACTATTTCACTGAATATCCCAATAGCATAAATGAAAATGTCTCTTTATAAAAGTATTCTACCTAATAAAATAAAAAAGATAGAATTTCACTATTTGCAATCCCCAGTGAGCAAATAGACAGAGGTATTACACATCAGTGGCCACTCAGCAACCACATACGATGTGCCTTCTTTAGTCCCGACAAAGGGGTCGAATAGAACCTGAACCTAATCCAATCTCTGGATCCAGCTGGCAACCTGCAGGAAACACCAAGGGCAGAGGACCACGCTGGGCTGCACGTGAGTTTGCAATCAGCAAAACTCAGGCCGTGGGAAACTCCAAAGGTCAAATGGCCCAGATTCTTCAGCAGATAATTCATAAAGAAATTAGAAGGGTGGAGGAGGAAGCTATGGACTTAAACATACAATATTTTTTTCATAGGCAAGCCCACACTGTAGTGTGTCAGAGCGCACACTTGAGTGATAAAACTATAACACAGACTCAAGGAAGTGATTAGTACAAAAGTGAGGATAGCTGCTCCTTGTGGGGAGAGGGAGGGGTTTTGATTAGGATGAGACACACCCGGAAGGGGCTTAGATGGGGATAGGGGGTGGGTGGCAATGTTCTGTTTCCTGGCCTGGCTGGTTGCCGTGCCTTGTAATGATCCATTAAGCTATACATTGGATTTGTGAAGTTTGATGTCTCCCTTTTTCATTTTGCAATAAAAAGATTTTTAAAAATAATAAAGTTCTTGCCCTCAAGGGGCTTAGAGTCTAAAGAGGGAGAGGGAGACGTGAACAATTAGCTTCAAGACGATGTGATAAATGCTGTCAGGCAGGTATGTGCATGTTGCCATGGAGCTGAAGTGCTTCAGCATGGCAGGTTCAAGAAGGCTACCGGGAGGAAGGGACACACCAGCCCAGCCTTGAAGAGAGAGCCCTTCACCAAACAGACATTTGAGTAACAGCTCAGAGCCCAGGCTGAAGGGGGCTGCAGTCACTGCTTGCTGGATTACTCCAGGCAGTTCTGCTCACCCATCAGCGTGTTTTTATTCTGGCATCTGCTGCTGTCTTTCTGCCCCAGCAGTTGTCCAGGGCAATTTTCTTTAAGATGGTAAAGGTTAGAATTGTCAACCGAAGGAGCATATGCTCACCTGCGTGTGAATAGAGGGTTTCTGCCTTTTCCTTGTTTTTAAATCAGAACTTCGTGGATAGCCTAGGGGACGGTGCCATCTTCACAGTTTTTCTTGAAATAGAGTGGGCGCTGCAAAGATAGGATCCCACTCCTATGTTCTCCGCAAGTGCCCAGTGCAGAACTGGAAGTCCTCCCTCAAGCTGGAGAGAACAGAGTGAGGAAACGGCTTAGAGAAGAAGGGCTTTTGGTTGGACTCTTCAGGCCCTTCCTCTGACCCAAACCCTGAACACCAGCTCAGCAGAATGGTTCATCGCGTATTTAACCAAGATGGCAGGACAGCGAATGTCCATTTACAGAATCTGACATGTCCAAAGGAAAGAGAGAGAACACGCTCGATTTGTTAGGCTACATTTCCTGAGAAACAAAGCAGAAGGGGAGTGAT
Organism: Equus przewalskii; assembly: GCF_037783145.1. NCBI lineage: Eukaryota > Metazoa > Chordata > Mammalia > Perissodactyla > Equidae > Equus > Equus przewalskii. The sequence continues at coordinate 78,715,114 of NC_091845.1, read as the reverse complement.
TTGTATATTGGAATCTGAGAGCGATGGGATATGTACAATTTTGGGTGTCCTCAGCTGGCTCTGTTCGTGGATGCTGCGTAAATAACAGTTTGGGGACTCAGCAAGTCACTAGCAAGTGCAACCTGGTTTTCTGCAGAAATGTATGGGCTTGGAGGGCAAGGCTGGCCTCCATTCCAGGTATACTCACCCTTCCCCACCCACCTGGCACTGATCCCTGACCATCTCTGGTGGCAAGCTGGCACTGGAAACTAAATGCACTCTAGAAAAAGAGGTAAGAATAGATTAGAAGAGAATTGAAAAGCCATCCGTTTACACATTTCTTGACTGGTAAAAGAAGACCATAGTACCCACCTACAGTTGTATAGAGAAAATAAGACATATGGGAATGCTTTATAAATGAAAGAGTGCAGAGTGTATTCCTGAAAAGCCTATACAGAGATAAATATGCTTGCCTTCTTTACACAGCTGTGCAGTGACAAGTTTTTTATCCTGACAACAAGACCATTCATCAAGCCTATACATACAAACACATGCAAATGCTTCTGATAGGCGCAGTCTCCCTACACAAGCTGAGATGTGACGCTTCATTAATCCACTCTCGGGTCTAACATCATCAAGGCTTCACCTTGTGGCGCCGAGTATCTGACCCAGCCTCCAGACAAGATGGAACAATTGGAGGAGGCCGTTAGAGAGGCCTGGGTTCCAGGCCAACTGGACTTACCTCATACCTATCCTCACCTAAAAGAAATGGCTTTATGGACATGAGAGGCCATGTTCTTTTTCTTCCTATTTAAGATTTGAACCTCATGTGGAGGGCAATACTCCAGAGAGAGCCTACTGTGTTCCACACTTGCTGATCCACAGTCACCCGGGGCACTTAAAATACACCTCTCAGACCTGCTGAATGGGAATCTCCAGGGGAGGACTGGGAAATCTGAATTTTTAACAAATGTCCAAGATGATCTTCATGATGAGGCAAGTTTAGAGAAAGTCAAGATAGAAGATAGCTCCTCAGGGCTCTCAAATCAAAGACTTCTTAAAAGGTCCAGAGAGAAAGGGGTGTGTTCGTCTGTTCAGTCCGCCATAACAAAATACCGTAGACTGGCTGGCTTAAACAACACTTATTTTCTCACAGTTCTGGAGGCTGGAGGTCTGGGATCAGGTGCCAGTGGGGTCGGGTTCTGGAGGAAGTCTCTTCCAGGCTTGCTGAGAGCCACCACCTCATCATGTGCTTACAGGACCCCTTCTGTGTGGACATGTGGAGGGAGAGCGAGTAAGCCTCCTGGCGTCTCGTATAAGGGCACTTATCCCATCGTGAAGGCCTTACTCTCATGACATCATCTAACCCTAATGTCTTCCCAAAGGCTCCATCTCCGAAGACCACCACATTGGGCGTCAGGGCTTCAACATACGAATTTGGGGAGGATGAAAACATTCAGTCCATGATAGGGACAATGGTGCGTAGTCCCCTCAAAGGGGCAGGTGTTCATTTGTGGAGCCGGATCTTTGCTTGGAGTTTTCGCATCTCACCAATCTGTGTAGGACCTCGTCGTGTGAGGCACAGGCATGAGTAAGCTGTGCACCCAATGGTCTTGGTAACATACAATGGACAAAACATGAGGATTTAAAGTAATCAAAACAAAAGCTAACAAAAGAGAGAGAGAGAAATCAATGTAACCAGGTATTTTGGGTGTTAGTTAAATTACGCATTAAATTTAGCTCTGGCCCTGCTGATAGCTCAGGCCAAAGGAGAAAATGCATCTGCTAATTGTCTTTCCTAATTCACGCGTGTTAAATTCTGGGTAGAGTTCCAGCTTTTACTTAAATCTTCTGAACCAAACTGCTATTTCCAAATTTATGCCCTTTAAGGATGAGAAAAGTCATTGTTTTTTTCCCCCCAGAGCTCAACATTTCATCTTGATGTTTCTAGCTTATTAGAGAAGCAAAACTCGCTGTACCAAAAACATCCAATGGGGAATCTTTCTTCCCAAACATATACTAGAACCTGATGAGAAAAATAACACATTTTGCAAAATCGGCAGTTGGGGTTTTTTGTAGGTCAAAAGAGTTTTCTTACTTTTTAATAATTCAGATAACCCTGGAGATCCAGCCACTTTCCAGAAATTGCTCAGCAAGGAAGACTCTGGAAAGTCACTGATTCCCAGGTTCCAAATCAGTTATCCAGTCAGACGAGTCCTGTTACTCAGTGTCTCTGTAACAGAAGGAAGACACCCAGTGTGGTGGAATGTCCCTGCTCTCAGGCCCAGCTCTGCCATTAACTAACTGGCTGGGTTCCATTGAGCCATTCCTTTACCCTCTCAGAGCCTGTTGTCTTCATTAATTCAACAATGATTTCTTGAACATCTAAAATGTGCCAAGCACTGTATCTAGGTGAAGGGGACAGCCCTGCCCTCAAGGAAACCATAGTCTGGAGACAAGGGAGCTTTCCATTCTAGAAGTAATTGCTAATTTCCTTGTGTGGGTGCCTCACTAGTTTGGCAGATAAAACAAAAACAGAAATATACGAGTGCATGAAGGCATGAATGATTGAGTAAGCAAGTGAAACACAAAGGTTTTTTTAATTTGTTTTTGTTTTTCTCTGTGTGTGAGGAAGATCGGCCCTGAGCTAACATCTGTTGCCAATCTTCTTCTTTTTTCTTGAGGAAGATTGTTGCTGAGCTAACATCTGTGCCAATCTCCCTCTATTTTGTATGTGGGGTGCCGCCACAGCATGGCTTGATGAGCAGTGTGTAGGTCTGTGCTCAAGATCCGAACCCACGAACCCCAGGCCTCCGAAGCAGAGTGCATGAACTTAACCACTACGCCACCAGGCCAGCCCCACAAAGGTTATTTTTTAACCGCTTTATTTTATGTCATTACCACTCTTTTCATGGTCCCTTTGTCGAATAACTCAGGCCCAAGACGTCGATCTTCACCTCACCTTTCTTAGCCTTTTATCCTCAGGAAAACCTCATTCACTGGCTGCATTCTGTCCCCTTCATTCTCTTCTTGACACAGATACTCAGAATCTACTTCCATCACTCACACCACCTCCGAATATTTTTCTATACCATAAATTCGACAAATGTCCATTGAGCACATGACATATGGAAGCACCCAGCAAACCAAGACGTTGGAAAACAGAGACTCAGCTCCTCGTCTGCTGCGGCTGTGGATGGCGCTTTGCGTGTTCGAGTCACAGCCCCACAGTGTGTGCCTCACCCCTTCACCGCACAGCTACTGGGATGTCAGAACAGCCAGAATGGCCCCATGCGCTTCCTTGAAGAGTCTTACACCAACAAATTCTCCCCACCTCTTACCTACCACCTCACGCTAGCTCCTGGTCCAACAATTTTAAGCCCAAATAGCGATTTTTGGTGTAGGAGCAGCTTAAGTTTTCCACCCACTAACCAGCCTGTAAACCCCAATGCTACACCAAATGCCTGGAGCTCCGGCTTCTCATCTCTACCCTCGGAATCATCTCCCAACAGTATTTGAACAACGACTGAGACACCAGACTCTCCAGAAAGTATTGCTTAGAAAATAAACTTTTAAAATAAAATAAATAGCATTCAAATAGCATTTAAGAGTTTAAAACCACTTACTTCTACATATGTTATTTCGGTTAACATTCACAACAATACTTGAGGCTCAGAGGGGTAAGTAACTAGACCCCAGGTCACACAGTCAGTAAAGTGACAGAGTGGGCGTTCTGCCCAGGTCTTCCAGAGACTGCCTACAAATTGGTCTCAAGCTTTTCTCTCTGTAGAATCCAGCTGCTCACATGCCTGATTCTGCCCTGATCAATTATCTTCTGCAGGGAATGAGGTGGTGGATTCATACAGCAAAGGGAGGCTTTGGACGATTTAAACTCAATTCCTTCCTCTGTGAAATGAAGGAAGGAAGACTCCATACTGAAAATTAACGGAAGATCATCAAGGGCTTTCCAGAGTTGTAGATATGCTTACAAGATGTTATAGGGAATGCCAGGCTCTGAACTTTAATATCTTCCCTGGTCCTTAACTGAGCACAACAACTGTTCATCTGAAAGCAGTCGGCAAGTTTTCCATTTGCAGTTGGAATTACAGACCCTCTGAACAATCTTTTCCGTCACTCTCCTTGCATCACACTTAGGCCATGTTCATGAGCATCCCCTGCCTTGTCACCACTTGGGTAGCAAATGAGTTGAAGCCAGAAGCAAACAGATTCCCGGTCCCCTGTGGGCTGCGTCTTCCCTCTGTCCCCATTCACTCAGGGCATCACGGGAATGACAGAGTGGTGCTGTCCAGTGGGGCCTTCTCCCTGGTCTTCTTGTGTCCTGAGTCCAGGGGGTGACTGGGGATCTTCACAAGCCAACCAATGTGAACTGCTTTCCATTTTTTCCCTGTCTCTATTTATTACAGCTTTTCAGAAAGTTGATGAGGTGAAATATTCTCCAGCAGAGGAAATAATATAAAGCTTAAAAGTTGTTTCTGATGGAATGGTGAAATAATTCCACTACTTTTCTTTGAGCAAAAAAAATAATAAGGCAGCCTGAGGCCGCCTCTGGGGATTTCATTATTGACAGGCTGGAGGGAAACAGGATGGCTTTAGACAAACAGATTTTTCTTTTAACTTGTTAGAGTACTTTGGGATGAAGCGATGAGAAAGATAGGTGCTAGACAATAGAGTAAACGGGGCACCGCTTATTTACATAATTTTCTATAGAGATGCATTGATGTATGAAGTATAAAGTCACTGTGTTGAATAGTGAAAATAAAGTATTTTGGAAAACAATCTGTGTTCACTACCCTGCTCTGAAATGACAACATTTTATGAAATACCCCTTGCTTCTTTGTGAAAATTACCGGTGGTTTAAGCTGTGTGTGCAATTTTAAGAAAATGCAATCTTTTATGCTATTGTTTAAGACAATTCTTAGAATGCATTCTCTAAGCAGATGAGACATGGAGTAGGGGATGGGAGAGGAGGGGAAGAGGCACGTTGACACCTCGCTCTGATGTTGGCGAGTCCGTTCGCCATCTCTTCCCTGCGAGGGCTGGAAACGTGTGTGGAGCAAGGATTATAAAGAGCAATTTTTGCAAACCAAATTGTCTCCTAAATGAAGGAGTGGGGGATTTAAAGATGAACGTAACTGTCTCTTTTGCTGCGTGCAAAGATTTATGCTGTGTGAGAAACTAAATCCTAACTCCCTTTTGGCAAGTATTCCTTAACAGGCCTCACAGATATCTGAAACCAATTTTAACCCACTCTGGTCCGCCACTGACCACCACCTTACCTGAATGGTGCGGTCCCATCTCGAGGCTACTCACCAGCCCTCAGGCCTATGGGGTGAGTAGATATCCCGGAGGAACAAGGTTGTGAATATTGATAAGCCCAGGAATCTTGGGCTGTTCCTCCCCGGCTCAAGGAGGAAGCAGTTTGAAAATTCGCTACACCGAGAAGCATTTCTCTTCTCTTTTCAGTTGTTGCTGATGTGGGCTCATTCTTCTTTTAAAAATGCAATTTTTTATTGTTACCAAAATTTTTTAACCATAAGATGGATTTAAGAAATGTAAAAGAAGTAATGTGTCCTCACAGAGTTCTATGTTTGGAGGTTTTCAATATTAGGTCTGTGCTTTATAGCTCAAGGGAGTGGAATAAAAAATGCTGAGAAGCAATTAGAATCATTAGCAGCAAATCAGAGTGTCAGGCATTGGAGAGGAGCAGAATCTTGGAGTTTGAGGCACCCTAGGAGGTTATCCAGCTGGCCACTCACATCAACAGAGAAAACGGCATCTCAGATATGCGTCAGGCACAACAGGCCAGGGGCGGTGGTTTTTAAAGTGTGGTCCCCAGACCAGCATTCTCAGCATCATTTGGGAGCTTGTTAGAAATGCAAATTATCAGGTCCCGCCTCGGAACTCTGAGCTTGGGGACAGCATCTGTGCTTTAAGGAGCCCTCCAGGTGCTTCTAGAACAGGCTGAAATTGGAAACCACCGACCTGAGGTCACCTAGCCAGGGCTCATTCTACAAATAATTTTGTATGGGCTTCCCAAAGCCAATGGAAGGGGAGTTGAGACCTTAATTCTTTCTTTCAAGGGAAGCTCTGTCTGAGGAAAACTATGCTGGCCAGATCTACTTGGTTTCTGCCATTATCCGCTGTGGTGACTTCCAACCATTCTTAGCCTTGGGATGCTCATCCCAAGAAACATGCTGTGAGGACACATTTCTAAAATAAATATAACAGAAACTGTGTTTTGAGAATTTTCTGACAGGAAGGAGTGTTAGAAAACCCACACGATGAATCATTCTGTCCTCTAAGGTCACTGGATTCTGCTGCCTCGTAACGCCTGTCAGCCAGGTTAGGTATCAGTTCTCGAAATCCACAGCATTTCCTTTTAACTCCCTTAACCCAAGGAGGCACTCAATTAGCACGTGCTCTCTATCGACTCTTATCTTAGGCCTAGAGACCCCATATGGCTGCGTTATGGTGTCGAGTCCTCAAGGCAGGCGGCTCAGAGAAACGCTTCACCATGCCCATGGAGATGGAAAAGCTGCTATCTCCTGTAGCAGAAGCTTCAGCTAGGCAAGACAGGGCAATTAAGAAAAGGAAAACACCCTATTTTCCTACGCAGCAGGACTGCTGTTGTTTCCTGCCTTCGTCATGAAGTGACCTCTCTCTCTTTCCAAAATCCAGGAACAGCTAAAAGAAGACGATGCGGAGTGCATTGTGAACCAGGACGAACTGGCCATGAATTACCAGGAGCAAGCCGCCTCCCCCTGCAGCCCTCCCACGAGGCTGGGGCTGGACCAGAAAGCTGCACCCCAGACTCCGGGCAAGGAGAACATTTACGAAGGGGACCTCGGCTTAGGGGGCTATGAACTCAAGCTTGAGCAAACTCCGGGGCAATCCCAGCTGAATTAGCGGGCGTGAGCGTGCAGATGTAATCACAGGAATGCAAGGCTCACCCAGGGCTGTGGGCCGAGCTGGGGAGGGGTGTCAAGGAGAGGCTGGGAAATGTATTAAGAGTGGAAATTGGAGAGAATCGAAACCCTGTCCCATGTATCCTCTGGTACCTGAAGAAATGAGAATTTATTATCCTCCTTCGATATTATGCAACTGAATTTAAGTTTTTGACAGCGGCCATTTTTGTTAGTGAGTTGGGTGGGGTGGAGGGTGGGGGGCGCAGTCAGGAGGGGTCAGCGAGGAGAAAACAGACGGGCTGTGTCTGCTGGGCCTTTCTTCTCTGTAGGCAGCTCTCCAGGCCCTTCTCCTAGATTCTGGATTTTATTCCCTTCATTAAGAAGAGTGTAAAAATAAGAAAAAGAGTTTCTGAGCATAAACAGGTGGCTTCTAAACTGAAGGGAATTGCCCAGTTATTTAGGGAGTGATAAGTTGTATATTTTAGGACCTGGACTCCCACCTGCCCTGAATGGCCCGAGGGCTATCTGCGAGTCAGGGAACTGCTCGGGACCACTGTTGATGGCCTCACAGAACCCGTGTGGCATGGGGACCCCCTTTTCAAGCTGCCTGTCCCATTGAATGAAGAGTTGGTGACAGCTGGGTGTACCCTGCACTCGATCAGTCCTGCTCTCCAACCTTGGTTAAGACCCTCCCGGGCAAAGCTGGTGTCTTTTCCCCATACCGTGTTCTACCTGAAGAAAGAGCCTTCCTGTCCTTGCTTCCATTTGAGTCCCTTCTTGGCTCTGCGGTGGGTCCCCCTGTGAGTTGGGCAATGAGATTCTGCAGCACAGGTTGCAGGGTCCATGGGGCAGGAGACCGATTCCAATGCTCTCAGCTGATGAGTGGGACCGGAGTGAGAGGAGCAGGGCTGACGATGCATGGACCACACTGAGGAGTCCAGGACGCAGCATCAGGACTCCCCTTACAAGGGGTGGCTCCTGGCCCGCACTGGAGAGACCGACACAATAGCTCTTAATTCAGCTGCATGACCTGTGCCTTTTAAGCCATAAAGATACCTCAAGCCTAGCTTCTCTTGAAATACAGACATTAACATTAGACTCCAAAAAGCAGTCTCCAGTTTGGTGCCCAGGCTATGATGGGTCTGCTTCTGAGGGAGGAAGGGAGTGACATCTTCCCCGGACCCAAAGCTTGGAAGTAACGTACGCTTCGCTGACCAGTGTTAGACCTTAAACATTAGCCACGGTGGTGTCAGGCACACTGCTATGCACATCGGTGTTCTTGCTTTCAGAACAGTAGAATCCAGAGGCACAAATTGTTTTATACTCAGCTAAGTATCATCTGGTCATCCCAGGGAAATAGGACAAATGGTGAAGCATGAAGTTTTCTAATTTGACTTAATCCTAATAAAATTTTGTATAAAGTATGATTGTGTTGGTCAATGCTTTATTTAAGGCATTTTCTCTGCCTCTACTAATTGGCACTTCTAGCCCTTGTAGTAGAAGTGCCAGGTGAAGCAGGCACTGAAAGGTTACATGAGGGAGATGCAGGGGTCCTGTGGCCCAGGAACAGCCATAGGGGCCAGCACACCAAGTACCTGAGGGATGAAGAGAGTGGCGCTGGGATGGGAGGATGTGCCTGTCAGAGGAGGGAAAACTACATCAAGCTTCAAAAACAGGAGGAGACACTAGAGGAGAAAGGAAAGGAAAGAAATGCAGAAGATAAGGATTCATCTTATTTCTGCCCACTTGGTGTCTGTTTCTTTCTCTTTGTGTGGAGAAAGACACACCAGGGAAGGAGAAGATTCCCCACAAAATGCCAAACATTAGTGGGGGCAGGAATAAAGAGAAGGGAGAGAAAGATGACATACCAGATGGAAAAGGGGGGGGGGGGGCACGTTCACAGTCTAAACCCAGTGCCAACTTGGGAAGGGGGTGAAGTAAAGATAGCCTGCTGCCCCCCAGGCAAAGCCCTCTTCCTGCTTTAAAAAATGTCTCTTTCCAGCTGCTCATTGCGGACCACCACCCACAAGGAGCACGGGAGACTGTTCAATCTGGGCTGGGCCACTTGTCCTAGCTGACTCCAGGGAGATGCAATATTGTGAGTCTGAGGAAACTGTGCCCTGCCCAACCCCTCAGACAGGGTTTCGGTCCTGAGATGTGCGTGCCAGCCTCCTTCCCTCTGAGTGAGCCTGAGACCCAAACAGAGGCTGGTGTCCCAGTTAGCAGTTCATAAAACCAAACTCCCTTTATGCTCCTGTTGTGAAGGATAATAATTTATGATCTTAAGAAATGCTCTGTGCTTTGATTAGCTGCACCAGGACTGTGAAATTCAAACCTATTATTTACTGCCAGTTTCTAATGAATAATAAAGAGGAGCTTTATTCAAAGCACTAACGCTTCCACTCATTATTAGAGTTTAAATAGGACTCTAATTAATTAATTGACTTATGGTTCTTCCTTGAGCTTCTTACCATGGGTACATCACCCACACATTCATGCACGTGCACATGTGTGCGCACACACACAGAGTTCCACTCACTGTCGGGGTCCCAGCTAGAGCCTCTGCAGTGCCCCCTGGTACTTGGCGCATGTCTGAGCAAGTCGGAAGCCTGGTTGCAAGGGCCATCAGGGCCTTCATTCATGAAGCTTCTAGTAACTTCTTGGAGGGCAACTTAACAATACAAATCAAAGCTGAAAATTCAAATACCCTTTGACCCACCAATTTCAGGCACAGAAGTTTTATTCTAGATATTTGGGAATATTATACATATAAAGAGTATTTATCAAAACAACTAAATTGACATCCTGGTTAAATAAAACACAGCACAGACATCTCATGAAACAGCGTCATAGGTACTGATACGGCATGAGCTCCAAGATACATCGTTAACGAAAAAAGCAAGGTGTAGGGCAGAGTGGAGGGTGTGCTGCCGTTCTGGAGGGTTAAAGAAAAAATTGGTAGTCTGATTGCCTCTTAAGAACTGAGGGGAGACTTAACTTTTCACTTTTGTACCTTTTGGGTTTTGTACACTGAAGATGCATTATTTATTCAAAACAAATTAAACAACAATAATACAATGCCTATGAAAGAACTCATTGAAGTGCTAAGCTACAATAGGAAGTGGAGTGAAAACTGGAAAAGTTATTTTTCCCCGTGATCCTTGAGACTCTGAGAATACAAAGTGTAGCACCAATAGCATCAGTTGCTTTGGGTTTATTTATTTGCATCATTCGCACAAACATGTACGTGAATTATGTAAAAGGTCTTTCAAATTCAAAGACGAATATGACTCAGTCCCATCCATCAAATGTCTAGTAAGAGAAGGCAGACAACTAAAAAATACTGATTCCTCAAAAGATACCAAAACATACCGTAAAGGTATAGTAACTAAAACAGTGTGGTATTGACCCAGAAAAAAGCAAGGAGATCAAGAAAATCTACTACAGACTCATGAATATATTTAGAAATTTAGTTCCTGAAAAATGGCATTTCAATTTGGGGGTAAGGATGGATGGACCATTATTCAGTAAATAGTGTGGACCAACTGACTTTCAATTTGGAAAAAGAAATAAAATTAGGTAATACCCTCTAATGTACGTAAAATAAACTCCAAGTAATTTAAACAGCTAAATGTAAGAAATAAAACTATAGGATAATAAAAAAGTAAAGTATAATGTGTAAATAACTCTGGTATATGGACAGCCTTCCCAAGAAAGTCACAAACCAAAAACAAAGAATGATCATTTTGGCTACATAAAAATATGAGATTTCTTATGACAAAAAACACAATAAGCAAAATTTTAAAGCAGAGAGAAAAAATATATATACTTTTTTGTGTGCATATATGTGTGTATCAGGCTAAAGATTATTCTTCAATATATACAAAGAACTCTTACCAATGCACAAAAAAGAAGGAAAAACTACCAAACACAAAAATAGGTCAAGAATATGTAGAATCAAATAAGTATACCTTCTATTCAGACTTCTACTTTTAGGCATCTGTGTAGAAAAGAAATACTTGGCATTTATGCATACGAAGGCATACAAAATGATGTTCATTGTGGCACTATTATTGAAAAATATTAGGGGAAAACTATCCATCAATCGCAGAAGAGTTAACCAAACTAAACACACTCATACTAGGGAATTTTCTATACCAATTATACTCTCTGTCAAGATGGGTCTATATGCATCACACGTGGAAATATTTCCAAGATGAATTGTTAATGAAAAACAGTCTAGAATGATCCACAGCAGACTGATAACAAATAGGGAGTGGGATTAGGAGGGCTGGATCAAAAGAGCCTTTCGGTTTATCTACATTATTTTTAAGTTTTACAATGATACCATATTCATGTGTGGTCCATTCTGACAGTGACACTGGCTTCAAGATCGGGGAGGAGGAAGATGGCATGGTCAAGAAAGGCTTCAAGGAAGAAGCTACATTTGAATGAGGTCTTGACAGATGAAAGGTTTGACCAAGCAGACATGATTGGTGGTGGCCTGTGGGGCAGAAGGTGGGGTGGATCCCTAGATATGAGAGAAGAATTCCAATCAGAGGGAACAGCATGGGCAGACACGGGTGTGAAGCAGCCTGGCACATTAGAGGACCCATGAGTACTCCACATGGCTACTGGATAGGTTGTTTATGCATTGGAGGGAGGGAAAATCGAAGAATAAGGATAATTCAGGAGGTGTTGATCAAACCAAGGAGTCTGGGCTATGATCCTGTGAGAATGGGGAGCTATTGAAATGTTTTAACAGGGAATAAAATTCCATGGATTGTAGGGAGGCGGAGTGCAAGTAAGACTGGAGGTGGTGCACTAGCCCGGGAGAGAGATGGTGACAGACTTAGCCAAGGCAGAATCAGAGAGGATGGAGAGGAGGGGAGGCAGTAGGTTAGTTTCAGAGCTGGAATCTACAAAGTTGGCAACTAATTGGATATGTGAGGTGAGGAGGCTGGAGGAGCCATTATGACCCCCAATTTAAGGCTTAGATGATGATAGGTGGATGGTCCCATCCACCGAGGGTATTACCAAGAGGAAAAGGTTTGAGGAAAAGCCAGCGAATTCAGCTCAGATACATTGAGTCTGAGGCTCCAATGGAGAGCCACATGGAGCGTCCAGACATTGTTTAAGTGAATCTGAAGTTTAAGGAAAAGGTCTAGGCTGGAGATGGATATTTGAAGGCAGGAGATGTGCATCACAGCTTCTCGGAAGAGCCTTTCAACTGCCACACGACCCTCCTCACCTTTCTCTAACTCTGCAAAGAGATTCTGCTATGCCCTCCCCACCAAAGGGCCATGCCAGAATCTCCGCAAGGACAAGCATGTTTTTCTTCAAAAGGACGATTCTCATCCAAACCCTGGGGAGAACCCCTGACAATAAGAAACTAGAGGGAATGGGACAGAGAACTGAGAAGTGCTAAATTCGGTGGATGGGCGGAGTAAGCACCTGGGAAACAAGCCCTGGAGAATCCCTCACTGAGAATTTGAGAAGATCTGGCATTCCTATGGGACAGGGAACTAGCTACAGAGAAAGACTGATTTCTACCATTACCATGCTTGTGGCTTTAGACTACTGCCCTACCTCTCCTCAGCTGTGAGGGTCAGCTTTACTTGTCAACGATAAAATCCTCAATTATTCAATCAAACACTAATTCTAGGTGTGAATGTATATTTTGTAGATATAGTCAACACTCATAATTAGTTGATTTTAAGTAAAGGAGATTATACTAGATAATCTGGGTGGGTCTGATCCAATCAGTTGAAGGGCCTTAAGAGCAGAACCGAGGTTTCTGGGAAGAAGGAGAAACTGCCCTTGAACTGCAGTCTCAGCTCATACCAGTGAGTTCCAGACTGCCCATTCCGATGGCATGCCCTGAACTCAGCTTTTCTTCCCTCACCTGTTCTCTCTCCCTCCCTCTCCCCATCCAGATTGGGAAAGAAAGACAAAAGCTGTAAGAGGAATGTTCACACAAAATTAACGAAACAGGTAGATTATTTGAGGAATTCAAATGTTTCTGAAAGGAACGCTTCAGAGATTTGTTTCTAAAAAACACATTCTGTGCTATATTCTGATTTACTAACAGAGTTGATCCAGTCTCCTGCCCCTTCTCCATCTATAGCCTAGTTCAAGGATAACAGATATTCCTGGGATGGCCCTGAAGCAAAATCTTGAAGTACTTGCGAGATTAGCAAAGAAGCGTTCAGGTGTGTTCGTCATTCAGAGCAGGGCGTTAGACTAGGTCGGGGGAAGGTTTCGAGGAGTAAGAAGCTTACCTATGGAAGGTTCCATATGCATCCCAAATATTGTCCATCAACCTGTTATTCTTTCAGTTTGACAAACATTTATTAAACCCTTACGACGTGCTGCTGATAATCAAGGTTAGGCACTGCCGATGTCAGCATCGTTCATGGATAAACAAAGATGGGACAGATGAGCAATGATGGAGTCCAGAAAGCACATTCACTGAGGGATATCCTGGCCCATCTCATCCCCTCATCACACAGATTGATTTGTTTTAGCAACAAGCAGGGAGGAGAGGGGAGCCCCGACAAGCCAGCCGGTAGGTAAAGGAGGGGACTGGGCCATCTGATTGCAGCATTACAGAGTCAGTTTCTCTGCATGTCAATATCCTCCTCTATGCTCCCCTCCCCCGGGGAACTGGTTGGTGGGAGGGGAGCACCTCCACAAGGACCTCATGCAAGAGATCAGATTCAAACGCTCCCTGCTTCATAACGTGGCCTGAAGCAATGCAGTCATATTGTGAAACTCACCAACCCCGTGCTTGGTCTACAGGCAGCCCTCAGCTGAGCAAAATCACCAGGTCACCCTCCTTGAAGCTCCACTGCCCACTAACCATCTTGCAGATGGCAAGCATTTAGGATATGCCGATTTAACAGAACTGACCTGGGTTAAATCCTGGCTAGGCAGAGCTCAGCCGCACCTGGCACTGTGTCTACATGGAAAAGGAAAAATGACAAAAGGAGGAGAAGGAAACAAATATTAGTTGGCCCTTTGATATGGGTCTTACTTTTCCATGTATGATCTCATTTCATCCTCACACAATCCTGGGCTCATCACATTTCAAGCCCTGCTTTATGTACATCAACCTGTGTATAACTTACAAGTCCAAGATTGGAAGATAGCTTTGGTGAAGGTGAATACAAGGGCACAAACCAGCCATCAAGATGCCTCCTACCTCTCTCTCTCTCTCTCTCTCTCTCTCTCTCTCTCTCTCTTTCTCTCTCCCCTCCCTGCTTTTCTCCTTTTTGGCCTCATTCTCAACAGGCCCAACAGTGGCAAAGATGCCCACCAGCAGCTCTGCGCTTCCATTATTCTTACAGCCATAATCCCAAAACCAAGAGGACACCTTTCTCTCAATTGCTCTAGCAAACTCCTGGGAATGACAGTGGTTGGCCCAGCTTGTGTGACATGCCCACCTTTGCACCAATAATATTCACCCAAGGAGCACAGTTATTGGGTTGGCCAGCCAACATCACCTACCCATCCTGTGGAGGATCAAGCAGAATCATTTAAATGACAGCTCCTGCAGTGAATAAAAACCAAGTCCCCTGTGCTTTCCCCTCCCACACTGACCTGTGTAGCCAATATGATATTGTGGAGATAATAGGGCACAATTATAAAAGACATTTCAACTTCTGCCTTACTCTCTGGTGGCCTATCAGTTGCCATGTTGTAAAGACCCTCAAGCGGTGGTATGGAGGTCATCTGGCAAAGAACTGAGGCCTCTGCCAACAGGCAGCACCAGCTCATCGGCCATATGGGTGACCACCTTGGAAGTGGAAGGCCCTAGTCAGGCCTTCAGATGCCCACAGTCCCAGATGACATCTTGACTGCAATTTCATCAGATTCCCTAGTCCAGAATCACCCAGTGAAGCTGCTCTCAGATTCCTGGTCCACAGAAACTGTGTGAGATAATAAATGTTTATTGTTGTTTTAAGCCATTAAATTTTGCAGTAATTTTTTATGCAGCAATAGATAATTCAAACGAAAAGTTGCTGAGCAGACAAAAAGAAGTCTGTAGCTGTGTAGACCTTTAAGCACATTTTTTCTAGCAGAGTCGATTCCTTTGCTTCATGATATTTGCCCTAGAATACCACAATTTGGGGCTGGCCTGGTCTCAGCACATATATATCTGACTTCCTCTGCCCCTCATCCCTGAATCCAGAAATGGAGGTGATGGGGGCAGCAAGAGGAGCAGTAACCACACGCCCTCTCGTCAGCGTTGGTGGTCACCCATGGGCCCCACGGTAGAGCGAAGGATTGGAAGGAGAAACAATGCACAAGTTCGCCAAGCTACATGCTGGATGCTCTCGGGGGACACAGAGATGAGGAAACTCTGCCCCTGACTTCTAGGAGCTTCCAATCTTGGCATAGAAGACAGTGGTCTCTTGTGTAATCCATAGTAGAGTGAGGCTTGAGAGGAACCCTAAGAGGAAAAGGTTATGGTTCTAGTTCTCCACGCTGGCTGAACACTGGACTGACCTGGAGAGCTTTACAAGTATTGCCTGGGTCCCGCCCCCAGCAACTCTGAGTGAACTGGTCTGGGCTGCAGCCTGAACATCAGGATTTCTTAAAGCTTCTCAGATGATGCTAATGTGCAGCCAAGGTTGAGGACCAGTAGATTACAGGCACTTTCCAGGAGGGAGAAATGTCATCCAGTTGCAGAAAATCATCAAAGGCTTCCCAGAGGAAGTGTGGTCGGGATGGGCTGTAAAAGCTGGGAATGGAGGTAGGACAGTCCAGGGAAAGAGGATAATTAGGAGCAAGCTGTGACCAGGCAGGTGGACTATCCCATGGTACCATGGTTGCTGGGGCAATAAAAGCACATTGGCTACAAAGTAACAGAGAGCTGGCGGGCATGCTGCTACCATTTGCATTCTAATTCTCAACCCTGGGCTGTGAGTACACACATTGCGGAGACCACTGTCCGGCTAGAAAAGCACCAACTCACAAAACCTGTGACTCATCAAGTTCTAAATCCTGGGCATACAACACATTTGAGATGTCATTTATAGGGAGACACAGCTGCTGCCTGAACAAAGGAAGAGAAAATAACTGCTCCCGCAAGCCCCGGGGACCGTGAGACGTCATCCACCAAATCACTCCAATTGTCTCCTTTCATAAGGCTGGATCCAGAGACGAGAACTGTATCAGAATGTGGCGCAGCCGTGCCTCAGTCAGCCTTGGCTGTGGGTCTCCGCGTGCATCCTTTTCCTGGTGAAACCTTGACCAAGAGCCACCCCTGCCCCCGACCCTCACCCCACAATCTGCACCAGCAGGAAATGAAGAGATGATGCCTGATCCTGTCAGTGACTGGGTAGGTGCAGAGAACTTCTCCCTGCTTCCCTCCTAGGTTCTTTGGCTGGTCTAATAATTAGGTTGACATAAGACAGATTAACCGCAGAAAAACAAATTTCATATGTACAGGAGCCCCATAAAAATATGAGCTTCCCGGCAGTCAGGTAAATAAAGCTAATATACCATCCTGAGCTAAGGAGAAGTGGGTGGGATCTGGGGCTTCAAAGGGGAGGAGGAGAAGTCACAAGAAGAGAAGAGCACAGGTTTGGTAAGCGAATGTTCGCCCTGCCCTGCAGGTGAGTCTTTCCGATAGAAAAGTGATCTCCTGTGATAGCTCTCTTTGTGGTACAGGCTCCTATCTAAATTCACTGAGGCAGTTAAGGGGGAGATAAAAAGCTCTTCCTGAGTCTGCTGGGCCCCCACTGTCTTCAGCTCAAAATAACCCACGTTCCAAAGTGGCATATTCTGGGGTGGCGTATTCTGCTCCCCATCAATTGCCAATTCAGTTGGTGGGGTTGCCATCCTTAAAGGCTGAAGTGCAGCTGTTCTTTATTAAGAGAGTAAGTGCACCCTCCTGATCTCCACCTTAGTTAGAAAGGGATGTCTAGAGCAGCACTTCTGAAACTTTAACGTGCATTTGAATGCCTGAGGACGGTGTTAAAATGCGGGTTCCGATTCTGACGGTCTAGCAGGGGACCGAGGCCCTGCATCTGCAGCCAGCTCCGGGTGCTGTTGATCTGCTCGTCCCTGGACCACACTTCGAGTAACTGGGGGCCAGAGCAGTGTTTCCCAGCCCTGGGACTTGGTTAACAGGTGGTCTGTAATTATCTGTCAAGGGGTCTGCAGGCAGTTTGGCAATTTCAGAAATAAAGTAACAGAACCATTTGGTTCACAACCAGGTCACTCATTTGAAGTGTAATGTTAACTGTGATTTTCACAAGAAATCCTTCTATTCTTGAAGTTAGTCTGTGTCTGATACGCTTGGGATTGGCCAGTGGCCTAGCAACTCTTCAGTTAACAGGGCACAGCTCTTCTTTTTTTTTTTTTTTTACCTCCCCAAAGCCCCAGTACATAGTTGCATATTCTAGTTGTATGTCCTTCTAGATTGTCTATGTAAGCAGCTGCCACATCATGGCTACTGACAGACGAGTGGTATCATTCTGCAGCCAGGAACTGAACCCGGGCCACCAAATTGGAGCACACTGAACTTTAATCACTAGGCCATCAGGGCTGGCTCAGCTCATCTTTATTAATGTATTTTCTCCCTATTTGGGCATCAATGTTTACATTTGTCAAATATACATTTTGGTTGTTAGTATTGTGTCATCACAATTCATGAAAATGGATCAATGACTAAAAGTCCTTCATTGGAGCATAAAAGTAGAGATGGAAATAGTGATGTAAATATTATAATTCAAAATGGTAAACATGTAGGGAGCGAACAAGCCTTGAGGGAGAACATGCGCCGTGATTCTAGCGGCCAGGCAGATGGATCCACAAGGATAAAAACTGCACAAAAGCAGCCATGAAGAAAAAGGATCGGAAACTCAGCGGTCGTCAGTTACTCTCACCACGTGGGACATCGTCTGCTATGAAACTTGTCAGAGGAGGGCATGAGCTTTCCCTTCACCTTCAGAGCACAGAGGGAAGCTTCTCTTACCTTCTGTGATAAGACCCTCGAATTTTTCTAGAACAAGTACAAATAACACTTTCTAGCACAAAATTGACAAATTGGGCCCAAAGTCGAAGACGACTCACAAGCCACAGAAACATCATTCAAAGTTGTAGGCCTAACAGCAAAAATGGGGCAAGCTATACTTTTGCTAAAAAGTCTGTCAAACCAGTTTAATTATAAATAGCATCCTTAGAGGGAAAACAAGAGTGAACTTGTGGACATGATCTTCAAGGGGAAAAGCCTCTGTGGCCATGTGTGTTTGCTGGTCGGCTTTTCACTTTTCAACTGGATGATACCGCTAATGAAGAGAGTAGAGGTCTGGTCAGCTCTCAGCTCACGTGAGATAAATAAATGAAGTAAAAATGCTCTAGACCTTTTTGTGCTCTTTGCTAGCGAAAGCCTTTGCTACAGAAAAGACTTTCCATTTTAAAAATAGTCATTTTGTACCCGGCAAGGTAGACCAGAAAAGGTGTGACAGGATCATAGTGACAAAGTACGGTTAGAGCAGCCAGGGAGGCCTTTGCTGGGCAAATGAAAACATCCACCCACACACGGCGTCATTCAGAGAGGGCCTCAAATGTCACCAATATACCTCTTGACTTTTATTTATTCAATAAATGTTTAATGAGTCACTATGGTATGTCAAGCACTGTTCCAGGGGCTTAGGGTACAGGAGTGACCAGAAGACAGTTTTCCACCCTGTTAAAGCTTACATTCTAGCCGAAGAAGATGGACTTTTACAACAAAGGTATAGTGTATAGTACCAAGTGACAGCACCATGGGAGAGGTAAACAGAGCAGCGTAAGGGAGGGTGAGAACACAGGGTGAGGAGTAGTGTGGAGGTTGGGATTTTAAATACGATGACCAGAGCAGGCCTCTAGAAGAAGAGGGCATTTGAGTAAAGACTGGACAAAGGTGAGGGAGCAAACCATGGTGATTTCTGCAGGGAGAAAAAGTTCCAGTCTTGTCTGGAATGCTCAAGGACAGCGAGGAAACAAGTGTGGCTACAGCAGAGCGAGCAACGAGGAGAGTTGTGGAAGATGAGGTCAGGGAGGAAATGTGCATGTAGGTCCATATAAAGACTGGTTTTACTCTTCGTGAAGTGAGACCCTATTACAGGGGCAAGAAGTAGCTGACAAAATCTGACTTCTAAAGAGATCACTCCATCTGCTGTGTTGCAAATAGACTCTAGGCAGGTAATGCTAGGAACAAGGTATTTTGCTCAGCTAATGCTACAGAGCACACAACTACAAACTCTCAGCAACACACACAGGAAGCATCCATTTAGCTCATGTGTCTGCGAGTCATGGGAGTCTGCTGATCCAGACTGCGTCACACTGGGGTGGTCCCCCTGGGGCAACCCTGCTGTACCTCCCATCCTCCTCTGGGACCAGCAGACTAGACCTGGAATTTTCTTTACATGAGAATCATTGGCATATAGATGTCATTTTAAGCCATGATCTTGATTTAACAATAAAAAGTTGCATATCAAATCAAATCGTGGCCACCAAGTGTGGTTTTTCAGAGTGCCATGTAAAGAACGGACAGTGAGTCTTCTGTGCTTTGACTCACCGAAATGCTCTAAATGTCAAGGAGAAAGGGGCTCATGGAGTTTATTAAGTGGGTGATAAGATGTAAGTTTTTTTTACTTCACTCTGGCAGCCAGTAGAGACCATTTCTGCAACTAATCATTTCAACTGTGTTGCTCAAGTTACATATCACAGTTGTATATTCGGTGTCTTGAACAACCTGAACCTATCATTTCAGAGCTGAAATACCACATTTTTAATGTTGGAAATAAGACATCAGGATTTTTAAGAAATAAACTGTTGTGTAGACAGCTCCATCCCTTGAAACTGGCTCTTTTCCAAAATGATTTTCTTCTCTTCTGAGAGAGAGAAATATGTGGTTTGTTAATGGGCATATTTAAAAGCCATATCTAAATGTTATGAAAAAATGTGAAGAAAACTTACAAATACAACCAAAGAATAAATGAGAAATCCATTCTCCATCATCTTCCTTGTTGAAATATTCCTGTTTCCACAGCAGGACTTGTGAATTGATACAGGCTGATGGGCACCCAGATGATAATGAGAAAGCCCTCTGGAATTGGGGGTTCAGGTTCTATTCAGATATCCGGAACTAGCTGGCAGAGCCACCCCACATGTCCTTCCATTACCAAAGACATAATTATTAATTAGAATTTCAAATTTAGGAGAAACACAAACTAAAAAGCCATGGACTGGGTAGGGAAACTCATCTGTGGCTCAAACTCCCCACCACTGAACAGACACATTTTACGGATCTGGGTACAGACATGGACATGTTGGCGAAGCATGATAAACAATGTCATGTCTCTCACTTGGACAAAACTCTTGTTTTTCATTTTAAATGCAGTTTTAATTTTACTTTTTAAAAATTTGTGTTACATCTTATTTCTATGAAAATGGTGGTCCCCGGGTGTATCAAATATCCACTGGGTATTCTTATATGCTAAAGTTTTGAGAAACACATGCCAAGAAACTGCAAGCAAACCCAGTTCACTCACTCATCTACCGCAAGTCAGGTTATGCTACGAACTTTTGACAGACAACCAAGGAAGAAGGAGGCGAGGCTCTCCATTTGAAGGGAAAAAAATTACTGCTAGTAACTTTCAGTTCATGAAAGCTGGCTGTGCCAATAAGCCCAGCCAGTTAAAAGAAAGATGAAACAAGTACAGCCATAAAAACAGCGACCCATCTGCATTAAAAAGAAAAAAAGACACACAAGTCCATTTTGCAGCTCAATTAAAATGACCTCTAGCCATCACACTTGTTACAATGACAGCTCCTCCCTCCAACACCCACTAGACTTGGCTTTCTCTGCCGCCTCGAAAAAAACGACAGGGCATTTATTAGCTCTTTCTCTCCAGGCATATCAGCATTTCACAAGCACTTATGGTGGCTTTAACCTCAGGAGAGTTCCTCCTCTGAGGGCTAAACTTTCCTCCATCACATGTAATTAGCCCATTGATGCGTCTCCCACACTGGGCTGATCGTCTAGAAGGCAGCATTAGTGGGTCAAGTTCAAGTGGCGAAGGCGGGTAGCAGAGCTGCATAAGAGGAGACAGCCCTCTGTGGACAGGGGACCTGAGGGTCTCGGAACAAACATCGATGCCGTGGGAGACAGGACAATAGTTTGAACCACAGGGTATGTGACTAAAGTGTGCAGGGCAGGGGACAAGATGCGTGTGATTGGTGTGCACCAGTGTCGTTGTTCCTCCTCTTCCATCTTTCTCAGGAATTCTGAACCAGGTGAGGGCAGAGCCAGCAGTGAGGAGAGAGAAGAGGGAGCAGAGAGGGAGGCCAGAAGCTATAATATAAGTGCACAGCCCCTGAAGATGCCGGGGGGAAAGAAAACTATTGTTTCAACATCTTTGTTAATTAAACACAATTACCAGAAAGAAGTCACAACCAACTACAGCTGAAATAGCAATTGATCGAAGGAGAGTAAGAAATACGGGTACCAAGCCAAGCAAAGCTGCGTTAGCACAGTCACATTGAAGACAGAGATGCTGGGACTGAAGTATACTTACCAGTTGAGTTGTACCTGAGCGTTCAAGTTGTTTTTCTCTTCTAGACTAGTGAAAAACATGAGGATTTTGCACTGTTGCAGAACAAAGAGAACCACATCTTGAGTTTCTCACATTTTCAAGCTGACTTCATATGCTTTTGACAGTCTGACCCAGTTTCAACACTTACAATCCCCTCCTGGTTCAGGAATTTGGGGGGAGAGATGAAGACGTGTTTTTCCCTGTCCCCCGCACAGGCACCCTCGCTGTGCTAATGGGTGGGTTTCCCACAAGGAGAGTAGGCAGCCCCACTCAAAGGTGAGCCAGTCATCACACACATGGATCAAACATGGAGTGACCATAGTGCCCAGCAAACACTCAGGAATAATTTTGCCCTCTGGGACACCACCCGTAAAACTATACATAATGCATCAGTTCCGCCATCTGTGGAAATAAACTAAAAGATTGTAAACGCGTGACTGACGAGATCAGAATATTCAAAACTCCAATCAAGGGGACCAGGGTGTAATTTTAAAGAAACAAAACCGAACTGTAATTGTAATTTAGGAAAATAAATCCTAATCAATTGTATTGTGCCCAGTTTAAGAACAGACTCTGGAACACAAGAGGGAGGGTTGGCCTGGAACGCACATAGGGGAAGCCCAGAGACCCCCCCTCCCGCCTTGCTGAATGTGTGTTCAGCCCCGTCAGTGTTGGTGGCAGAGATCAAGGCACATGTCAACAAGGAGCTGTGCTCTGCCATGGCACAGGGCCGACACACAGGCCTGTCGCTGGCAGAGCCATGGTGGCTCTCCAAGGGCCTTTGGGGGCCACCCCAAGTTAGGAGGAGGGACCCCCACCCTGATGCACCCAGAACAGCTCTCCCTTTATGACTCCCACATGCTAGACTTCACCAAACATTTCTTTTAAAAAAAGCCTTCTTTTGAAAACAGCTGTCCTGAATTAAGCACCCCCAAAACTCTCTTATCTATTAATACTTCCCTTTGCTCTGACTTCATGGCTATTAAGCAAGCTTCTGATGATAATTTGTCCTCCTTACTAAAGAAAGGAAGGCTCCCAAATGGCAAGTATAAATATCAGTCACCAGCATTAAATAAGCCCAATTATGGGTGTACAAAATCCAGTTTAGTCATTGGTCTCTTCCGAGTTTAATTGGCTCCAGAAACACCCAAGTCATAGTCCAAGTCAAGTCACCTTCCTGTCCAGCTGAGGCTTATCCTGTGATGAATTCACCACCCTTGAAGAACTCAGAGAGCGTGTGGAAGCTGGCCTTTCACTGCCATCTTCAAATTACAACATGTAAATGTGAATTAAATGGTTAACTTTGTACTAGTCAACTGACAAGATCTCTTCTATGCCAGCAAAACCCAGTGAAAGAGCAAGTGGACAGTTTTTACCAGCAAGTTGCTGTGGCAGGGGGAGTGATTGCTAGTGTGACACAGGAAGCAAGTGGAAAATAAAGGCCTTGTAAGGGGGAGCATTTTTGAGGACGCACACAAACCGAGAGTTATTCGTGCCTCTTAAAGTCAGAAGAATCCATGAAACCCACCTAGACGGATCAGGGGAAGTCACTTGTACACCTTCACAAACGCATCACTAACACACTGAGTGGCAGGTGTTTGCAGAAAGCACTTCCTGGAGGAAAAAAAATCCACCAGCACCTGAGCTTTGGTGTGGAGCATTGCTGCTATAACAAATTACCACAAATTTAGCTGCTTAAGACAGTGCAAACTTGTCTTACAGTGCCAGAGGTCAGAAGTCCAAAGTCAGTCTCAGTGGCCTAAAGTCAAGGTGTCAGCAGAGTTGGTTCCTTCCGAAGGCTCGGCTTGTGGGGAGAGTTTGTTTCTCTGCCTTTTTCTGCTTCTTAAGGCTGCTGCCATCCTTGGCTCATCACCCCTTCCTCGCCTCACTTCAGCCTCTTACTTCCATCATCATATTTCCTTCGAGTGACTCTGAGCGTCCTTGTGATTACATTGGGCCCACCTGGATAACCCAGGCTGCTGTCCCCATCTCAAAAGCCTTCACTTAATCACATCTGCATGATACCTTTCACCACGTAAGGTGACATATACACAGGCTTCAGGGACTAAGACGTGGATATCCGTGGGAGCCATTTTTCAGCCTACCACAAGCATCATAGCCATGGGTGGTGTTAAAAGATAAACTGAGGCATATTAAACATTTCAAGAGTTTATTTGAGCAAAAATCAATTCCAATCAGGCAGTGCCAAACCCGAACGACTAGGAACACTCTGCTGACAGGAGCTAGGGAAAAGACGCAACAGTTGCAGAGGAGAAGAAAGAAAATTATTTGATGGTTTGCAGCTTAAACCCTAGTTGGCTGTTTGTGATTGGTTGTCCCTAGCATTTTGATTTCATGACCTTAAGGCATTGACAGGCTTAGATTTTGGTTTGCTTATGTAGGTGCCATGGCATTAGAGCCACCTCGGCCTAATGGCCTCCTTGTTTAATTAATTTAACAGTTGGAACAGGAGTAAATGGCGTGACTGAAATGCAGTTGGTAAATCTTAAAGACTGGGCTCCAAGGCATTGCATTCTAAAAGACAAAAGGACAGAGATCCCTTTGTAACTTGGATATTGACTGACTCAGAATGAAGATACACGCCTGAAGTGGCCTGGCATGGATCAACATGGGACAAAATCATCACAGGACATTAGCGCAGATCAACAGAACTCCCAAGACTTGCACAACATAAGGAGAGAATACTAATAGGGCCCAGAAAGCACCCTCTAATCTCAGCCAGCTCCACATTTCACCAACTAGTAGTTAACACCAGACGCTCAAATATAAGGAGCATCCAGTATGTTTAGGATCTGTGTGGGTTTATTTTACAACATATAAGCTGGATGAAAGCCGTGTTCTACATTGTGTTCCTGATGATTCTTTCTTGCTGTGTTTATACAGTCCTGGGTAGAGAACTCCGTTAGATCTTGTTAGGCAAGTAACTTGAGCAGAGGTCCCCACCAAAGCTGGTAGTCACTATGCCAGGGCCTGAGGTAGGTAGCTCAGGGTCGACACCATACATGATCTATTCCTGTGCCTCTCCTGTCAATGTCAGGCATGCTGAGAGCCCCTCCTTAGCCCCAAATATCTCCCCAGCCAGCCCCATCGTAAGTCTATAAATGAAGGTCTGTTTCATATCAAGCGTGGCTTTCAAACTGAGTCTGCCCTAGTACAGATTTATCCTCTTTTTAGCTGTGTGATGGTGAACTTACCCGTTCTGAACCTTGGTTTCATCATCTATAGAATATGGGTTATAATCTCTATCTTGCAGGTTATTATGATCATAATAGATAAAGTTGAATTACAGTTAACATTGGAACATAGCACTCAAATAGTAGTTATTATTGTTATTGACATTATTTTCTGATCTGTGAAAAAGGGATAATAATATACACAAATTTGTGTAAGAATTGAGGTAATTTATGTTAAGCACCTGACACAGTGCCTGGCACATAGAAGACGTTCAGTAACGACTCACCCCCAACCCCCTCCTTCCCCGTGTTCCTCTCAACCACTCTGTTGGGTTAACCAAAAGGAGAACTATTAGCTCCAGAAAACTGCTGTCAAAATGTAAACCTTTTACCCGAGACAACCCTTCCCCATCCCTCTCCCATTGGCTCATCAGTCTCATTTCCTAGTCACAGACTCATTTCCTAGGTGATCTTGCCATGCACCACTGCCCCGAGAGCCTGCCCCTAAGGAGACAGGACAGACTAGTTTTGGTGGGATGAGACATTAAGGTGTGTCGGAAGGTATTCACTAGGGACCTCTTATGAAAGGATCCTCTGAGTGAAAGAAACACAGCTTTAACAAGCTTAAGGAAAGACATGTGGGATGAGGGATTTGTTGACTAACATAGCAGAAAAGTCCAGTGGGCATATCTGATAAATAAGACTGGATCCAGATACTTAAAAGACGTTGTCAAGAAGTGTGTCATGCTCCATCTCTTGGCTTTGCTTTCCTCTGTTTGGTTTCCCTTTCTCAAGAAGCTGCTCTTCTCATGCTGGCCCCTGGTCACCAGCTTAGCAAACACAATGGACAGAGAGAAGCTCTTTCTCAAGAGTCCCAACAAAATGCCTGGGCCAGAATTCCCTGGACCAACTTGGGCAAGGTGCCCAGTCGTATACCAGCTAACTGAGGCCAAGGGGATGGAATACGCTAACTGACCAGGCCTAGGGAACATGCCCACCCTTGGAGTTAAGGTACATGGATATTGGGGGAGAGGGTAGGTTAGTAACAGACCCCCCGCCCCCGAATTCCATGGATTGGGTGATGAGTAGTTTGCCAAAGAAAAAACGCAGTGCTAAGATTAAAAGAAGCAGGAGTAGATGCTGGAGAAACAAAACCTTCCAGGGGACCTAAGATATAGGGGCCCAGGGTTGGCTGGGCAACACCAGGTCTCTGGGCCAATGTAGCCAACCCTACAGATGGGAAGAGAGATGTGTAGTTTCTAAGCAGCTCTTCTGCTTACCCTTCTTGCCCTTGTCTGCCTATCATTCCTCAGATTACCACATCCCACCACCCTTTCAAAACAGTCTCTGGAATACCCGTGATTCATTTCATTTGTAACACATTAGAAGATCTTACAGTTCAGAGCGTAAATCAAGGTCTGGGGTTAAAACCAGACAAAAAGCCACTCAACCTTGCTGCTCGGTCCTGGACAAGCTGTCATGGACAAGGAGGACGGCAGAGAGCTGGTAATTAACCCCTTTGCTTGAGGAGCCTTGTTTCTCAAAAGGTGTTCTGAAATTGGGTAATAAAAACAAAAAAGAATCTTAAAAGTCGCAAAGTTTTTGACCAGATCATCACATGGGTCCCCACCAGAGGTGGCTACCCTGAAAAATGGCCATTTGTTCCTGACTTTCGGTGTCCCATCTCCTAATCAGCCCTTAGTCCCTGACAGTTCTGTGGTCCCCGCACCCCAGTGCTGGTTACTGAGCTCCCTTCTTAATGAAGAGCTTTATCAAAGGCTTCTGGAAACACTAAATAAATTATAGCCACTAGTCCCTTTTATCCACTGCTGTATTTCAAGGACTTCTGACAGGCTCATGAGGAATAATTTTACTCACCCCAGAGGCATGCCAGCTTGTTCCATTCAAATTCTGCTCGCCCAGGTGCCTTAGCAGACTCTCCAGTGATTCCACTTGCTTCATTCTTCTCAGCTTCCTTACAGAGAAGTTATGCTATCAGTCTGTAACTCCCTAGGATAAGTCAACGTTCTTTCTTCAGGCATCTTCAGAGAACAATAAAAGTGGCTTAAATCAAAAATAAACCAAAGTTCTGCCCCATCGGGCCATGGCTCTACAAAACCTGCTTTTAAGGATGAAGTGGGTCCACACCAAATCAGCAAAAGAGCCAAGACTAGTGTTGGTTCCTAAACCTGGTCATACGTTAAAATCATTCAAGGAGATTTTTACAAATAACCGTGCCTGAGCCTCATCCCAAACCAATTAAATGCAAATCTCTGAGGTTGGGGTCTAAGTTCTGGAATTTTCTTTTAAATGTGCAGCTAAGTTAAGAACTACTGCATGGAGGATGCTCAGGTTCTCAGGGTGTTGGTCCAGGTCACCATTTCTGATTCATCCACAAGCTGGTGTCACCTGGGCAAAGATGTCTGCAAGCATCCGAGGAATGGTGTGCTCCCTTCGTTGTCTTGAGAACCTGAGGACGAAGAGCTTATGAATTAAAGGATCCTGAGGATAGTTTTAAAGGAAGCCAAATCTCCTTTGCTTATGAGAAAAAAACTCTGTCTAGTCATAAAGGACAGTGACTGATAAAGGAAGTTTGTCACCTAAACTGTAGAGGAGCAGACCGTCAGGGTACAGTTGGCAAAGTCTTGCAGTGACAGCATGCCAGGGCCTGTTTGTTCTTCCAAGACTCACACTCATTTGCTTTATGACCTGGGATTAATCTATTCACCTTCCTAGTCAAGTTTACCCACTTGAGGAATGGGCGTGGCCTTCTTGGCCTTTTTAAGATCCTTTAAATAAACAAAAGGCATTGCTCTCAACCAAAAGTAACTTTTGACCTATAAGAACTGAATGAAAAACAGGCCATAGAAGTTGTTAATGGGAGAGGGGCAAGTCCGCGGATAACCGCTATCTTGACCCGTCCCCATTGCTTTAATTATCTGTTTACAGAAACAAGATGCAAAAATCCTGGAAATGCACCAAACTAAGGAAAGGATATGTTAAAATTCCCTCAGGGTGCTGAAGATAAATGCTTTGAAAATTAAGTTGATCAGAGCTACTCGGAACTGAAATATGTTCAGGGTAAGACAGAGCTTCAGAGGTTTCAGCGATCTGTTAACAGGCGTAAAAACCCACAAGCTTTAAAAGAGCACCCCAGATCTACAGATACATTCATGCATTATCAAAATTTCTTTTCTGTTACAGACAAACAGGAAACAATGATAGAAAGTGAGGTGGAAGAGATGTTTTTAACCATTACAAGGTCTCTTGACAATAACAACTGATATATAAAAACTAAATAATATCCAGTGAGAAAGACTGGAAGTCAGAGCTGACATACGATGCATCCTGGCGTTCATTCTTCCAAAGTCTGCAGTACTCCCAGGTCAAGTAGCTGAGAAGGTGGACTTAAACTCCTTACGTGACCTCCATTGTCAGAAGGACAGAACTTGGGAAGCAGGCTGGTTAACTCCCCCCAGGCCTGGGGACCTGGCCCTTGTGGGCAGTGTTGTTTGATTCTGGAGAGCACAGCAAGCAACAGGGGTGCTCTCCGGGGGTTATCTCCATCTCCAGATAACTGAGATGGAGCACAGGCAACTCATTGCACGGTGGCAAGTCCCCTGTGGCAAGCACAGAGATGTGGACATGGCGCCGTGGAGGACCATCTACCTTCTAGATTTATTCCCGTCAAATTGATCCATTCCTTCTTTCCTTCTTCTGTTCACTCTTTGAGAAAACATTGTATTCCTATTGTATGCCAGACTTAGTACTAAGTATGGTGGTATGGTGGATACAAAGCTAAAAAAAAATCCCTTCATTCAAGGCATGTGGTCAGAGCAGTGATTAAGGAATGCCTAGGATGCAATGAGCAACAAGAAGGGAACCTATCCTGGATTTGAGGGGTACAGACAGGAAAGGCTTTATGGGAATGTCAACTGAGCTGAAAAGAATAACCCAATGAAGTGAATAACCTGGTGGAAAACTTAGGGAAATTGCATTCCAGACAGAAGAAAGAGCTTATACAAAGTCCAAGAGACGTCCTTCGATCAGGAAGAGTGTTCCAAGCATTCCAATACGGCTGAGGGTTGAGGAATTTGAAGACAAAATGGAGAGTGATGGGATAAGCAAGAGAGGTGGACCAAATCAGGAAGGGTTTTGCGGGCCCTGCTGAGGGGTTTGGATTTTACACTGAAGGAAATGCAGAGTTACCAAAGGTCTTAAACAGAGGGTTGTGAATAGAGAAGAGCAACAGAGTGAAGGATGGATTGGAGATGGAGAAAATGCAAATGAGGAGGCCAGTTAGGAATGTTCATTACAGTAAAACTGTGGAAATCAAAGGGGCACCGAGACAGGAGTGAGGAGGATGGAGTGGAGGGGGCAGAGGAGACTCAGGGAATCCCTGGAGGTGGAGAGTCAGAGAGAAAGTCCTGCACCGGATGCCTCGGGGATGGTGGTGAGAGAGAAACCCGGGAGGAAAAGTGCATTTGGGGAGAGGACAATGAGTTCAGTTTCAGTATTAGCTGCAATGTAGATCCTGTCAGCAGGTTGACTGGTACATCTGGGGCTGGGAAGAGAGGCTTGACCAGCAGTAGAAACACAAAACTAGAGATACAGGATGGAAGTAGAAGCGATTGGCCGCAGAAAGCGTGTTTGTGAGATGAAAGGGTGGTCAAGGCCAGAATCTTCCCTCCGGGAGCACAGGATTGACAGTAATGGGATCTATAAAGACTGACAAGGAACTTAAAACCCCTCAAGGGCCAGCCCAGTGCCATAGTGATTAAGTTTGAGCTCCGCTTTGGCGGCCTGGGGTCATGGGTTTGGACCCCTGGTACAGACATACTCCACTCATCAGCCACACTGAGGCAGCATCCCACATAGAAAATAGAGGAACAATAGCAAGATGTTAGCTCAGCGACAGTTTTCCTCAAGCAGAAAGTGGAAGATTGGCAACAGATGTTAGCTCAGGACCAATCTGCCTCACCAAAAAAAAAAAAAAAAAAAACCCTCAAAAGTATAAATATACTAGCACTGACTACTGTTTATTGAACCCTTAGCAGGTGCCAGGCAGTGAGTGACTGTGCGTGAGCGATCTCATTTCATCCTCAAACGATCGGGGAGGGGTCTCCCTGATCATCTTCATTTTTCAAATAAGCAAACCTAGATTTATAGGAGTTAACAAACTTGCCCCAATAATATGTTAGTAAGCGAAGGAGCCAGGTTTTGAACCTAGTTCTGTCAGATTACAGAGCATACACCTTTAACTAATGTGTGATGGTCTAACACCACATACTAAATGCAAAAGAGAAAGAACTTTTCTTTTCCTCTGCTCTTCACCAAGACAAGAGGTGAAATTTCAAAATACAAATGTTAGAAGAAGAAACGACAATTTAGGGGCTAGGAGAGTAAGAAGAAAGATGCGGTTTGTCAGAAATGGCCTCAGCCCCAGTGTGCCTGTGCTGCAGGGCAAAGGGCACAGCAGGGAGAAGACGTCAGTTAGCCAGTCCTTCCTGTCTGCATCTGGCAAGCACACGCTGACACCTCAGTGTGGTTCGTGCCACGTGGCAAAGAATTACATGGTGGGGGGGGGGGGGGTTGCGGGGACAGGGCAGGGCCCGAGATGCTGAAGAACAACAAACTTCAAGGCAGGGTGGAACTTTGCTGAGAGATCGAATCATCAAGAAAGGAAGTAAGTCCGTTTCACTTGCTTGACATCAGACAAGATGGTTCTCAAACATTTTTTTCCTTTCATTTTTTTCTGCTGGAAATCTGTACCTCCGTGGGGCGGTCCGGTTTCCAGCCTGGTTTTGTTTTCCACTATTCACAGCATTCACATGCAGGCTCAGCAGGAGCCTGACCTCATCTCAAAGAGGGTCCTTGAGGGGAACTGGACCAATGACCCCTTTCCGCAGAGGCCCACCAGGGCTGGTGGTGTCCTCTTCGATTTCACGTGGCTGACTGGGTCCCATCATTTTAGGAACTTATTTTTTTAAAGGTGAGTGTTTTTCTTCACTAAGACTCGACTGGAAATCTTTTTCTCTCTTACTCTCTGTCTCTGTTCCTCCCTCTCCCTGCCTTCCTCTCTTTGTCTCTCTCTTCCTCTGTCTCTCTGTCTCTCCCTCTCTCAGTCTCTGTCTCTCTGTCTCTATATCTCTCTGTCTCTCTCTCTCTCTAGCTCATACACACACACACACACATGCACACATGTGCACACCCCTCTTCATTTCCAGCAGCATCTCATTGCCTTGGTGAAGAGTGCAGTGAAGCAGAAAACAAATGCAGGAAGTGACAAACGACACAGACATTTGTCCAATTAGCAAGAAGAAAATCACAAGGCCGGGTGGTGCCCACTCATGTTGAACAGCTAACTCAGCAAAGAGCCCTGCTCCACGTCTCTCTGATCTAATTAGGACCAGTCAGGCCACGGCCAACCAGCCTCCCCTGCACCGCCAGCACACGCAGCGCCCGTGCTCTCTCAGGCGTTAACGAGGGACATGAAGCCATCAGAAGTTTCCATCAAGCCACAAACTATTGCGCTGTTTAGATGCACCATATTTCATCAATTCTAAGACATGCTTTTTTTCCTCCACATTTTGACATCTTTAAAATCAAAATGTGCCTTAGAATCAAGGTAATTATGGTACAGTTGTCATTGCCTCTGCCTGGCAAACTTGGTCACAGCTGCTCATATTGTCATCACTTCAGCTGAGTTCAATACAGTTGCAACGATGGGTGTTGAGGTTCAATGCCATTTAAAAGGCACACAAAAGATTATCCTATATCCTGGCTCTCGAATAATGAGCTATTGTGTATGCAAGAAGAAACAGGGGAGTGGGCTGTGAATTTGACGTTTGTGGAGCAAATATTTGTTGTCACAGGAACAACTACAATTCCATGCTTTCTCACAACGCAACAATCAACTGCTTTCAAGACCTAAAAAAAGACGGAATCCACAAGAAATGAAGCAGTCATATTTGCCCCACATCAAGCAATGCAGCTGAAAGCAAGAGTAATTGCCAAATCTCTCAGAAGAGATGAAAGAAATCTCAAAGCAGCAAGGGGCAATATCACAGGCAGCATCACAGAGGGCCACACACAACCACTGCTGAGACATTATGTCAGAGTTTAAAATAACTTTTGTCTTAGAGGTTAATAAAGTAATGGTGAATCTCATACACTATGGTTTCTTCGGTTTGATGAAATATAGTACATCCAGAATAACTTTCTCCCCAAGAAAACACAAAACTGCCCTTCAAAGTGCTTGAGAAGTTGTGAAGGGGGAGTCCACATTTCGTAGATGGTAGCCACTTACAGACTTTGATTTGAAACAGAGCCAGGTCTGAGCACCCACAGGCATCACCCACCCTACAGCAGATGATATTGGTTGGTTGGAAAGCCTACCTGTCTTCGACACTAACAGAACCCTGAGTTAATTCAAGGCTTAGGGGGCCTTGTGCTTTAGAGGAGACTTGGTTCTTCTCCACCCAGAGAATCTTCATTCATCAGTCCCAACATGCTGATCTCTTCTCTTTCCCATTGGTTGTTTTCGGGGTGGCATGTAACCCAGTTCTGATGGATGACATATGAATGGATGGGAATGGGAGGGTGGGGAAAGCTTTTGAGATCTTAAAAGCAAAGATATATGAGAAGAAAAGAAAGGTGTCTCTTCCACCTCTGGGCTTGGTGATGCCTAGGGCTACTGTGGCCATCTTGCAACCAAGAGGAGGCTAACTGAAGGACAAAGACACACACTGAAGACAGCAGAGAAGAAAGATGGAGGGGACCTAAGTCCTTGATGACACCACCAAAACACTTTCTTAACAAAGCCTAAAGACTGGTTTCCAGTTACATGAGATATTAAATGTTTTTATTATTTAATCCATTGTTAGTTGTTGGGTTTTCTGTTAGTTGCACATAAATTCATGTAATTGACACACTCCCACCTCGCCACTACCACCATGATGCCACCTTCCCTTCTACACTTCTTGAAACACAAATTTCAGCTTAAGCAACACACATTTATTACTGTGCAGTTTCTAAGAATCAGGAGGCCAGGAATGGCTTGGCTGGGTCCTTTGCAAAGCTGAAATCAAAGGGTCCATCAGAGGTGAGTTCTCATCTGGAGGCTTGGCTGGAGAAGGTCCCACTTGCAAGCTCCCTCAGGTTGATGGCAGAATTTCTCTCCTTGTGGCTATAAAATCCATGCTAGCTTGCTTCTTCAAAGCCAGCACTGGAGCTAGCAAGGCCGTCTGCTAGGGACATGGAGTCTTATATGACATAACATAATTATAGGAGTGACATCATCTTTGCCACATAGTGTAATGTAATCAGAGGAGTGACAACCCATTACCTTCACCATATTCTATTGGTTAGAAGTAAGTCTCAGGACTCACCTACACTCAAGGGAAGAGAATTACACAAAGGCATGAGCACCAGGAAGCAGGGGTCACGGGGTCATCTTAGAGTCTATCCAACTCACACAGTTAATTAGTGGCTCTTGTGCAACTGGAGACCAGTTCTATCTTATTCAAACATCCATTCTTTCAATTTAACTATGAAGCCTCAAAAACATAAGAATAAATTTCAAAAATGTAGAGTCTTCTAAAATGGAATATACCGACTGCAGAGGTCTTAAATTCCCTGTCGCTAGAGATGTCTATGCTTAAGTTGGACCGCCATTTGATGTGCATGTGGCTAAAGGGGCTTACGCTTTTGCAAGGGTATCCTGGGGCAAGATGGCAGGAGGAAGTTGTTGAGTTAGGTGACCTCCAAGGTGCTTCTCAACCTTGCAGTTCTGATTCTTCCAGATATTTCACAGAATCACTGAACGTCAAGGTTGGGAGGAGTCTTCGAGATGAAGACCAGCCCCTGCACTTTACAGCTGAGGAAAGTGAGGTCTAGAGAAGCCAACACTTGTTTCAGGCTCAGCGAAAGCTGCTGGTGATAGAAAATGAGCGAACATAACTCCTGTCTTCAAGAAGCTTGTAATCTAGTTGAGAGAAACAGTAAAAATATAACAGAATAAACAACAAACAAGTCCTAGGATGAAATTATATTTAAGGCACCTCAGAAACCCAGAGGAAGAGGAACCTCAGAAGTGGGACAAGTTGTGGGGGCGTATGATGGGGTTAGATTCAGACCGGTGGGCGTTGGGTACCTAAGGGACATCCAGGTGGTAAGGTGTGGTACAATGTCCACACAAATTTACCGAGAGGCTTTGTTAAAATGCAGCTTCTGACTCAGCAGGTCTGGGGGTGGAGCCTGAGGTTCTGCATTTCAAACAACCCCAGGTGGTACAGAGGCTACTTATCCTCAGACCACAGTATAAGGAGCAAGTCTAACAAGACAGTTGGATAGTCAGCTCTCAGATATTCGCTCTCCATTCCTTCCCCCTCCTTCCGTTGTCCACTCTCTGTGTAGGGATAAGACTGGATGCTATTGCCAGAATGAGCAGGAGAGACACTGAGGGGATTTTCAGACACGTGCATCTTCCCCAGAAGGCCAGTGTAGACAGCCACGTGCCTGGGAAGGGAATTCATCCACTATTTCTTACCTTCAACTCATATTTGCTAACCTTCCTTTTGAAGGGAATACAAAAATGAAGGACTCAGCTCATCTTTGCAAGAATTTAATAATGCAGATGAATGGCCTGATTAGCCAGGAATGGTGACCTTGAAGGAGGGTGATGTAATTGGCAGGTTTCAATGCAGAGTGTGAAAACCAAAAGGAGGTAGGTAAAGGGTAAGACACTAAAAGGAGAATTAGGGCTGAATGGAGAAGAGGCCAAGGCCGGAGCTAGAAGACAGTCTCCTTAGAAGTCGTTTCCCTCTCCTGAGAGAGCACTGAGACCCACTCTACAGAAAAATAAATTACGAACGTGCCAACTCTACATCCATATGGACTATTTTCCCCATCAGACACTCTAGGCCCAGTGCCCACGGCATGTGAGTTCTTCAGTGACCTACAAAAACGTTTGAGGCCAGAATATGAAATCATTGACTCCCAAATGTGAAAAGAAACCAGCAAAATATAAATTAATAAATGTTTATTGCCAAAATACAACATTATTTTAACCTCATTAACTGTTCAGTTTTGTATTCATAAAAATTCCATTACCTCTGAAAACCATTTGCAAGTTAGATTTGCTCACCTTGTAAAAACTCTTGAGCAGCGTGATGATTGCCAAGAAATCCCAGCAAATTGTCAATTAAGTAAGTTTCCAGTAGCCAATAATTTCTAAAGCCTCACACAGAAATCTTTCTCTTATTTTACAGCAAAATATTTTTTTTTAATGTGGGATTTGAGTTGAGTACGCATTAATCCACATAACGTGATATGAGGTCTGAGACCTGGTACCGACCCTAGAATGTGGCAGCTCTTTGTGGAAAACTATAAACTGAAAAAGGCAGGTGGATCTCCAGGTGACAATAATTATCCAGATAAAAAATTAATGGAACTTTTAGGGTTTCACTCAAAGTAGTCTAAGGATAAAAGAGATCCACTTATTGAACAATTTTATTGGGCACCTACTGTGTGCCAGGCGCTATTCTAGGCAAAGGGCACAACAGTAAAGAAGTAGATAAAGCAGCGGGTAACAACGTACCTTGAGGTAGAGCTCCCTAAGCCACCCTCAGCCACCCGCCTGAGGCAAGGCCAGAGGAGCCTGACCCTAGGAAAATGGACCTCCAGGATGCCATGGAAGGCCACCCTTGTTCCTCTGAGAGAATGAAGAAAATCTGCATGATTAAGTGCCTACTTTGTGCCAGATTGTGCTGAGTGCTTCCTAACGCATTCCTGTGGAAGCCCACCCCCCACCAACAGCAAGAACACTGAGGCTCAGAGGGCTTGGCCACCTGCCCGAGATCAGACAGCCAGTGAGTGGATCATTTAGGATTTAAGTCCAGGTCTGCCTGACCCCAAAGCCACACACCAGACACCATTCCTGAGGGATGGTCAGCCCTGACCACTTCATTCTTGGGAAGCGGCGTGGCTGATGAGAGCTAGAGATGAGGGGCCATCCTATCAGTGCCGTGCCTCCTGGTCACTATCCAGGGACACCGGGCCCACCCAGGCCCTGGCTCTGCCAAAGAACCCTACACCAGCCTTGAAGTTCTGGACGTGCTTCGTCTCTGTCCTCACTTCCAGCCCTTAAATAAACCTCTCTCTAGCCTGGGGTAGGGTTATCTGGCAACTGGGGAGCTAACTATCCTCTCAGCACCTCCCAGCCCTCCAGATGATTCTGTGGCCACAGTGAGGTCTAAGCTCAAGTGTCCTTCACATCCTGACCAGCATGGCGGAGCGCTCCTTTGCTCCCTCTGGCTCTCTGGTTCAGGTCAGCTGTTCTCCCAGAAGCCCCCAGGCCCGAGAGGGCAGTGGATGGATCTTTCCTGGTCTCTGTGGCTCAGACAGCCTCTCGTCTTCTCTCCTCCCCATGCCCACTGCTTCTTTCAGGTGAAACCTGGGCCTGGCTCTCTCTCAGGACCAGATGCCAGAAAATCCACGAACAGGACCTCTCTCAACAGCAACCATCCCAGGGGTTAACTGCTTGCTTCCAAGCACCCCCACCCAAGGGTCCTCCTCTGAAGGCTGCTGGGGAAATGGTTAATGACCCCCACACCTGTCTCTGGTGTCCCTCAAAAGTGAGTAAAGAGGGGCCAGCCCAGTGGCGTAGTGGTTAAATTCAGTGCATTCCACTTCAGCAGCCCAGGTTTGCGGGTTCAGATCCCAGGCACGGACCTACACCACTCATCAAGCCATGCTGTGGTGGCGTCCCACATACAAAATAGAGGAAGATGAGCACACATGTTAGCTAAGGGCCACTCTTCATCATGAAAAAAAATAGTGAGTGAAGAAAGGAGTCAGCCTTCTGCTCAGTTTTCTGGCTTTCTTCTTTCTTTTTTTCTTTTTTCAAAATTCTTAAGTATGAAGAAAGAGGCAGCAGTAATTATATTTCTTTTCCTTCCTGTGAGAGAGCTGTCCTAGAAAGTTTGGGGGGTTCCTAGACATGAAATTTGGACTCTTCCCCCTCAGTACCTGAAATAGAAGTCAGTCTTCCTGTTCTTCTGGGGGCAGCTGCAGCAGCACGGTGCAGGCCTGGCCAGCTGCCAAAGCTAAGCACAGCAAGGGGAAGCCATCCCGTCTTGGAGCAACAGCAACTGACCCCAGCCCACAACAAAATGCACCCACAGAAACTCTCTCTTTCTCTTCAACTGGCTTTCCTTCACAGACACCCCCAGTCACCTGTCCCATATCCGTTCTCCTTGTCTTTCTTCATTCTGTTTAAACCTTTGCTTCCCAGCTTTCTTACAGCTAGGCACATTAGGCTGGCCATGACTTCTGTCCTTCCAGCTTCTCCTTCATCCTGTGAGGATTTTGGACAGCATGGCTCAAGACGTGGTCACCAAAGTAGTTTCAAAATACGAGATCTAGCAGTTTAAAGAGATCCTTACAAGTCTCATTCCTTTAATCTATCTGAAATTTATTTTTATGCGTGATACTGGGTACGAGTCCTCTTTAATTTTCTTCCAGATGGACAGCCTGTTGTGCTCACATTATTTATTAAATAAATGATTCTTCTTCCACTAAGTCAAAATACCACGTTTTCACATATAAAATGGGATCTATTTCGGAATTGTCCATCTGTGTTCCGATCTATATAGCTTCCCCTATGCCTGTAACATACTGATTCATTATGGCAGTTTTTTAGCGTTTTCATACCTAGTAAAGCAGATACTGCCTCCCCATGCTTCTTTTTACACTTTCGCTGGCTGTTCATAGGCATTTTTTTCCTCTGTATGAAATTTATCATCATAATTAATTATCCCCCCAAAAGCCCTGATGGAAATCTAATTGGAATCTCATTGATATGTTAATAGTGATGTCATCGATTTTATATGATATTACCT
This sequence comes from Equus przewalskii, assembly GCF_037783145.1. Lineage (NCBI taxonomy): Eukaryota > Metazoa > Chordata > Mammalia > Perissodactyla > Equidae > Equus > Equus przewalskii. The sequence goes on along the minus strand of NC_091845.1, from coordinate 78,677,519 downwards.
CTTCCATGGAGAACATGATAAGCTTTTCCATTTATCCAGATGTTGATTTACACCCTTCCATCTCATTATCTTTCACTTCAAATCCATTCTGTAGTTTTCTGATCCATATTTTAAGATTTTTGTTGGCGTTGTAAATGGAATATTTTCCCGTTTCCATTTCTAGGCTCTTATTTCTAGAATAAAGAAAAGCTTGTGTGCAACGTTACCAAATTCCTTTATTCATTCTAGAAAATTTTGAAACTAGAGTTTCTTGTTTTTTCTAGGGGTAGAATCACACGATCAGTTTAGCTCTTTTTTCTTCAATGCTTATGCTTATTATTTTAGTAGTATTTTGTCTTAGCACCTTCAGTAGAACCTCCAGAATAGTATTGAACAGGAAAAGTAATAGTTGGCATCTCGTTTCTGAATTTCAGTGACTTGAATTTATCATTTCAGGATTTACAGTGATGTTTCCTATTTTGTTTTCAAAAATAGTCAATCATGTTTACATAGATTTCTTTTATTGCCTTTTAGAGTTTTTTGGTAGGAATAACTCCTGGGTTTTGTTTTTGTTTTTGTTTTTGTTTATCAAATGCCTTTTCAGCATTTGTTGCTCTGATCATGTAGCTTTTCTCTTAATTTGTTGCCATGATAAATTATGTTGACAAATTTTCTACTTGGTTGTAATATGCCATGCATTTGATACTTTGCTGTATTCTTTAGCTAATAATTCATTTTTAACTTCTGCACCTATATCCATAAGTAATGTTGGTCAATATGTTTTGTATACTGTTTGCGCAACAACTAAGTTTGATATTAACATTATGCTGACTTCATTAAATGAATCTGGGAGATTTCCATCTCTTTCCATGATGTGTAAGGGTTTTCTATGATCTGAAATAACCTTGGCATTATTTGTTCTTTAAGGGTTAAATATTCTCCAACTGTGAAATCGGATCCCGGTGTCTGTTATATATAAGCAGATCTTTCGGTGCTTTTCTAATTTCTTCCACAGTAATTGTTCTGTTCAAATTATCCACCAAGAAGAAATTATCAAGTCAGTGAGCAATGGCTCCTGAACCTAGTCTGGCCCACCATCTATTTTTCTACAACCATTGAGCTAAGAATGCTTTATATATTTTTTAATGGTTAAATTTTAAATGGTTATTTAAATACCAACATAATATCCTCAATTTGCCTCTCGGCTCACAAAGCCTAAATGTGTTTACTACCTGGCCTCTACAGAAAAAGTTTGCCAACCCCAGTTCTTGATTTTCAGGTAGGTTGCCGACCAGTTGCACATCATATTTTCTTCTTGTTTTATTCTGCAGTCTCTGTAGCTCTGTCTCTTTTCTTACTCCTCATCTTGTATATTTTTGCTCTCACACTTTTTTTTTAATCAGGCTCAGGAAAAGTTTATGTATACATTATTAATCTTTTCAAAAATCTAGTTTTATATTTATTTATATATTCTAGTCTTTTGGTTTTCTATTTCATTAACTTTAGCTTTTGGCTGTGTTACCACATTTCATCATTATTTTGGATACCAATGAGAAATAAAATAACTTCACATAATCTGGGACATAAAGCCTTCCTATCACTTAGAATGCTTATGTTGTACTCATTGGAAGAGCTCTTTTAGATTTATTTAGGCGCAAATTTTAATCGTATTTCTCTTGTGCATCCATAAAAGGAAAGTATAAAAGTGCAGATGGTGTTTCTAAAATGTCTTCTCGTTGAGAGTCCAGTGCTTTGACATCACTGTCAAGTCAGTCATCAGTGTTCCAGTTGTTCCACACATTGTCCTCTGTGCTGGTGACACAGCATTTCTTAAAAGAATATCCCACCATTGTTTCCAAGATGTTCTTCCAAATTGCTGATACTTGTTCGGCAAGTTACAATGCTGGTTCTTTCTTACTGGAAATGTCATTCAAAATATTTCAGACACCAGTCAGTACTCACGTCCCTTCCTCAAATAGTGCTTAAATGGTCTTTTGACTGACACGCCAAGGGATTTCAATCACGACACCAGGAAGAACAGCCGAGTTCTTACATGCACCGAGGTCACACTGCTACATGGTCAACAGAAATTAAGGACACATTCTTATTTCAGAGATGTCCAAAGAAAAAATAAAGTGGGCCTTAGAATCAACGAAATATGATAATCTTCACTTCCTGGTTTATTTTGCTTTATTGTATTTTTTTAATTTTTTTTTAAGATTGGTAATATGTTTACTTTTAGTTTTTCTTCTCTAATAATGAAGATATTTAAGGTTGTGAATTTCTCTATGAAAATACCTTTTGCAGTGACTTGAGATTTTAGTAAAAGCATTATTTCCATTGCTTTTAAATAGATTGTAAATTCAGTTTTGATTTTTTGATTGTACCAAGTGTTTTCCACTTATTCTTATTCTCCATGTAGCAACATTTTGGTTACTTTCCAGTATTATTTTTTAATTGTATTGGATTATGACCATACAATTTGCCTTGTAAAATCTCTACCTTTAAAAATGTAATAAGATGTCGTTTTCGGTAATATATATAACTAATTTTATACATTTTTATGGGCATATAAAAATGTATAATATTTATTCAAAGAAAATAAAATCCACTAAGAATTAAAATCAGTTGGATAATTGTTTCATTCAATTCCTCATTGTCTTATTTTTATTCTACGAGTTATGAAAACTGGAAGGTTAAGAAGCGTCAAGAAGCCAGAGTTTCTGGGTAAAATATGGAAACTCGAGCGGACTGGGAAGTGAGATCCTTTTTTAACCACATGGTCAAGCAGAGGTCAAGGTGCAGGGCCAGCTTTAGACGTCAGGGTGGTGGGGACTCCCGTGCGCTTGTGACTGAAAGAGGCCGTGAAGACAACTTCTGGGATCCTGCTAATACTCTGGGTTTGTGTTTTTTAAAATTCATGTGCTAGTTACACGGACACATTCTGTTTGTAAAAACTCTATGATTTTTGTACACATCTGTACATACGTTATTCCTTTTTAAAAGTTTTTTTAACACAACCACAAGGCAGAATTATTTAATGTCATTTGTTCTTTCTTTCCCTATTCCTTGTTCTCTTCAACAAATATTGATCAAAAAGAAGTATAGATTCCACCTTTAGACCTTTGTTTGTGGAAACTGCTTCACGTTCTCGCTCCTTCCTTTCTTCCTAGTTCTTTCCCATCTGTTAGGGCAGTTTAACCTACAATTTAACCCAACATTGCTATGGCTGCACTTGCTCACACAAAGCCCCGTAGAAGTCAGGAGAACTTCGTCTGTCTTGCCTCCATCTAGAAAACATGACCTTGAAGCATCACAGTAGCAGAGAAAGAGGAATCTGGGGAGTGCACCTGACTTTTAAGAGCAAGGTCTACAAGTGGCTTAGACCACTTCTGCCCTGCTCAAGTGGCCAGAACCCAGTCGCACCGCCCCAAACAAACTGCCAGGGGGGGTGGAGAAAAGGAGCTGCCATTTTGCTTCTGGTCACATGCCTTAATGACCCAGAAGAGCATGTGTCCCACGTCAACCCTGCCACCTTCCCAGCTGTTCAAGGTAGCTCTTAGTCCTGCAAACCAGCTCTTAAACTCATGAAACTGGTATCTTAATCCCACTTCCTTCAGCACAAGGCCAAATGATGTATGTAAACGTCTTGCTGTATTAAGAAAGCAAAAAGATTCCAGCGCTTGTTTCTAGTTAGGTTTGGGGCGGGAAAGGGAGAGTTACTGTCTACCTACTTACTTGTTTAACATCTCTAATTTTTCTTAGATGTTCCTTAGCGCTTGTCCAATCTTACCTTTGATGTTCTCACATAAGCAATATATTAAAAGAATCAAACTCGTGTGATATAATCAACAAATGGCTCAATCGTTTTCTCCTCCTACCTATTCAAACCCATTCTGTGGGCCTGATTTTTCCCCAGCCTGCTAGATGAAATTTAAGGCAACTCTCACAGTTTTATGGTCAGTCATCATCAATAAAAAAAAGTTTTCCAGTCACTTGTAGTCATGAAAGCAGTCTCAGTTCAATAATTAAAATATCTAGTCCTATGTAATAGTCACAAGATTCAACTCCAGTTAAAAGTAAATCTTTTTTCTGTCAGACATGCTTCGAGAAGGAAATAGATGTGGTCAACTCTTTTACTATTTCTCCACCTCGAGCTTCCATTTTCCTCCTCCATCCCCGAGGCTGCGTTCACCTCTTCTAGGCTTCCAGAGCAAGAAGTAAGGGGCAGACCTGACTTACTGGACAGATACCATCATGACTCGGTGCACTACAAAGGTCAATTCCAGCAAGCCTGGACTACGCCTGAGCTATTTTACTCAAATAAGAAATGTGCCAGCATGGCCTTGACTCCTGGTCAAGGCATGATGAATAGTGTCGCTTTATAACCATGTCTGAGGAGTTTAGAGATGGTTTGTACCAGCCTGTCAGCATTGCTTATTGATAAGAGCAAGGTTGATGATTTGCACATGGTCTTGGTGAGATCCCCCCAAAAGTCTCGGCCAGTGCATACCGGGGCTGGTTGCATACCAAAGATATACCTACATGACCAGCAGAGTATGAGAAATCTTGGCCATGACTCTACGTTGAGCTCCCTGGTTCCTAAGTGTTCTGTGCACACGCCAGTGGTTCCTGCTCTGAGAGAGCCAGTGCATCCTGGCACAGACCTCAGAAGGAAGACAGCAGGAGCTTGCACCTGGTCTCTGACCCCTTGCTGTGAGGCAGTCTTTGGCTGAGAGATATGTCCTTGCTTTAATGCTGATGCTATATTTTACCTTCTCCTGCAACAAACCAGATTTGTAAGCACTGACATTTGGGGTCCTGTGAGCCTTCTTTAGAATCATGCCCCACCTGCCACCATTAGTGCAGTTGACACCAGTGCTTCCTCCCATTAGCAGGTGTACACAACTGACTCTTTGTTTTGAGAGGCCCTTTTGTGGGTTCTTCAGGGACCCCTCCCAACAGTGGGTTTTCTCCCATAAAACTGAGCCCAGCAGTACCCAACAGCACTCTCCACTGGGTTCACCTTGCCTTCCAGGCAGCCTTCCTGGTTGGTATCTAAGACAACCCTCATCAGTTTTCTCACACTCATGGGCAATGTCTGGTCAAAAGGAAACATATATTCTTTGCCCCAACCAACTTGGGGAGTGAAAGTCATCCCCTTTGCAGCAACATCTTTTCACTCCTCTCTCAGCAAAGTGAAGCAACAGCAGTCTCTTGCCTTTCTGAGTCTCGGGCATGACTCAGATATCAATCCATTGAGACACATGTCAAATTCACTGGTGGTTCCACTGGAGACCTTCTCCCTAGGCTTGAGGTAAAAGAAAAATGTTCCACCTTTTCAACAAAATTCTTCTTCCAATCTCTATTCAATCCTTTTATACTCCTGATGGCTGAGGGGATAAGAGACCCAAAACTGGTTTTGAACAGTTCCTTGCAATTCCTGCATGGTGGTCTCATACCTCACTTTGTAATGTAAGTTAATATCATGGTCTTGAAGTCCTAGCCAAAACTGATACCCCAAAATTTTTATTTTAATATCCTATTAAACTGATATAAGTGGAAAATCAAGGATTTGAACCCTATTCAACTGATTCTAAATTCCATGTTCTTTCTACTATGCCAGACCACCTCCACATTTGTCAAATTAAGGACTGCATATCGAATTTATTTAGTCCTTTTTGAAAGTCTTCATTTCGGCCCTGGAAAGGATGCCTTCCTAAACGTGTACGTGTCGTACCCTGCCCTTCACAGTGGTTTGTTTTTCCACTTGACCAAAGGATGGAAAACCAAAGGAAGCCATTGGTTTCCCTTTCCTTGGACAAGTGGAAAAATTTAATTAGCTCCTATGCTCAATGGATAGTGCGGTTTTAACCTTTGTCAAACTATGGCTTTGTGGCATTCATTTTTTTCCTCAGAGAAATGGGGAGGTATGGTGGAGCACAAAAGAATATACATATTCTGAGCAAATGCTTAGAAAAGGCTTTTGAAAGCTTTTGCTGCTGTTTTCTGACTCTGAAGCCCATGATTTCCAAATTTTCATTTCCAACTGCGGCCATATCAACAAATGCGTGAATCTCGCTATACCCTGTGAGTGACGTTGTTGTATTCATTGCGGGCAGTAAACTCAGGGCTACCTGACGCCCCTTGTCACCCTGAGCTTTGGCCACATGGTCAGATGGTCACTTGTCACTAGGGAGCTATCTTTCCACAGCTTCATTATTTCACTTCACTCATTCTGTCCCCCTCTTCCCACAATTCCTCCACAACGGAAGCAAATCAATAGACAATTTTGTGCAAAACGCAACAATTCCTCCTTTTTTAACATAAAATCATCAGTCTTCCCCAATAGCATTTACCCAACCACATAAAAGAGCCAGCAGGACCTCTATCTGGAAAAAACTTTGTGAGAGTGACCCCACAAACATAACTCTCACAGGCAGAGAGCGTGCCCTGCACGGCAGAACAGCAGGCTGGGGCTCTGCTCCAGAATTTTACCCCAAAAGCCTTCAACTGTGTGGCTTAAAGAAGCACCTTCACATTAGCTACTCCTATTTCAGGAAGACCTGAAATAATTTTTCTCTATAAATTAAAAAAAAAATTTAATTGTTGTAAGTTAAAAAAAAATGTTTAACGTATGAATACTTTCTCCTCACCCCGCCTCTTAGAAAATCAAAGTTAAAAACTTGGCCATATACTTTCCCACATTTCCTCATGATCATTTAAACATTTGTAAGTATACATGCGTATGTGTAAAGCAGATTCTTTCTTTCACAGATATTTTTAAATGAAATCATACTATACACATACTCTACAACCATATTTCTTTTCCTACTTAGAAAAGATATTAATTGGGCTATAAGTCTGGCTGCAAACAACAGATCTAAATTAAGAAGACAGAATTTTCTTTCTATCTGACCTAACAGTCTATAGGTAGTAATCCAGGGCCTTCTGGAACTCTGCTCCATTTTCTATCTTGTTGCCCACCCTCCCAGGCAGCACCCCTCATCCACATGGCTTAAGTTAGTTTTCCATCACAGCCACATTCCAGGAAATAAGATGGAGGAAAGAGGGAGAAAGGACATTTCTCCCCCTCTTTTTCAGAACACAACACACTGCCCCTCATATCTCAACAGCCAGGACCTGGTCACATGGCTACAGCTTGCTGCGAGGGAAGCTGGGAAATGTAGTCTTTCTCCCTCTCAGCTATGTCCCAGCTAAAAATCATGGAAAGAGGTAGACTTATTGGGAGGGAGAGGGATAACGAGCAGCCTTTGCCCTAGATAGAGCTCATACTATAATACATGTCACTCAAACTCATTCTTTTTAATAGCTACTCAACTTTCTAAAGTGTGGGTATCTCAGATTTTATCCAACCATTCTCCTATTTCTGAAAATTTGTGCTCTATCCAGGTTTTTGTTGCTTTGCCACGACAAGAAAGAGTATTTGAATTTGAGTAGAGATTTATCAAGTGTATTTAAACAAACGCATTGCAGTTTCACTCTCCTTGACTGACAGGTGGAGGGGCTGTCAAGTCTCTCTTCTACAGTAAACAATCTTGAAGGATGAAGAAACTCACGTAAAAGACCACAACACCCTCTTGTTTCCTCTTTTCTTCTGGTGCTTGTCATTCCCTCCCCAGTGAAAGGAGCTGTTGACGATCACGCAAATGGAACTAGACACACGTACTTTCTAAGAGGAGGCTGCCTTTAGGGAAGAACAACGACTTTGCTTATTTTCTTCAGGTACTAGATTGTGAGCTATGTTCTGGGAGGTACATCCTTCAGCTTAATTTACCCATCAAAGCTGAGGGTTAGTAGCTACGGGATTCTTGGCAAGAAAATGGCTTCAGGTTAGAACAGGGATTCTCTGTAGCCTGAATATACAATCATAACGCAGTCTTGGAGAAAAGAATTAAAAGGAAAAGAGAGAGAGAGGGAAGGAGGGAGGGAAGGAAGAAAAAGTTGTGTAGCCACAGGCAGGCACCAAAAATACGTTCAGGCAAAAGGGCCTGTGTTAGTTAAGTCTGTTTGATTTTAAGTAACAGAAAATAATTCAAGTTGGCTTTCAGCGTGGGGGCGGGGGGGAGGCGGTTTATAAAGATATAGGAGTATCTCCGGAGGCAAAAAGAAGGTGGGATCAGGGAAGGATGGAAGCCCAGAAGAAGAAAGTTCTCTGGAAATCGGCTTTTCTTTTCCCTCTAAAGACCAGCCTCTGATGCTTTTCTGTGCGCATGTGAGCAGGTGAACATGTCCCAGCTCCAGAGACTCTGTCCTCTCTCTTCAAAAGACCAGCCCAGACTGAATGGGTCATATTCTCAATTCAAGGTTTCCAGGAGACAAAATATGGTTTGTTCAGCTCAGGTCAGGTGCCCATGCTTGGTTCAATCAACTGGCCAGAGCGGCAGGTAGGACAAACCTGGCTTCCGGGACAACGTCCCCATGAGTAGAGGTGTGTTCTCTAAGCAGGCAGGTTATTGAGAGCTGGAAAGACAGCCAAGTACCTAACCTAGCTAAAGACAGCACCAAGCACCGACTCAAGTCTCTTACTCAGGAAGGAGAAGATATTCTACTGCAGACAGTCTAAATGCAATGTGCTCCTGGCCGTCTCTGGACGTGTTTCCTGGATTGAAGATTCCGATTTCACAGCTAAAGATTAATTATAGCACACGCAGCAATTCTTGTCAACAGTATGTGTAAACCTTAGCATTCAAACCAATAGATCAGAAAAAAGTCATTAGTTGTGGTACAATCGTCGGAGCACTACCCCAGCCCACAGGAAGGGAGGTTTGGGGTTTTCTCACCACACTCAGACCCAAAATAATGATCTCCCTGCTCTAAGGAGGTGTAAGCCAAAACAGAAACAAGCTCAGGAAATGAGCGAGGAGTTAAATTCAGGAATAATACTTCCCGCGTGCAGCGTCGGGGTGAGCTGGTTGGAACAGAGAAATGAAATGTTCTCTGGTACCTACAGGGTACACTTCGCAGCCACTCCCATAGGTCCATCCACATGCCTCTTTCCCAGACCTCTGTGTCCCCAGCCTTCCAATCTTTCCCCTGCCAGGCCTCTAACCAACCGGTCAAGCCACTCACCACTGCCTACGACCTTGAACCATTCTTACCTTGAACCATTTCTCCTTCCATAAAAGTATATGACCAGATGTATCACACAAAATTCTGCCCTTTGAGAGGATATGAACAGACATTTTTCCAAAGAAGATATACAGATGGCCAATAGGCTGAAAAGATGTTCAACATCACTAATTATTAGGGAAACACAAATCAAAACTACAATGAGATATCACCTCACACCCATCAGAATGGCTATAATTAACAAGACAAAAAACAACAAATGTTGGAGAGGGTGTGGAGAAAAGGGAACCCTCATACACTGCTGGTGGGAATGCAAGCTGGTACAGCCACTATAGAAACAGGAAGGAGATTTCTCAAAAAATTAAAAATAGAAACACCATATGATGCTGCTACTCCACTACTGGGTATTTACCCAAAGAACTTGAAACCAACAATTCAAAGAGACCTATGCACCCCTATGTTCATTGAGGCATTATTCACAATAGCCAGGATGTGGAAGCAACCCAAGGGCCCATCAACTGATGATTTGATAAAGAAGATGTGGTATATATATACAATGGAATACTACTCAGCCATAAAAAGACAAAATCTTGCCTTTGCAACAAGATGGATGGACCTTGAGGGTATCATGTTAAGCGAAATAAGCCAGATAGAGAAAGACAAACACTGTAAGATTTCACTCATATGTGAAAGATAAACAAATACATGGATAAAGAGAACAGATTAGTGGTTACCAGAAGGGAATGGGGTGGGGAGAGGGCGAAAGGGATAAAGGGGCACATATGTATAGTGATGGATAAAAGCTAGACTATTGGGAGTGAACAAGATGCAGTCTATACAGAAACTGAAATACAACAATGTGCACCTGAAATTACCCAATGTTTTAAACAATGTGACCTCAATAAAATAATTAAATACAAAAAAATTCTGTGCTTTGAGAGGGTTTAGGGCTTCATCAGTTATACTAATCTCTGCCATTCCCCTCAGGATGCTATATTGCTTTTAATTTACAGTTGTTTAAGCTACTTGTTACTGAATAACAAATAACCACAAAACGTGGGGGATTAAAACAGCTACCATTTTATTACTTAGAACCAACGCGTGGGTTCACAGGGCTGAACTGGATCGTTCTTCTGCTGGTCTTGCTTGGAGTCTCTCAAGCAGATGCAGTCAGATGGCAGGAATGTCCAAGACAGCTTCGCTCATGTGGTGGGCACATTAGCAGGGAGGGCTGGCAGGCTGGGGCCTCTCTTTCCGTGTCGTCTCTTCATGTGGCTACCTAGAGCTTCTTTCCATGGCTAACAGATCCCCAGAGCAAGCACTCCAAGAAGACAAGCCACCACGTGCAGACTCTTCTCAGCCTTTGCTTGCATCATGCCTGCCCACATCCATTTTCCCAAGCTCAGAGTCGATGCTGGAGGGGACTACACATAGGTGTGACTATTGGAAGGTGTGGCTCATTGAGGGCCAACAAAGTAATAGCCCATGTGACCATTAGGAGGAGAGCAGTTCCAAAGGCTTCCACTTGGCTTTTTCCTCACAATATCCCTTAGCTTAGAAGCCAAGGAATAAAACGGCAGTTCTACAAACTACCAAGTATGTCTGTTCCAGGGAAACGACCTCTGGATGCTTCCGTGGACTCAATGGACTATGTATGTTGGACCTAGGCTGTCTAAGAGGGAGGGACCCCGGGTATCAAGGTCAACTGAGACTCTGCTGCCAACTCTGTTTGAAATATTTGGGTGTGCAGTTACCAGAGTAACTTCATCCAGTTACCTGAGTACCATTGGAGGCCCTTTGGGGAATTATTATCCGAGGAATTATTATCATATTTACCTGCGTGGTGTTGCAAGTTCCTTCGTCCTGGAGAATCTGCCTTTCCTTCAGTCAACAGGTTCTGTCCAAAAACTGGCTCAAGTCTGGAAACTGGACAAGGGCCTTCATGAACTTTTATTGGAGTAGTTCCCTCGACCTCCTCATGGTCTAGCTTTGACGTCTTTTGATTGGATGGGCTGAGCCATCCTTTGTTGGCTGCCCGTCGATCTCACCTGTAGAGACACTACATTTTACTAACCATCTCCATAGCTCTCAGTGGCTCAGGGTTTCTGGCTGCCACTTCGACCTGTGCCGTTCATTACGATAACTGTGCCCTCCTTGCTTTTGATAGTTAAGTACCACCGCCTGGATCCTATCAGCCCCATTGCTATCACCGAACTCGGTCCTGGAACAGCATCACCTACTTTCAGCCGTGCCCTTCAGAGCACAGCCAACACTGAACCATTCCGTGATGCTAGTGTCCTTCCTGCTCATTACTTATTGTTTGTTAAATGGATGGTTCTTCTGGCCTTCCCATGGAACATAGTTAGTTGGTATATTTTTTGTCCTTACTTCGTATTTTCTCTCTAGCATGCCCACTTCTCAGCCTTTGATCCCTTCTCCCAACTACCACACAGTTCTGGCATTTCTACTTCACTTAGCGTAGACCATCACTTTCTCCAAGCTTCCAAGGGCAGTGTGTTAGCAGCGTGTTAGCATCCTCCCCTGGGGTCCATGCCAAAGTGTTAAATCATATATCCTGTGAGAGTGTTCCCATTTCAATAAACCCTCCTTTAACCAACTGTGTACTTCCCCTTCACCAACAGCCCCAACTGATCCTGACTCCCGTTCATACTCTTCCAGCTCTGGTACCACATGTTGGCCAGGTATTCTTGCTACCTTTCCTCCCTTAGTAGGCCCGGACTTCTCCGGCCAGGTTATATGGTAGAAAGGATAACCATGTAGAGATAGATCCTGGGGGTAGACGGGATTGGTGACGTCTTTTTCAAGGCAAAAATCTTTGCCTTGTCTTCAAGAAAGGGGTGCACCAGTCTTTAATAGTGAGGACTGTGGCCATTTCTGCAGGCTCAGAAAGTTCAGGAGACTCAAGGGATAAAGAGTGTCGATTACACTAACTCAAGTGATCCCATCCCAAGTCTAAGAGTCCCACACCTTTCTCATCAGGACTCTGACCTTAGGGCAGGAGATTTGCCAGGTTTGAGAATTCAACCTCTTCCAGAGCTGCGTCGACATTATAATTAAATCCTAGACTTGATGCTGAGCATTTTCTGCCCTTTGGCTGCTGGAAATGAGAGTCTCTTTATATGTTGCAAGGAGGCCCTCTGCTTTTCACACTTCACCTTAAATTGGTGTTTAATCACCTTCAGACTTTCGTTTTTCTCAATGCCTTGATATCCCCTGACAATTGCCATCCAATTCACAATCTTAAAAATTTTTACTTGCTCTGAACCTCTAAAGCGCTGAACATTACATCTGCCAGTGAATTCCCTTTCACTGGTATCCCATCTCAGTTCACCCCCAGAGAAATTTTAGCAACTGCACCATCCCACCATCATGGGGCTACTAACAATGATGGAGTCCTCATGGCCACCTGGTCAGTGGCATCATCCCCCAGGGTCCAAAATCCTAATTTGGATTCTGCTTTGTAGGACTATGCCTGGCACTAGCCTTTGTAGGTGGACTCCCTGAAAACAAAGTCCAGGGTGGAGGTTTACTGGGGTGTCTTGTTGGAAAGAACCCCTGTAAGCAAGTGAGGGAAGCAGAATGGAGCACAAGGGAGAGCTGAAGTGTGATACAGTGGCAACAAAGATCTAAGCCTATTTCACGGGGAGCTCTAAAGCTGGAATGGCTATTGAGGCAAGCGGATAGGGCACCTGTACCACCACGCCAACCTGTCCTTGGGGCGAGGCAGCTCCCTCTGTCCAAGGACAGTTTCTGAGGGAGGACTTTGCTATGAGCCATCAGCAGACAACGTGCCTCCCCACTGGAGGAACGAGGGCCAGTGGGGAGGGCTCTTCGCAGCATCCCCCATACAGCCCAAGGAAGAGAGTTTACTACACAAAACGCATCGTCTAAATGCACTCATTAATAATAATGCGATACTAGGAAAGCATAACTGTGTTCTGATTCTACTTAAAGACCTGGCCAATACCCAATAATGGCAGGACAGTGAGAAAGACGACAAATATCAAAAGGCTCACAATCCTAAAATCCTGTGACTAAAGAGAAAAATAAATTAAACCACCCAGTCAGGGCCATCAACCTGGGTTGTGGTTAAACTCATCTTGAACTTAAAAAACAGGTTCCACGTCTGGACCAAGAATCCACCGGTGCATCCCAGAACTGCCGTCTAAGTTGGTCTGGTAAAATTACTGCGAAGCAAGAGGGAGAATGAGGAAACAGATGTGGCTAGAAATAATCCAACACTGAAATCAACCGTGTAAGTGTTAAGAACAAGGTCTGCAATCATTGTGATACTGTGTGTGTTTTATCTCCTTCTTAGGTTATTCAGAGCATTTAAGAGAATCTGATACATTGGACTTGTGAAAATTAACTGTTTAGAAGGGTTTAATCTGGGCCAGCCTCCGTGACCTAGTGGCTAAACTCTGCGTGTTCCACTTTGGCACCCCAGGTTCAGTTTCTAGGTGCAGACCCACACCACTCTGTTAGCAGCCATGCTGTGCTGGCAGCCCACATACTAAAAGATAGAGGAAGATTGGCACGGATGTTAGCTCAGGGCATATCTTCCTCAGCAAAAAAAAAAAAAAGGGAGAGAGAGAGAGAGTTTAATCAAATAAGTTCCTAAGTTTTGGGGGGAAAATATCTTCTCAAACTCCTAAATTTTGACTTCTTAGCTGTGTTAAGCAGTGTATAAATATTTAGCGGAATATTATTTAATCATTAAAGAAATGCTTATTGTTTCATAAAGTCCGAAAAGTTAATAAATTGAGCATCAAAGAAAAGATAGATAGTAGCAAGCATTCCTCTCCAGGTGAAGAAGCCCTTCAGACAGTAAATAATAGTATCAACAGAGACGATATCAGAAATGTGAAATTGCTTACCCCAGGCTTGGCACAGAACACATACTTGATATATGTTGATATTGTTTTAACTATAAAATCCCCATATTCAAAAGACGGTACCAACCAAAAACAGTTCAAAGCTAAATATAAGTCATCGAGTGTTCTCCACAGCTTTTACCTTTTCATATCTATCTTCTCCCATTCGCCAGACAATTGTGGGCTGACTCCACATGCAAATCTTTATGGAATTCTCTGTGTTGGCCATAATATAGGAGGCGCTCTTTCTCTGGTTCTCCAGCAACTCCTTCCATCCTTTGTTCTTCCTGGAAGGCAGCAGATGGAGCGAGTTCCAGGGTCCCAGCGAGTGTCAGCTGGAATTGGTAATTATTTGAGACTTTATGCAAGTCACTTCCACCAAAAAGGCTGCTCTACTTCCAGAGTGGAAGAGAATCAGAAAAATCAAAACAGATTCAGATTTATTTTTGTGTGGCACAATAAACAAGACACTGGACTACTAACACTTCAGAGACACCGAGAACCAGGCGAAGATTCTGAACCTTCCCAGATGTGTGTTTAAGTACTCGGGCTTCCAAATGCATGCTGTACACTCCACACCACTCTCCTGGAAGGATTAAAACAAACCCCAACGAGTGTGTTCCCTTTTCTTTGTAAAGCATTTAAGCTCTGCTCCTGTGGTGCAGTGGGAGCCCTCTGTCCCCGGACTGCTAACCTCTCTTGGAAGTTTTCAAACCTCAAGTAAACGTGGATTTAAAGATGTGAGAGCTTCCTGGCTCCATTCAAAGACACTTTGATGTCAAAAAGAGGGAGCGCACAATGCCCACTCTCTTCTCACGGATTTGTTTGTGTTTTTGGTTTTTTTTCAGACTCTTCGTTTCCTTTTCATTTTGTGTTGAGTTAGTATTTACTTTTCAAGTCACTTTCCTGAGCCAGCTTGTCAGCAAACATCAGCCAAGTCGGCCTGGGGCTGCTCTAGGAGCCAGAGTCCCTGGGGGCCCAGGCAGCACCTGACCGCCAGCTTTCAGCATTTCCTCCTTCCCAGCAGATCCACAAAACACAAAGACCATCTCCTGGAGAAAGAATCTTCTTGTCCTCCAAGGTGGCTTTCCATGAGACACTATGAGGGAGAGGAAAAATCTCTGGTCCCCAGAGGCCTGGATTCCAGTGCCAGTGCTGCCACAAGCTGGCTGTGTGACCTCAGGCAAGTCACCTTCCCTTTCTGTGTCTGAGTCCTCATTGGTAAAATGAAGGCACAGGATTAGATAATGTACAAGTCTGAATCTTTTATTGTCAGCATTTAGAATTGACAGCTTTTAACCTCACCCTTCCCTCTTCCTGTTCTGCCCCACCTCTGGCAAAGCCCAGGTGTGCCCTCAGGGAGGTTCAAGTCACTCACGCTCTGCCAGCACGCGGGAACCCTCACCCTGTCCCACCCCCTACCACCAGAAAAATCCCAAGCCAATCTCCTTTCCCTGCTCCCTCAGGCTCTTTCTGGACCTGCCTGGGATGGACTCTGCTCTCCCCCGAAAGCCTCATTGCATGAATAACAAACCTTTTCATCTCCTCTTGATATGTGACATAATCAGTCTCAACATCTGAGCCAAATTTTGGGTTGAGGTCCATCCAGTTTCTACAGGGTGGTCACAATAGACAATCTCTGAGATCCTCATTCGGTGACAGCACTGTCCAGAAGTGTAACGCAGGCTGCATACGGAAACTGAAAGTTTCTAGTACCCACCTTAAAAAGGTAAAAAGAAACAGATGAAATCAGTTTTAATAATATAGTTTATTTAACCCAATATCTCAAATATTATCATTTCAACATTTAATGAATGAAAAAAGTATTAGTGAGCTGTTTTAATGTTACTTTTTTCTGCACTAGTTCTTCAGAATCTGACGAGCGTTTGCACTACACCACATCACCATTTGGACCAGCCACATTTCAAGCACTCAAAACCCACAGCGGGCGAGCGGCTACTGTTTTGGACAATAGCTGTGATGAGATCCCAGGGCAGGCCCTAGACTCCTGAAACTGTCGTCCTTATAAAAAGTGTTACTGTATTCATCAAAACTGGGATGTCATTGGTTACAAGATGTGCTCTTATTTCCTAGACGCCAAAGAAACAATTGTATTTATAAATGACATAAACTGTCAAATGAATTCAAACATCAGAGATCTTTAAATGTGGGAAAAGTCTGTACCTTAGAAGGGATTAAATAAAGAAAACTCTCTATACACCGTAGTTTCCCCTGAAGGCCTGAGCCCAGGCAAAGCTGGGAGGTGAGGAAGTCAAGGTCTTTGGCGCGATCACCCATTTCCTGCGAGATCCTCTCTCCCTTGCCCCTCGATACTTCCTTCTGTCAATCTTTGCTTTAATTATCATTCAGGGACGGGGAAGTGCTCATTGATGCGCTCTCAGTGCGTTGTAGGAATCCTTGACAGGACACTTGTGTTTTCAAAGAGGACGTCTAAATGAGACGGTCACTGAGCCCTGTGGATGCTGTGAGCTGATCCAATCTTTCCAACAACACTGCGACTTAAGCATTATTTTCATTTCCAAAGGCAAAAAAAAAAAAAAAAGCAGACAAAAAAGAGAGGTTACGTAACTCTCTCAATGTCGAACAGCATCTAAATGGCAAGATCAGCTTTCACACCTGGATCTGTCTGATTTAAGAGCTCAGGTCTTTTCTCTCTAACTAGAAGGAGGAGGAAAAAAGGCAGGATGATAGGAGGACCCCAGAAGGCAACCACTTACCTACTCCCCTTCCTAATAAGACCCCTTACCCCTCCACGAAGGCCTAAAGGTTGAACGGACAGTGGCCTCCTCCACCAGGAACACCATCAAACGTCAGCTCCAGCCACGGTATTTGTCCACCACTGATGATTCAGCAGGTTTCCTTTGTAAGACGGCAAGAAGCACTTGGAACCGACAATCCCCTAAAAAAAAAAAATGCACCACCCTGAGCTCCAGGGGAATGCCTCAGTGAACAGATGCAAGCACGCAAAGAAAAGAAAGGGCTGCATGTGCATCTTCAGTGGTGAGCCTGCACAGCTGAGCGGTCACGGCCCATCACTCACTACAGGATGGCTACGCAGCTGCAGGTCTCGGCCGCCCAGCAGCCAGGGCCGGGCAGGCAGGGCTTGTTTTTCTTCTCCGTGGGTTTGACAGCAGCAGCCCGAAGTCCTACTCAGATCTGAAGGGCTGCCCAGCAAGCCAGGCAGATTGAATTCCAGCCTGGCACGGAGAGCTGAGATGTGAGAAGGGGGTGTTCTTTGGGATAACCGGCGTCAAGGCAGCACCCAGCATAAGCACGGCTTCCAAACACACAGGCAGAGAGCCCCTGAGCTCAGTCTCTCAGCTGGAGGTGTGGGTGGGTATTCAGCACTATTTATCATTAACAGACTGTGCATATTAGGGAGAAAGTAAACAGGAAAAGAGTGATTAGATGCCTTAATAGAGAGATAAGACAGTGCAAAAAGTCATCCAGCTCTGCACTGATGGGGATTAGCGGCAGACCATCTTATGGCAGAATTTCCTCTGCCACTTTGAGCTGGAAGTCAAGACTTTTCATCCATTAATCTTTCTTGGACGCCACGGCAATTTAAAGATACTTTACAAATGCCTGGCCCACCCCTCCCTACAAAAATCCACGCTGAGTAGTTTTTGTCATTATTCTCCAATTTCTAGGTATTTGGAAAACGTAGAACAGGAACTGCTCCCGCAAAGACGAAACGAGCCTCGCCCAGCCAAGCCCTCGCAGCTTTCAGTGCACGACCTCGGCGTGCGGGCGCTGGAGCCGTGGTTCCGTCCGTCCACCCGCTTTGCACAGTTGGGCGGCATGAGGCCATGGCAGCAAGGAGAACCTGGGGACGTGCTGGCGCTTGGCCACCTCAGTCTGACACTCTCCCATCACCCCGGCTGCCCGAGGGTCAGAACAGAGCCAGTGGACGCCCTTCCCATGGAGCCCCTTGCACAACAGCCACACACCTCTCCCAGCTAACCTGGGGCGGGGCCGGGCCGAGGAAGGAGCCAATTCCAAGATGCTAAAGGCTAAAATTCAGACCAGTGCACTGCAGAGCAGGCCTCAACTTCTTAATCCTAATGGATGGAAACAGGAGGAACGAACACCCTTCGCTTTCCTACAATCCTCAGACCAAAATCAAAGTTCACTCATGCTCACTCGCTTTTCCTAATGGTGATCTGAATACCATTAACTTTAAGAATAAAAACAATAGATACCATTACGGTTTGCTGGCAGTGTGCGAGGCCCAGTGTTGGGCGTTTTGTGGGCCTCGTCTCATTCCATCTTCGTAGCATTTGCCACTGAGATTCTCTTGTTCCTTTGCTCATTTATTACCCGGCTCCCTCGCACCAATCAAGGCACCATGACGGCTGGAAGCTTATCTGTCTCCCTCAAAGCCACTTCCCCAGTGCCGAGAACGGTGCCTGGCACACAGCAGGCACTCAATAATGACTTATTGAGTGAATGATTTTATCTTCACAAGAATTCAGTAACGAAAACCTTTTTTATCCTAATTTTACAGTTGAAGGAATAGAGTCAGAACAACTCAAAGTTTCACAGCTGGTAAGTGACAGAACCAAGATTTGAACCTGGATCTTTAGGACCAAAATCTGTGCTCTGAGATAGCAAAGACCACTTAGGCAACTTTGGCTGAAGCTCTCAGAAGGCCCAACGCAAGCAGGCTCAAGCAACGAGGAAACTATACTCCACAACAAGAAGTGCAAAGGTGGAGCTTCTTCCAGGACTGAGCACCGTCGATGTTGAGCATCATCAAGGGCATGGCTTCTCCCCGCTCCTCTTTGACCTAGCACCTTCAGTGTGGGGCTTGTGCTCTTGGGCTGTTGTCTCCCCCGATAGAGAGTCCTAGGATGGGTACCACAGGCATAGGCACCATGCACAGACAACAACATGCAAAGGTAGCAGTGGGAACCACCCTGTCCTGCAAATCCCATTGAGAATAAGGGGAATTTTCCCAAAAGCAGCCCAGCAAACTTCTCCACCCATTGTATTGGCCGGAATAGCATCTCCAGATCACACCCAATCTAAACACATAGTGAGAGAAATGACATGACCACAATTGCCTTAAACAAACAAATACTCACCCTCAGCAGCCGAGAAAGGGCCACATCCTCTCCTCCAGGACATAAACATGCAGTGGAGGGTGAATTGGGGTTCAGTTAGTGTTTTGGTTATTAATGTTGCTTAAGAAATGTCCTTAAACTTAGTGGTGTAAAACAACAATGATTTAATTATTCTTACAGATAATTTGGAAAGGGTACAGAGAGGATGGCTAGCGTCTGTTTCACGATGTCACGGCTTCAGATGGGACAAGTAGAATGGCTTGGGGCAGGATAATTACCTGGAGGCTCCTTCACTCACATGTCTGGTGTCTGGAGGCGAGTGACTCAGGCTGAGCTCAGCTGGGATGGTTAACCGGGGCAGCTACGCAGAGCCTCACAGTGTGACTTGGGTTTCCACACAGCATGGCGGCCTCGTGCTGGTCAGACTTCCTACGTGGCTTCCCCAGGCTCCCAATGTGAGTGTTCCAGTGAATGGGGAGGAAGCTGTACCACCTTATATGAGTCAGCCTAGAAAGTCAAACGGCATAACTTCCACAATATCCCATTGACTGAGTCAGTTAAGCCCATCCAGACTCTAGAGGAGATTACAAAGACCCCATCTCTCAAGGAGTATCAGAAAATGTGTGGCAATTTTTTTAGAAAAACCACCACTGTTAGAAAAAATGAAGGAGTGAAGAAACAAGAGTATCTGCCTTCAGATCAGAAATGAATTACATTGTCAGAAAACAATCACAGAATAATCCCACTTTTAGAAAACTAACAAACTTTTCCGATAGCTGATTCTCCCTCCGTTCAGCAGTGAGGCTATAAGGTAGACCACATACCCATTGATTCCAGCTATAATTTAGGAACTAGTAAGGCTGATACTTTTTAGAACACATGAAGAACACATTCTCTGCTCCCTAAGAGGCGTAAAGTTTAATGAGAAAAAATGGGCTGGTTTACAGCTCCCTTTCTTTAGTTATTTCCGTTGGTCGAAGTTCTTTCTGCACACTTCCGAGCCGGTCCTGCCACTCATGTGGAATGGACCCCTGTGCTCTGCTTGATCCCGCTTAGCCATCTGTAAAATAGAGCTAGCCATCCCTGCAGGAGCAGGTCCTCGTGATTCCTTTCCTCCATTCACAGCAGACTTTAAGGTCCTTGGAGACTGCACTGTTTAAATCGCAAAATGTTATTGACTATCTTTTCATTATTTGAAAAACTAAAGAGCATGAGGATGCTTCTGTGGCCACGTTGCTAGGTTACTGACAGACCTCCCTGCCTGCGCTGAGATGTTGAGACTGGCTGCAGCTCTGCACCAGGGCAGCCTTTCTCCAGCTGAGAGGAAGGTGGGAGAGAGAGGTGGTTGGCCTAGAGTCAAAATGCTAAGGGCATCACTGGGAAGAGAGGGTATTTGGCCACCAGGTACCACGAATGTGTTTGCCTGTTCTTTGGCTCCAACAACTCAGTTTGTAGCATCAATGCTAGAGATGGCTCCATACACAACTGATGGGCTTCACCCTGACAGAGTTCAGCTGGCTTCTCTGAAGGAGCCAAGTCCATACAAACTTAATTTCCTGGGGAATACGGGATGATGGAATCAAATGTGGCAGGCAGGCCATAACACCTGGAATGCCTTTCATACGCTCAAGGCGTGACATCACCTTTTTGACACACTGGCCGACATTTTTTTAAACGGAGGAGACAAAAATCTTATGCTATTAATATGTAATATTAAAAATACTTTCCAAGGCCGTGTAATCTGCTATGGGCAGCCTCAAGGTGGATGCTATTGCAAATGTATAAAGGAAGATAAGCTGTCCCAGATATGACATTTAGGGACAGTGACAAGTAATTACACACACACGCAAAAGAAGGAGCTGTCGCGCAGTGTACCTCCAGGTGAGTACTATTATTGAATATAGTCTACTGCTGAAGAAAATTCCAGCAGCTTTATCCTGATGAGCCTTTGTCTCTTTGATAATGGTTTAAACCTGGCAGCAGCATCCCAACTCTCAAAAACCCAGGGATATTTTCTCCCTGGCCATGTAACCGTGAAGAGTAATTTTAGAAAATTCCGAAATGATCTCATCAATGGGGATGTGATATTCAGTATTCATCTGAAATCCTCTACCCATCTGTTTCCTTCTAGAGCAACATGGGAGAAAAAAACAAGGAAACCAATAAAGTTGTTGCAAATGAACAGAGGGAAGGAGGGAAGGACAGAGACGGGGAGTGAGAAAGTAGAGGGGAGGCAGATGGAAATCAAGCTGTCGGAGAATTCTGCCTGGACAAGCCAGGGGAATGGAGACCAGCCTTCCTCGGAAAACCATAAAGGCGGCTTATTTGTCACCAACAATTTACTGGGCATCTTCTCTGCGCCAGGCCTCTTCCGGGTGCTGGGGAGCGGCAGCGAGCCCTGACTGGGATGCACAGTCCGGCCAGAGAAACCAGTAAATGCACAGGCAAATGCACATTTACAGACAGCGGTGCAAGCCAGGTGGGAAACCCGCAGGATGCGGTGAGCGCATAGGCGTGGGAGATCTAAGGTAGGTCAGCAGACCGTGGAAGGCCAACCTGAGTTGGTGACGTTTGCTCTTGAGGAACCCTGGGGGCCTGTGGAGGATGGCTGGAAAAGAGGCTGACCAGCAGCGCTCGTGGGCGTGCTCAGCATTGGAACCTGACCCCAAAGGCAACTGGAAGGCACAGTGGAGCAGGTCCGCTGTCACCACTGCATCTGGAACGAGAAACCCAAATGAGCCACAACCCGTGTGCTCCTCTGCCCCTCCTTCCCTTCCCTAGGACCCCCAGAGGGAACAATCGTCTGTTCGCAGGATGGTTGGTTCACACGACCTCTTTCTTACATCTGGAAGGAAATCAAAGAAAATTGTCTGTTTGGTTTTATAATTTGGCGTATTATCCTCCCTTTCAATCCATGTCACTTTTCATAACATTTTCGTCACTCTTTTCTCCACGTGAAGCCCTCCTCCCTAGGTGAGTAATTAAGTGCTTCCCCAGAACCCGGTTATAAAAGAGCCTGTGTGGTAAACCATCTTCCACAATAGAACGGGAAAGGATCACAATGTGCACAAACGGGGTGAATTTATGTTGTGCCATCTTAAAAAAAAAAAGGAAATGTTTCTGGGGCTGAGAGTAAACCTGCATTTCTCTTGTTCAAAGAGTTCTTTCAGAGGACTCACCTCACAGAAACCTCTAACAGAGCTGCATCGATTAGCTGCAAATTAAGTTAAAATTATACAGACTTGTGGGGAAGACCTGTTACTGTGTCTTGATCCCTGGAATCTTTCTCTTAGCACCGCACGGCCTCAGCTCCCAGATGCTGGGAGCCTGGACAGAGACGGGAGGCAACATCCACAAGAACCAGCTCTATTTATTCAGTCACATCTGCCATCCTGCAATAAACATTCTCTATGCAAATTGCCTCAAGCGACTCTCCAGAAACTGACTAGTTTCTTACGCTGTATCTTAACACCAAAAGGAATTGAAAACATTTTTACAGCTGATGTCCATAATACATTCCTTCACTGTGTGCTGTGTTTTTATCTGCCAATATATTAAGCTCTTCTTTTATGTTTGCTTATGCATCGCTAGTTCATTTTTTGTGACAATGAAAAAAAAAAAAGAGCTTTCAAAAATATTCATCCAAATGAGAGCTGTTAATGGCCGCCAACAAACTGAGTTCGAGCTTCCATTGTTCCTGAAACCAAATTGTTTCAAAAGTAGTAGGAAAAGTTGTGCAGATTAAAACCATTTATGATGTAGAATTAAGCCTCATTTTTCTAAGGTCTAGGGTGGACCTAAAGCTCTGCGCTGAGGTATTCTGTCCTGGCCATGAAGCTTTGGGCCACTTCATTGCAAAAGAATTTCCATCCAAGCTTTGTAATCCACTTACAGAGATCAACCAGATCCACTGTCCTTCATGTTTTCTTTTTAATGGCGAGATGAAGATGATTGTGTTTTTGTTTTGCAGCTTCCAAGGGGATAGTAAATGCTTGGTCATGCCCTCAGAAGCCTCATTTTCCTCCTAATCCTGTTGCTCTTAAGAAGAGTTTGGCAGGGACCTTCAAAGCTCCTCCATTTCCTTTGTTTCGCTTCCCTGGAGCTTTGCGCAATGGTAACAGTGCCCACGCTCCATGCCCCCATCATGAGACCCGCCTCCTCCCACTGAGGGCTCACATCTCACCCTTGCTTTGGAACCTCAACGACGGTGTTGCAGGGTGCTTTTAAATTTGTTTTTATCACAGCACTGAAGGCTAGAAAATGTAAGAAAGCGAACTAATTCCATAGAACACACAGGTCTTCTGTTTCTTAGTGCCCCTCATCTCAGGAGGGGTGGGTGGATACGTTGATCACAGTTCTGCGAATGCCTGTGACAATCGTGCAGTGAGGTATAGTAACGTTGCTCCTCCTTTGGGGGACAAATTTTGCATCATGATTCATGGAATCACAGACTGCCTTCACTGGAGAGATCTTCGAGGACTCTTCATGAAGCCTTCTTCATTTTACAGGTGAAAACACTGAGGCCCAAAGATGCTCCTTGTCCGAGTTCATACAGCCGATCGGCGGCAGAGCTGGGGCAAGAAGCCACGCCTCCTGGTCCAGGACTGCTTTGGTCAAACCACATTTCTACAGGAGTTCATGGATTGATTAAAAATCTTATATTGCAGACATTTTACTGATTATATAAAAACAAGTTAGCTATTTGAATAAACAAGAAGATAGATCATGCGGGAGGAAAAGCCTGGGGAGTATGAAGACGTCAGTTCTCTTCGAATTAATTTATAGGCTTAATATATTAGATTCAGTAGATTGGGGACAGGAAAGAGTACAATTAAATTATTCGGAAGTTTATATGAAAAAATAAGTGGCAAGAATTGCTTTTAAATTTTTGGAAAAGGCAAGTCATTAGAATTCTCACTACCACATAGAATAATATGAAGTAAAAATAGAATAATTAGAACAATGTGTTACTACTTCAGTAAGCAGATACGGTGAGAGGGTATCCTTGAAGCAGGTCCTAATGCATGTAAGAATTAAGGATATTTCAAAAATAACATTTCAGTCTGGCTGGTAAATAAAATATCATTCAGCAAATGGTGTTGGTACAATTGGCCATCAGTTTAGCAAAACGATAAAGTTAGATCTCTATATCATACTTGTACAAATAAATTCCAGGTGGTTTAAAGATTTAAATTTCAAAAGTGCCAAAGCATATAAACCCATAAGAGAAAAGGTTCATGCAAGAAATTTAAAACTTTTTTTTTAATTTAGGATTTTTAAAAAATCTTGATTTTATTTATTAAACAAGAATTTTTCTCCTCTATATATGTATGGATATGGAAAAGAACAATTCTTAATCTATAAAAGTCTTACAAATTAATTAATAAAAGAGAGGCACATTAACAGAAAAATAGGCAAAGATCTAAACAGAAAAGATAATAAAAGAAGAAACACAAATGGGATAGAGAGACAAAGACAGATATTTAATCTCGCTAAGAATCAGAAAAACACAAGAGAAAAAACATTGAACAATATTCCCTTCTATTATGCTGATAGAAAATTTTTTCCCAGTCTCTCTCTCTTTTTTTTAAGATAGTATCAAGTTTAGATGCTAGCTCAGTCACAAGGGAATTCTTACACACTAACCAAAAATGTATCCATTTATACAGCTTCAGCAGATGGACAATTTGGCAGTATGCATCGAAAGCTTTAAAATGTGTTGAAACACTTTGGCCTATTATCTGCCGTTCTAAGAATTAATCCAAGGAACAGAGATGTGCAAAAAAAAACAAAGCTTTACGAACAAGAATGTTTCTCATAACATTATTCATAACAGAAAAACTTTAGAAATATCCCAAACATCAGAAATAGAGAATAGTCAAATAAACTGTAGTACGGCCTGTGATAAATATTGTGCAACCATCAAGGATCATGTTTTTGAAGAACATTTAAAGATATGAGCTACAAATTTTTAAAAAGTCAAATAAAAACTATATATATTGTATGCTACCTATTTCTTCTCAAAAAATTGGAAAGCTGCATACTGAAATGTTAATTTTTTTCTGAATGGTAGCATAATGAGTGATATTTAATATTTTAACTCTCCCGAATTTATCAAGTTCTCACAATGATCTTGTATTCACAAGAGAAGAAAAAAATATATTAGTAAAATAAACAGACTACCAAGTTAGGAAGGGGCCAGAGCTGGTCCAAGGGTAGCATGCCCAATCCCTTCTCTAGACAATATAGATTTAAACAGTTGCTCTATATTCTGAGTCCTGGAGGTCTGCTGTGCTGCTAATAGTGACTGGGCAGTGACTTTGTGAGGTACCCAGGGGCTGAAGGAGATGGTTCTGACTCCTGGGTTTCGAGAGAGGAGGGAGAAAAAACTCACCACCATAAAAAACCCTCTAGATTGGAAACAACCAAGATGCCCTTCAGTAGGTGAGTAGATAAATAAACTGTGGTGCATCCAGACAAGGAATATTATTCAGCACTAAAAAGAAATGAGCTATCAAGCCATGAGAAGATGTGGAGGAAACTTAAATGCATACTAGTAAGTGCAAGAAGCCAATCTGAAAAGGCCACATACTGTATGATTCCAACAATATGCCATTCTGGAAACGGCAAAACTATGGAGACTGTAAAAAGATCAGTGGTTGCCCTGGGTTGGAGGGGTGGAGGGATGACTAGGCAGAACACAGGATTTTGGGGGAAGTGAAAATACTCTTATGATACTATAAAGATAGACACATGTCATTATACATTTGTCCAAACCCATAGACTGTACACCACCAAGACTAGACCGTAATAAAAACTATAGACTTTGGGTGATTATAATGTGTCAATGTAAGCTCATCAATTATAACAAATGTGCCACTCTGGGGGATGTTGATAGTGGGGGAGGCTATGCATGTAGAGGGGAAGAGGTTATAAGGGGAAATCTCTGTACTCTTCCCTCAATTTTGCTGTGAAACTTAAACTGCTCTAAAAAAATAAAGCCATAATTTTAAAAAAAACAAAAACACTTTAGGGTTCCCTTGTACACATCAGCCACATTAAACACTAACCCATAGCAGAACCACCACCCGTAAGACAGACTCTCCTCCTTCACTTCTGCTTCTCAAGCCACACATTGACTTTTTATAATGCCTTTTTCCCTAAAGCCTTCCCATGATACCCACTTTACTCTGGCTTCACTTGGATAAAAATACACAGGTTATATACAGGGAGCAAGGGTGTGAACTGCCCCCAAAGTAGGAATAGCTCAGAGAGAATTTTTTTGGTAAAATCTGCTGTAGAATCAGAGCCACTCAGCTCCAGAGGAGACTCACCTTACTGGCCCATATTAGAAAATCGAATCCTTTCATTACAAATAGGAACAAGCAGCCAAGGCTCAGCACACATTTGAGGAAATCAACAGCACAAAAGACTCTCTAAGTTAACAGAGCAGCCAGTACCAAGGATGCAGATACGGATTCAAAGAGAGACTGCATCCATCAGATCTGAACAGGCTGCTTGAATGTGGTGCAGGGAACAGCCCATCCTTTTGGCAATTAAATACATACTTGTCAACAGAAAAATAAATAGAAGGACTAGAAGACAAAGTCAAAGAAAGACTGTGGACTCAAGAGAAAGAAGAAAGGAAAGAAGGAGAATTTTTAAAAAGAAAAACAGGAAAAACACTTAAGCAAAATGCTAGGTCTAACTTCAATCTAGGAACTCCAACACCAATCCAACAGGAGTTCCAGAAGGAGAGAAAAAAAAGAACCGGAAAGAAGGAAATCATCAAACAAATCAAATAAAAGAAAACTTCCTAGAGCAGACGTAAGCACAAGTCTTGGTTGCACCAATTACTGAACCAAAAAGCCAACACCTGAAAAGATTCTTATGAAATCTTGAAACATCAAAGATAAAGAGAAGAACTTCAAACTTCCAGAGGGGAAAAAATATCTGCAGAAAAACTGATGTCAGACTTCTCCAACTCTAACTGGATAATGCTGGAAGACAGTGGAGCAATGCTGGCAAAGTTCTGATAGATTATTTTTAACTTAAATGTACAGCTAGCCAAACTATCATCAAGCGTGAGGGCAATATCATGCAAGGACTTTTGAAACATGCAGCAACCAAGAAATTTTCATTTCCAGTTACCCTTTCTGAAAAACTTACTGTCATTGCATGCCAGAAAAAATTTAAATGAAATAAAAGAAAGAGGAAGATCTGTGGACCAGACAAGAAGTGCAATCAAATAAAATGTCAAGATGACAGCTATGCAGCAGGACTGACCCTGAAAGTTCAAATGGAAACAGGAAGTCAGAAATCCCTCCCATTAAGGTCTTCAATTAAAAAAAATAGATTTACTTCAATAACAGTGTAACTAAGGAGCTTGTTATGCCTCCTAATTGGATAAAGACATTACAACATTATTAAAATGGTCTCCAAAATCAGACTGCTTAGCTCAAATTACAAACTATGTATGTGACCTTGGACAATTACTTAAATTCTCTTTGGCTCAGTTTTCTTGTTTGACAAATGGGTATAAAAGTAATTTCTGCTTCATAAGGTCGTTGTGGGTATTAAATGAAACAGTGCATGCAAAATATTTAGTGCCTGGCCCTCAGTAACTTCTCTAAAAAGATTTATTTTTATTATTATAATTTTCATATCAGCAAGAAGAAAGACAGGCAATTAGAGATTTTGGAAAAGACAAAACAAAGCTGTCAAGAAATGTCGTATGTCAAATTAAACTGCAGCATGATTTGAGCAAGTAAAGGAATATGAAGTGGAAAACAGAATTCATTTGACCTTGAAGATTGGATCTTTCTCCTTTGAGTGCCATGCATTTGGTGATTTAGGGTTATTTTTCCTTCTCTACAAGTCTAATCAAACTGCTTGGTTCTCCACTGAATAATATTTACATAATCATAATTTCCAATTGCCATTTAATGGTATTCGATTTTAAGAAACTAAACTATCGTCAAAGCACAGAAGACTTAATTACAGTTACAGATCGGAATATGAATGTAATAAAACTTGATCATGTGAAAGTCATGACTGGAGCTGAAGAGGGGCAGAGAAGAGGGGAAGGGAGTCTCTGTGGTGCCCATTTTCTCTTCTTACATAATGGGGATACAAGAAATAGTGGTTTACATGTGCTGTTTATGGTTATAGAGGTACACAAAAGAAGGTATTTTAAACGATAATGGAACTTCTAAAAATGAAAGAGAAGAGGAGTGATGTTAATGGACTAAATTCTACAGCTTCCAAAACCAACTTACTTCTTGGGAGCAAGACCAGGAGGAGGAGATCCTGAGCACAAACAGGAGGATAATTTTACTTTTTTTTTTATACCTGATGCTATTTGAAAATTTCCTCATGTGCTCGAATCACTTATATTACTCAATAAATCAAAAAGCACTAGTCTAGCCCATCAATACATATTTACAGAGAACACACTCTGTGCCGGGCCTGGTCAACGTTCTGGCGAGGAAGATTGACAGTGAACAGGGGAGCGATCTGATGAACAAGCACATTTTAGGTGGTGACTGCTATGCAGAAAGTGGAGTGATGCGATCTAGAGCGTCCACAAAGGGCATGTGAAACCTGCTCCATCTGCGGAAATCAAGGAAGGCCTCTGGGAGGAGATGACTTGAACAGAGATGTGACTGATGAGAGCAGCCACGCACATGTTTGAGGAAACATCACATTCAAAGGCCTGAGCTTGGCACGTTGTCAGGCTAGAAAGAAGGCCAGCTGGCTGGATGGAGTGGGTAAAGGGAGATAATAGGAGCTGAGTTCAGGAAGTTTGGCAGGGGCTGGGTCTTATTGGGCCTTTTAGGCTATGCATAACAATTTGATTTTGTTCAATTGTAATGCAAAGGCATTAAATAATCTTAAGTAGGAGAGTGATGTGGTCTGATATTCCTTTTAATAAGTTGACTCACTCTAATTAGTTTGTCATTTGGACCAGACAGCCTGATGTCCTACGCTGTGATTTTAACCATACCTCAATGTCTTTACCCAATTAATAATAAAGGAAGTTGTAGCCAGGGAATGTGAAGGCAGGGTGGGCAGCTAGGAGGTGCCGTTGTGGCTTGGACCCAGGGTGATAGCAGTGGAGATGGGAAAACAGTCAAATTCTGAATATTTGGAGGTAGCGTGGAAGGACCTGAAGATAGATAGATGGATGGAGAGATGAATGAATGTGGGGTTTGGAAACAAGCAAGGAATCTACTGGGATGGCTAGGTTTTTGTCAAGAGAAACTAAATGGATGGTGGTACCCTTTGCTCAAGTGGAAACTTGAAGAACAGCAGTTTAGGGTATGAGTAGGAGGCTAAAGATCCATTCTTCTGTTTAGCTATGTTAATTTCGAAATGCCTATTAGACATTCAAGTGGAGACATGAAGTAGGCAGCAGATGTACAAGCCCGGAGTTCAGCAGAAAAGCCCTAGCTAGAGATCTCATTTAGAAGTCATCAGAGGACAGATTGCATTTAAGGCCATGGGATTAGATGTGATCACCAAGAAGAGCGTGTAAATAGAAACAGAACGATATCCCCAGGGAGTGAGACTAACTGATGATGTTGGTGTGAGGAGGGATGCATGCAGAAATGAAGTCTTTGATAAGGAGAGAAAGGATGGAGAGTGCACAAGCGGACCCCTGCACAAGTGGAAGGGTTTGCCTTAGATGGGATCGGGGATTCTTTTACCATTTCAACACAATGGAAGGCAAGGTGTGTGAGTACAGATTTATGTAAGCTGACAGATATCAGGACGGGAAAATGAGGTACCTCTCATCTGACTGCATCTATAAATTATGAAGTGAAGTGAACCCCAGTGTGGCCTAGACCGATAGAATGCTGTTGGGGATTTAAGGAAAGAGAAGAGGTGTGAAACGGTCCTGCTAAAGAGTAGGAAGGTAAACACCCAGGAAAGTGTTAAGATTGCCCAGCAGTCTTCAGCGCTCATTTGAGATTCATGGCAATGATATAAAGGTGAGAATAGTTAGAAAGTTGTGTGATTTTTCTCCAGAAATGTTCAGCTACTTGGGTGCAGGCATTGAGCGGATTGACAGTTGGGTTTGACCAGGTCAGGAATATTGCCAAGCAAGGAGGAAGCAGGAGAGGAGAAGGGAGTAGAAGTGCTTGCAAAGGAGAAATGGCAGTGCTGCATCACGGTTAAATCATGTTTCCAAAGATGGCTGAACAATACCCCCCGTTCCACGTGCTCTGTTGCAGTGTGATCTCGCCACTCGCCTGCCAAGAGGTGGAGTCTATCTCCCTCCTTTGCATCTGAGCTCACCGTGTATTTAGTTTTGACTAATAGAATGCAACAGAAGTGATGCTGTGTAACTTCTGCAGCTTCTAGCTTTGCTAATTACTATACTCACTCTTGAGATCCAGCTGCCATGGAAAGAAACCCAAAATAGACACCTGGAGGCAGGCCTATACGAATTGAGAGAGAGAGAGAGAGAGAGATGGATCTCAGGCATCATCACCAAGGTCCCAGACAGCGAATGAAGCTGTCTTGGGTCCTCCAATCTCAGTCACCATCTGACTACAACCTCATGAGAGACTCCAGTGGATGCCACATGGAGCAGAAGAACCATCCAGCCAAGCCCTGCCCAAATTTCTGGCCCACAAAATTGTGAACAAATAAAATGCTTATTGTTTTGAACCACTAAGCTCTGGGGTGATTTGTTACACAGCATTAGCTAGCTGAATCAGGAAGTGCTCCCCTGGCTTTTTGCCATCGTCCGCTGAAAGGAGACATGGATTTTAGGGAGGGTTAATATAAGTGAAATAATACAGCGTCAATGGAGGTGTTGGAGCTGAGGCTTCCACGAAGCTGAGGAATTTCCAAAGTGGGAGCACTACAGTGGAGGGTAGGAAAGACGGGAGATGACACCAGAGAGTGGAAAACTTGAAATCAATATTTTGAGATAATGCTGTTATAACTGATAAAAAGGCCATGAATGTGACCACAGGAGTGGGTAGCTGTGGTGGAGCAGAGGAACCAAGGGGATCAGGAGCAGAGAGGCCAGCGTGTCGAGTGGTTCATCTGCACAGGTGTTAAGGTTGCTGGGAACGTCACCAAGACAGGAGCTTAATACAGTGTTTAAGTGGAGATGCTCTGGAGCCAGACTCTATTTCCATCCCTGACTCTGTCACTATGAATGACGTTAGGCAAAGTATATTATTCTCTGCACCTCAGTTTACTCATAAGATGAGGATAATAATACTACCCATCTCATAGTATTATAGGAATTAAAATAATGCTTTTAGAGTGCTTAGAAGACTGTCATTGTCATTATTATTGGCAGTAGAGATAAAGACAGCAAAGCACGTGCTGGAGGCACCCACGACTAAGGTCAGCGAACGACAGCAACAAGGTGGGTAGCAGGTGGTAACATCTGATGAGGTGCTTCAAAGGGGCTGAGGTCTTTGAAGTTGGAGCAAGAGCAGTGATTAATTAGCAGCATCAAAGGAGAGCAAGGAAGAGACTTGCCCTTTTTCCAGGCTTTAAGGGCCTTGGGGTATGAAATCATAGCCTCTCCTTGAGAGGACTGCAGTGGAAGCAGTGTCCTGGGGAAAGCCAGCTTCCAGTTACAGTGAGAGGGTAAAGGGGACATTCAGGGAAGGGGATGAGAATGCACGTCCGCTCAGGACAGAGGAGGAGCTCCCAAGGGCACAGCGGAGGGGTTGGACAGGTGAAGGGGAGTGGAAGAAGGGTCAGATTTCAGGATGTACAGAGCAGTGTGCGGATAAGGGAACGTGCCGTGAGGGGTTCTCTGGTGAGGGTCGAGGCAGAAACATTCATGACCCACCTGGGGTTGGCCCAGGAAGTCTCTCAAGAAGCACTGTGGGAAGACCCAGAACCAGCTGTCCATTCTTGTGACTCAAAGGGGTGTGTGGGTGTAGGGGAGGGCAGGGGCCCCCTCGGAGCTGTTCTGCTCAGCAACTCACTTCCCTACACAAGTTTCAAAGGTGCCAGGGCAGGGACTGGGATGAAGGGGGTGTTCTTCCACTGTGCCTGGCTGGAAGAGTGAAGGACTAGAGCATCCATCTAGGATCCAGTCACGGAAGTCCAGAGACTGATTATTCTCTTCCAGGGGCATAGACGCTGGGCCACCTGACCATGGGCGATTAAAGGACACCAGACGCTGGACATCTCCCACGATAAAAGAAGGGACAATTACTAGCCTTTATAGTGTGTCTTAGTCTGCTCTGCCTGCTATAAGAAAATGCCATAGACTGGGTGGCTTATAAACAACATTTCTTTCTCACTGTTCTGGAGGCTAGAAATCCAAGATCAAGGCACGAGCAGACTGAGTGTCTGAGGAAGTCTCGCCCCCTGGTTCACTGATAGCTGCCGTCTTCCTGCTACGTCCCCAAGTAGCAAAATGGGTGAGGAAGCTCTCGGAGGTCTCTTTTATAAGCACACTAATCCTCACTTCTTACCCCTTTCCCCCAGCCTTTCTACTCCAGTCACACTGCTCTCTTTCAGTCCTTGACCACGCCAGGCACTCCCACCACAGGGCTCTTGCACCTCCTGTTTCCACGTGTCTGGAATGTGAACCTGGCTTGCTTCTGCATTCCATTAAACTCTCTACTTAAATGCTGTCCTGTTAGAGAGGACTTCCCTTACCCCCGTCCTGCTTAAAATAGAACTGTCATCCACACAAATGCTATCTCCTCATCCTGCTTTATTTTTCTCCATTACACTTCTCATGTAAAACACTATGTTCACTTTTTTGGCCTTTGTTCCCTGCTGTATCCCCAGCATCTGGAACTGTGCCTGGAACATAAGTATCTGCTGAATAAATGACTGAATTTGAACCTCACTTCAATATATTCTGTGTGCGTGACGTTAAGTATAGGGCTTAACCTCTCTCAGGTCTCATTTCTTCATCCAGAAAGTGGTGACAGCAAAACACTTACCTCACACTGTTTTTGCTAAATTAAGTGACACAACGTGCGTGGAGTATCTTCCTCTGTGCCAGGATTTGATAGTTGTTGCCATTGTTGTTGTTGTCCTCGTCATTAATCTATGTTACTGTGGCAAACCACGGTCAAGAATTCAGTTTTAGAGTCCCTGGAAAACCCCCCTGACCCACTTCTAGAAGCTTCAGTGGCCAAACCCAATTCCCATGCTCGCCCTGCCCTGGCAGACCCCCAGCCGAATATCCCCCAGTCCACCCACCCAACTGAGGCTCATGGGCACACCAGAGCCCTGTGTGTACAGACACTTGTTCTCAGGGAGAACCACTCACCCGTGTGACACCAATTCCATCCTCCAGGACACCAGCGGGGTATTCTGGGCAATGAATTTACTAATGGTCCTCTGGTGCCGTGGAAAAGTGAATTCATTTTGCACAGGTCACGAGCGTACTTCCAGAGAGCAGTTTCCTCCCCGCCAGAGCAGGCACAAGTCTAACAGGAACCTGACGCGCAGCAGCGCGGGTCCCTGCAGCGGTGGCGCCCATCGCCCCGGGCCTCGGGAGCCCGCTGAGGGAGAGAAACGAGGAGCAAGGAGGACTCGCGAGAAGGTGAAGTTGTTCTCTGTGTTGCTCTCGGGACTGTTAACTTGTTGTCCTGAGGGACCAAAAGATGGGGGGACATGTTGACCACCACTGGGAAGGCATAGGACAAGGGAGGATAAAGCCAGAGGCCCAAAGCCACAGTCAGAACCAGGGGTCCAAAATGACAGGAAACGTAAACCTGGCTGGTGAGGAGAGGGAGGAAGAGAGAGCTACAGGAGAGAAGGGAGACACAGTGTTCTTCCGCATCTTCTCAGAGGGCGGCTGGGAATCCCAGCCCAGAGCGTCGGGTGACTAGGATGACCGCAGAGCCTTCAGTGAACAGCACATCCCTGCACCAAGCACCTCCCTCCCCACCCCGCCTCAGACTTCCGTGTTTTAAAAAGATCTCCTTTTCACATTTGTGTGCGCTCTCCATGGCTGTTCCCTCAGATAAGTCATACCGTTTCTCACCAGATCTGGATTTAGAATCTGCCCTTTTCGAGCATTCAGAAATCGCTCTAAAATGTCACACAAAGCAGGACTATTGGAGGAGCCGTGCACACACACACGCAGGGAGGGCCAGTGCGGCTCACCGCCAGACTTCCCAACTTACGTCTGGAGCCGCCTAAGATCAGAAAGAAACCCAACAAAACGTTATCCGGTGAGGGAAATATCGGTTCAGCAGCTTATTCGAGACCTTAAAAGGTGAATTTAGACAGCGGAGGCAAAAAGACGACGGCCTGCATCCTCGTTTCGCTTCGTGTCATCTTTTTAGCCCCTCTCCACTTCTCGCTTGCCTTCTAGAAATCTCAGAGCCACTGCTTTCATTTTAAGGGACCAGCTCGAAGTTGTACAATCTGGTTCTATAGGACGTTAGTAAGTGTTTCACGAAAAAATAATTCTTTGGTCATTTTAACTTGGTCAATCCTAGGATGAAAAAGTTAAACGGGTGTCTTTACTGGAGGAGTTTTCAGTGCCTTTAATATGTGTGTTGTGAATCTCAAATATCTGGATATAGCACGTGGTGTTCCCCAAACTTATTTGACGATAGAAATCTTTTTACAGGAAGCATCCTGGAGGCGCATTCCTGCAAGGGACACATTTTAAGAAATGCTGATTAGATCTTTCTCTTCTACTGGCCCAGAGAAACATTCATGGATTCTCTCATGGTAATATTCCAATCAACAGTATTTTTA
Source organism: Equus przewalskii (assembly GCF_037783145.1). Lineage (NCBI taxonomy): Eukaryota > Metazoa > Chordata > Mammalia > Perissodactyla > Equidae > Equus > Equus przewalskii. The sequence continues at coordinate 78,642,748 of NC_091845.1, read as the reverse complement.
AGATGAAGACTTATATACTGGACACTTTTGAAAATGTTAGTTTAAATGTTGGGTAAACATTTCAACTCATAGTATAGAAATCTGAGCCCCACAGTAGTGGAATTATCATAAACTCAAAGTCTCCATTGAAGGCAGAAGACCTGGCATAGTAGTTCAGCGACAGACTATGGAGCCAGACTTCCTGGGTTTGAATCCCAGTTTTAATCTTGTTTACTAACTGTGCAGCCTCATGTTAAGTACTTAACCTCTCTGTGCTACAGTTCTCAGCTTCCCCACACCTACAATGAGGATGATCACAATAATAGCACCTACTTCACAGAGTTGCTTGAGATTTAATAAGCTAAAAATTTATAAAGCACTTGGTATGAAAATTTCTCAAAAAATGCAAAATAGAAATACTATATGATCCAGCTGTCCCACTACTGGGTATTTAGCCAAAGAACACGAAATCAACAATTCAAAGAGATTTATACACCAATATGTTCATTGCAGCATTATACACAATAGACAAGAAGTGGAATCAACACAAGTGCCCATCAACTGATGAATGCATCAGAAGATGTGAGATATATATATATATATATAATGGAATACTACTCAGCCATGAAAAAGACAAAATTGTGCCATTTATGACAACATAGATGGACCTTGAGGTTATGATGTTAAGCAAAATAAGTCAGACAGAGAAAAAAATACTGTATGATTTCACTCATGTGGATTTCACTCATATAAACAAACAAACAAACACACGGATAAGGAGAACAGATCAGTGGTTACCAGAGGGGGAGGGGTTGGGGGAGGAAGAAAGGGGTAAAGGGGCACATATGTATGGTGACGGATAAAAACTAGACTGTTGGTGATGAACACAATGCAGTCTACAGAAACTGAAATGTAATAATGTACACCTGAAATTTACACAATGTTATAAGCCAATATGACCTCAATAAAATAATAATAAAAAAATTTATAAAGTACTTGGGATGGTAAATACTAACTAAACTTTTGAAAAGTAATATGTGATATAAATTGTTTCAAGCTCTTGGGAGCAAAATGGCGCACATATCCTTTGAACCAATAAGATTTATCCAATTGTCCTTCCCCATGTAAGAACTGCCCTATTTTCAGTGTGAAAAAGAACTAGCAGAAATTTAAGTTAGACGTTAACAAAAAAATATTGACTGAAAAGTTATACAGTATGCAGGCGTAGAATGAGAGCTTGATCAGTTTGAGATATTTTAGAGAAAAATATCAGACATGAACTAAATACAACTTAGCCTAAACCCAGCAAGTCTCCAGGCTTGGGAGCGTTGACGTTTTGTGCAGGAGGGTATGCAGACAAGTACACCTGGGTGCTTTTGTAATATGCTGGGCAACAGCGTTTTAAGATTCTGCTGTTTTTGATTGCTGAATTGAAAAGTTAACTATTTCTGTGTCATAAAATCATACTCACATCAATGTCGTGAACCTTTCATTAGCAAACAGATTTGCAGCGTGTGACTAGATTTACAGACGTTTTGGGGATATCAATGATTATACATCGAGAAATCCATGTCCCACCTCACGCTCCCTCTTCCCAGACCTCTCTCTGACCTGTACCTTTGTCCCCACACTCTCCTGGTCTATCCCTTCCTCCCACCAGCATAAATGCCTGACTCTGCCTTGAAACAATCCTTCAGAACTCCTCTGAGAACTCCATTCTCACATCCTCGTATTCTCCCTAGCTAATTTCCGCTTTCTTCAAAATCATTTTCTGTCGTTAAAAACAAGACTGAAACTCCTTCAGGTTTGGGAAAGTCACTTTATATCACGCAAGTCCTAGTGAGGCTGGAGCTCCAGAAGAAGCCTACAAACTCTCTTCAGGCTCATTATTGCCAGCTATGTCAACAGCAAGTGTGTGTGCAGCATGCGTCCAGCCGTGGCCCTGTCTGTGCAGCTCTCGACCTTGGGGACCAACTCCTGTGGACTGACTCCACCACCCTCCAGTGCCAGCTGGCTCTTGCGTGGGTTTGGCCAACGGAGACACCTCAAAGCAAGGCAGGAAGAAAGAGAAGACAGCATTTCTTTCCTGCTCCAGGCCACGTTTTCTGGCAGTGGCTGCAACCCTCCCTGAATTCAGCTTGCACTGGACTGAAGTAACGGGCTGGGTAACGCCTCTTGTCCCTTCAGGCCAGGGGCAGTAATGGTTCCCGCCTTTGCTAATCTCTGGGTACCTCACCATCCCTGTTTGTTCCCTTAACCCCGTGCACACTCCTGTAATCAGACTCTTTGTTGCAGTTTATGAAATATGTGAATTAGATTCTGTCTTTTGCTAAGATCCTGACTGACACAGAGCCCTGGTAAAAGTATAATAATTTTACATAAATCATAATTATTAATGTGATTATTAAACAAAAAGCATTTGTGCAAATACACATAGCCTCAAAGATAAGAAAAAATCAGTTATTGCTTCCACTCAGCTCTGCCACCCTGGTGAGTGAGGGGCCCTCCTGCAGGGAGCTAAGCCTGGTACAGAGACCTTCGCTCTTTCCAGAGCCATAACTAATAGTCATGATTCCTGAGCAAGTTAAGCAGCCCATACACAGCACACACTTACAAACCAGAGACAATGACTTAGCAAAAACCAGAAGCATTTCAAAATGTATAATGTTCTCTTTAAAAAAAAAAAAAAAAGCTTATGTCGACATTTTTAACTTAGAATCTCACAAAATTAATCCACTTTGGCAAACACCTTGGTCCCTTGTCCTGGCTCCTCCCTCTGCCTGGAATTCTCCCAGTTTCTTCATGGCTGACTTTTTCTTGTCATTTTGATCTCAACTTAATGGTTACTCGCTTAGAGAGGGCTTTGAATAGACACCCACCTTCTCCCCTGCATTCTAACTTAATCCCGTACATAACACCTTTTCCTATGTGGCATTTTTGCTGTTTATTTCTTCATCGTGCACCTTCTCCCCTATTAGGATGAAAGCTCCATTACAGCCGAGACCTTGTCTATTTTGTCATTGATATATTCTCAGCACTGGTCCATAGTAGGCGCTCAAAAAAAATATCGTTGAATGAGTCAATGAATGAATTGGCATTTTACAAGAAATAAATGAAATGAAATACTGCTCCTGCTCTCAAGGAACTCATAAATGAACACACCTGGAAACTTATAGTGGAAGAAAGTGCTGTAACAGAAGAACAGAGAGAGTCCCACTCCCAGCTATGACAGACTATCTTACAGCACAGCCATCATCCCACTGAGCAAACTACAAAGGTGTGATAAAATGGAAAAAAAGAATACATTTGAAGACATTGGAAACTTTCAAGGAAGCCAGGATTTGCAGGGCCAGGGGCCCAGAGAGAACAGAAACTCACTGAGATGAGCCCAACGTTCTACACCACTTTCCTCTCAGGGAATTTGACAATACATACACAGTGTGTGTGGAAGGGCTGAGAAGCCAAGCAGAAAGCAACTGCTGAGAGACAAAAAAAAAAAACTGAGCAGAGCTTTCATGTCTCACAGAGTTGGGAAGACAAAAATTGGAGTTTGGGGCCAGCAAGATAGCCAGGACTTAAAGGACCAAGATCCAGGAGAGGCAGGAAGCAGAGAGAGATGAGTCCAACGATCTGAGCAGCATTTCCACTTGAGGCATTTACTGATTCGTAAGACACACCTATAGAGAGGCAGATAGTGGTTCCTAAGACTGTAAGAAGCTGGGCAGAGCTATCAGCAGTGTCACAGTGCTGGAAGACTTTCTAAATTCTCTCTGGAGGAAGAAAGCGTCATCTATAATCTCTGCAATTTTTAATATACATGCCTGGCATTCAATAAAGTGTTACCAGACATCCAAGAGAGATGACCAAGAGGGAAAAAAGACAATAGAAACAGACCCTCCAGAGATCCAAGGAGTTATTTAAAACTCCTCTGACTTATACGTTAATGAAAACAGATGGCAAGATTGAGAATTTCACCAGAGAATTTCACCAAGAATTAGAATCTATAAAGAAGAATCAAATGGAAATTCTAAAACTGCTATCAGAAATTGAGAACATAATAAATAGATTTAATAGAAGATTAGACACAGCTGGAAAAAAGGGCTATTAATCTGGAAGACAGGACAGTGGAAATTATACAGAGTGAAGCACAGAGGAAAAGGATGGAAAATACTGAAGGCACATAGGGTACCTAGGAGAAAAATCCAACATATATGGAATTAGAGTCCAAAAGAGGAGGAGGGAAAGAAACAGGCAGAGCACTATTTGAAGAAAGAACGACCCAGAATTTTCCAAAGCTGACAAAAGACATCAAGCCACGGATTCCAGAAGTCCCTCAAGCCCCCACCAGGAAAAATACAAAGGAAAACATAGCAACTCACATCATAGAAAACTGCTAAAAACCGAATGCAAAGAGAAAAAACTTGGAGCTATATACAAAATGCTATAGTTACATAAAGGAGAAAATAATTGTGCTTCAGAGGATCAGATGAAGATTCACAAAGGAGGCAACCGTTCACTTATTCATTCAACAAGAAGAATTCGCTGAGCACTTAACATATATCCATCACTAAGATGAATCTTAAAAAAGACAAAAATGACACAGTCCCTGCTCTCTAGGAGCTCAAGTTTAACGTTCAGGAGAGAGAGAAATGTAAAAAAAGTTTCCATAAAACCTGCCAAGAGGGATTTTTAAAACCTCAAAGGAAGAGCAATGCTTGGGGCAGGCTGGGGTGGGGGCGAGGGGAAGGCTCTGGACATTTGTATGTTGTCTTGCTGGAGCCTCCACGGGTGAAGACAAGCCAAGCCAAGGCTCAGGGGGTCAAAGGGGGCATCTTGTGGAGCAATAGGGAGTTGTCTCGGGGTTCCATTGCAGGAAGATGGCAGGCAGTTGCATAAAATGAGGCTGCAGAGTTAGGTTGGAAACAGATTCAGTAGGCAGAGAGGACCCACCACAAGATTTTCAGCAGGAGAGGGGCCTCGTCTGAGTCATTCTTTAGGGAGAGCTCCTGGGGGCAACATGAAGGGTGCTTTTGAGAGGGAATTATGGCAGCCCATGAGACCAATTAGACAATCGTGTGTTGCCGTGACCCAGGCAAGCAAGCGAGCTTGTGACCTGAACTAAGACAGTGGAAATAGAAAAGGAAACCTGAGAGAGTATTCTCTAGACCTTTCACAGTCAGAATCAACAGGACTTGGCCACCTCTGATTATAGGAGACAGAAAAATAAGTCAGAGTTGACTCAGGCGTATGGAGGATGTCAGTGATGTTAACGCATCATTGGGGATATATCATGAGGTCACTATTAGTTTGGTGAGTTAGAAATATCAATCCGGCTTTTCTGAAATGTTTATCGAGGAGCTAGAAAGTCCAGTCTGGAGCCCAGAAGCAAGATCAAGAGCTGACACCAAGCAGTGAGGGCCCAGATGGGGAAACCTGGCAGAGCAAGAGCTGAGTAAAGACCAGTGACTCCAAAGTTAACATATTTCGGTAAAGACAGATTATCCCAACAAAATATCCTCGGGTCTCTCATTCTGAGATATGTGAAAATACATTAATTGAAAAAAAAATCATTAGGATGCTCATTACACAAGAAAACTGTTTGAGAAACAGATCTGTTACCCTTCATACCTTATATTTTCCTTGGCCTTTTGCTAAGCTGCATCCCAATATTTTCTGCTTAGACAGCAGAAACACTAATGATGTGAGCTCTAGTTACAAGCGCTCTCCAAGCCGGCTGGCTGAAAGCTTCAGTATGAATCACGCCAAAGGCACAGGGGGGTTAAAGGCTGTGTCTGTGCCCTGTTTTTAAAATAACGCACATCAAATTAAGAAAAACACCACTTAAAACTGAGATGAAGTTTCCATAATACTAACCAATTACTCTGATTTAAACACATGCACATATACGTACATTATCTACTGTCACTGGGGAAATTTTTCCTCTGCTATCAGTCTGTCGGTGCCTCTAATTTCAGATATGATTTATGGATAAGAATACAACATTGTCAGTGAGATTAGAAGCATTTTTGCAACTAAAGTTCAGGTCAAGAATAACAGACTTCCTTCTGCTGCAGAAATTCTCTCACAGGGTTACACCGGATGCGATTTGAACTTTTGTGTTTTTCCGCTACTTGTGGTTTATTTCTTAAAAAGTCTGTTGATCTGTTCAAGTCCCCTAAGGATGGAAGAGAGGCAACCCCAGTTGATATTTGCACAGTTGGTCTTTGGAGATGACTTCTCCGAATTACTTTCCTATGCCCCTAAAAACCAGCCCCCTGAAGTATCTACTCCATAGTGGTCTAATTAGAGAGTAAAACGATTAATAGTTACTGAGTTCCTCCTACGTGTCCCACACTGCTTCATGTGACAAGAAGCAAGGAAGCCATGGAAGAGATGAGATTTGAAGCAAATGAAAGACAGAAGTTATTAAAGAAACTGACTAAAAATTGCGAGACCATAATCAGGGGCTTGAGCAGTGTCAAGTATTAAATGCTGTAGGAGCTTCCGTGAAGGAGCAATGTGCAAGGACTGTATGAATCTGGAAGTCTCCACGGAGGAAGGAGAATTTAACCCTGGAAACACTAGTGTGTCTCTTGCACACTCTTTGGTCTAGGTGTAATATTTGTGCTACATTTTACCAACCAGCCCAAGAAGAGTGTAGTATCATGGACCTAGTGTTTAGACCTGGCTGAGTCCATTGAAAATTCAAACCCTCTTCTTCACACGTTGGAGTAAGTGGTCAAAACTACAACTTCCCTCACTCCCAAGCCCACATTTGTGCTGGTTGCCCCCACTTTGCACACACACGCACCCATGTGCGTACCTGAGTATGCATGAAGAGGGAAAGCAAGGAGAAGGATGTGAAGTTTCTTACAGGCTGGATGTCTATAGCCTTATCTGAACAGGGATGTTGCAGCCTGATTGCAGACCAATCTCAGGCAAAATGGCGGCATGATGGAAGCTGGTCCACAGAGCCCGGGTTCTACACCTCTTCCAACAGCTCTCCTTTCACTCTCATTTAGCTTCTCTCTGGAGTGTTTCCCCTGTAGATTTAGATCTCATGGGCTGTCATTCGCCAAACATTTATTAAGCACCTGTGAAGTACAAAGTACATGGAGTAGATAGATTGTGTATACCCAGTGAACGGACTGCCGAGAAGTATACAATCCATCAGGGGAGCACACAGCAAATCCTAAGGCTGGCAAGCAGTACTGTGTGCCAGAATTGTGAACAGACAAAGCTATAAGATGGTGTAAATGTCAAGTCTACAGCACAGGAATTTTTTTAAAGCCGGTTGTTTACCGCTGTCTGCAGGGAAGGGGGGAGGGGAGCACTCATCAGCAATTAACACACAAAATTTACGAGTGAACCCCTCTGAGAACTCCTTGTGGTCGGCAGGGGAGGGTGGCCTGGATGCCACGCGGGGAGAGGAGATCTCATTAAATTCAATAGGAGAGGGAAGGGTAAACCTTAGAACTGTAAGGAAAAAAAAAGACAGACAGGGGAGGTGCTGATGAGGCACTCAAAAGAAGTCCCAGTGTTTGTCTAATACCATCTCCATGAGCTGTCATGTTGCTAAAATTTTACCTCTCTTTCTCTAACTCCTGATGTGTAATGCCATCTTATCAAAGTAGGTGGTTTCTGCATTAAGGGTCACTAAGGGAGAGAAATCGATTGAGAGGCTCAGGGAAGACCTTGTGTAGGAGGTGGCATCTGAACCCAGCCCACTGGGTAGACTTTTTAAAGGAAGTGATGGGGAGAACAGCATGATGGGAATATATGGGGAAAGCAGCTTGTGGAAGAGGATGCATGCACTCCAGAGGAGCTGTAATATCGACCTGTGGGATAGGAGGGGGAATTCAGAAGAAGTCCAGTCCAGAAGAGTAGCCTGGGCCTAGTCCCAGGAGGGCCCAGTGGGCCGGGCTAAACTGTTCAGATTTAATTACACAGGCACTAGGGAGCCACTGAAGGTTTCTGAGCAGGGATGGGGACTTGATTCCATCAGACGATGCCCCAAAGTCACTGACTGATATGGCCTCAGGCGCTGCCCTCCTGTAAATATTTACATCTCAGTTAAAAACTTCCTAAAGGTAAAAAAAAGTGTTAATCCAAAGAGACAGATGTCAAAAGGGGCGTAGCCAGGGACAGGGGCCTCCGACTGCTGCTCAGACCACCCCTTGAACACCAGGATGCAAGTTCTGGAGGCTGAGATATAAAGAGAGTCTAGCCAAAGTTTCTCTACCCTTTCTCCCCTGAGACGCCCAGGACAGATGGCAGTCACTGACAGAACACACTCCCACGGTGCACCCAGGCTGATGTGGGAAACCAGCTCATTGAACAGTCTGAATCGAGCAGGGTTCAAACAGGAAACAGCTTTGTTTTCCTCTAACCACTGCCTTCAGACCTGCCCTGTCAGAGCTCCCCTCTCTACACTTGACCACACTTGACAGATCCCATAACTTTCCAGTCACTGCAGATTCTAAGAACAAGGCTCATTTTGGTAATCCAGACTCACTCTCGGGCCTGGTCCAGTCGCGGTCAAAGTACCAACCTGCGCAACTCAGCGCTCAGCCTCCTCTCCCTCCACAACGGGACCCCTTCTCCTCTAGCTTAGTCCTGACCCACAGCGGGTGGAGAGAGGTCTGTATTCCACGGCCCTTTCAGGCCTTCTCCTCCTCCACTCAGCTCTCTTCCCTGGTAGGTAGGAGCAGGGAAAAGGGGCCTGGGGCTAAGTGGGACCAAGGTGCTCCCTGATGGATGCTTTTGCAATTCAGTGCTGGCGCCCTGGGGAAGCCCCACCCCGGGCTTGGAAGGAAGAGCCAGAGCCCTCTCCCCAGGCATGCGACTCCTGCCCTTGATGACCCCCTGGAATTTCTGGGCATCTCTTCTTATAGGTTGACCATTCTGGGCTGAAGATCACTGGGCTAGTGTGGCAGGTGCCACAGGGACATGTCTAGCAGGAACTTGTCATCCAATCTTTATTGGCTTTGGGACTTTAGCTGAATTTTTCAAGACAGCAGAAGAGATGTCATTTGACAACTGATGTACGTGCAAGTTGCCACTCACTAATTGTAACAAAACCTTTCTCTCCCAATCACTCATGAATCACACCAAACGCAAGTCAACGGGAATGGAATTGTCATACAGAAACCCCTGAATTTACTCAAATTTATTTTTTTAAAAATATTATTAGCAAATGTGGATGCTTTAAGCATGACTCATAAGTTGGTTTTGGTACCCCCCCAACGACAGATGTTTTGCAACATAAATAGAACCTTTCCTTTACTGGGGCAACTATAGTCTTAGGCCAAGGAGAAGACCTCGATAGAAGGAGGTCCATTTATGCAGATGTAAAAGTTCTAAGATATCACTGTTAAGTATTATCTTGTATTACTAAATCACATATCATGTGAGCAGTAAGGAATCCTGGCTAATTGCACCTCGCATCCCTGATCGAAGCAGGGAGGAAAGTGCATGGAGAATCAAGACAGTGGAAAAGGGCCGTGGCAGAGAGCATGTGGCAAGGAGGCGGTACTAATGGCTTCGCACATGCAGCCCCCACAGCACACTTTGCAGCATTTTCCGGCCACTGGGTTGTGAATACCTTTGGTCTCTGTGGCCTCACGTGTGGAGAACCAGTGTTGCAGAAACTGTGTGAAGGCCTGACCCAGAGGCACCAGGGCTTAGACACCAATACCCACCCTCATCCCTTGGTCTCTTGCAGGTTAAGGCCTTAATCTTCACAGGGATTAAGTCATTGCCACATGCATTAGCTTCTGCTTCTGTGAGCAGGGAGAGGTTGATAAAGGGTAGTCAATTTTTATCAATTTCCCAGTCTCTTCTCAGTTATCGAAAATATTTAGAATCACAGGCCAGTCAATCAATCAACAAACACCTAAGAAGCAACCACTAGGCGCAAGGCCCAGCAGGACCCCTAGTTCTATGGAAAAATACAAGCTAGTCCACCCCTTAGACTAGAGACTGGAGTCTTATCCAACAACACTCCAGCTCACGACATATTCTCTTTAGGAAGGGACTTCAAAGTGTGACGTGGGTCAGGAGGGAAGGAAAGAAAGGAGAAATCTCATCATGAGGTGAAAGAGAGAAAAAATTTCTAGCAGAAGATGCTCAACCGATAGTTAGAAATTAGAATCTAGGAAGAATTAGGATTCTTAAGAGAAGACGAGTCAAGCGATACAGTCAGTTCTGAAATTAGAAAGTATCACTCAGGAACAAGTCAGATTCATCCATTCAACAGATGGGTTGAATGACTTCTAAGTCTTCACTACTCCAAGCACGGGCCACAGACCAGCAGTATCAACATCACCTGGGAACTTATGAGAAATACAAACTCTCAGGCCCCATCCCACAAATGATGAATCAGAATCTGCATTTTAACAAGATCCCCAGGGGATTCACAAGCATGTTAAAGTTTAAGTACTGGTCTGAGTGCCAAGCATTGACTCTACATGTATATGTCTACAAACGGCAACCAGGAAATCTGTTTAAGCAGACCATTCTGAGCTGCTGAGAAAGAACAGACCCAAAACCTGCACAGCTGTAGCAGTCAATGGCTCCAAATGAAGGAACTGGGGGCAGGTGGGAGGCACAGCCACCTGAGAATTCTCTGAAGCACCTTGGGCATCATGGTTATTTAGACTAAGAAGCACGTGTAGCTCTGGGGTTACTGGAAGCCAAAGCAAAAAGAGAAACATGATAAGTTATGAAACTCCTCACCTGAAACTTACCACTCAAGGGAGGTGAGAGATGTTTCTGTAAGGCCTAGATACCAGCGTTAGGAGGAAGAAGTTAAGTATTTAGAGAAAGAAAAATTAAAGAAAGAAGTCTAGTCCCAAAATCATCAGACAGAAAAAAAAAGGAAGACTTCAGATGAGTTTCAAGAGTAAATGGTCTGCATTTTACATGTATCCTTCAAACTCCGTCTAAAACGCTTCAGCACAGGAGATATGTTTCCTAGTTCTTTTGTCCCCCTACCAAGGCCCTGATACAGCCTGCAAATTCAGTTCTAGCGAAAGCGTTTCCTCCTTTTCGTCTCCCTTACTGACCTAGAATTTAAAACACTCAGGTTTTCACAGCCTTTTCCAGTGTTACCTCCTATTTGCCCTTCACAGCAACCCTCCGAGGGATCCCCTCCACGGCACTTTGAGGAGGGCAGGCCCAGGGAGGTCTGCTTCTTGCCTAACATCACACTGCGGGTCAGCCCCAGATATAAACCTGGAATCTGCGTCCCCCAACACCCGAACTGGTGTACTTGACACTACAACCAGCCCCCTTTCTGGGAAGTCAAGATTTAATTCCAGTGAGCAGTCTGAAAATCTCATTTCCAGCTACCAAATGGCAGATTCTTAGCAGAAGTAGCTCTTTAAGACAAGAGGAAGATGGGTCTGCAATATATTGCGAAACCAGTGCCTGCCTGCATTTAGGAAACTCATTCTTGAAAGGGTCAGTGGGAGAGGGCTCCCCATCTAAAATATGCCTGCATCCATGCACTTGATAGCTGCAGCCAAAACCCGGAGAGGTGGTTGTAAAGTCTAAAATAACCCCCCAAGGGGAAGGAGAAAAGTAAGTCTACCATAATCACAGAAAAACAGCCAAGATGAATGAAAGAGACCTCTGCTGGGATGGGCCATTCAGCAACAAACTTGTCTTGCCAGAATATAATTCAGGAAAAGGTGTCAACATCGAAACTGAGATGGCAGATGAACTGTGCAGAGGGGCAGGCTGATCCCACAGAGGATGACAACAGAGACTCAGCACACAAATAATGTCATCGCCACTACAGGGAGAGCCCCAGCCCCACTCCCTCCCAGAAGGAAGCGCTCGGTGTCTCCCTGCCGGGAGAACAGAGCCAAGAGCAAAAAAAGTCTCTGGTTTCTTCTCTCCTCACCACTAATCCACCACCCAGACAAACAAATTTGAAACCTGGGGCTCTGGATAACAGAGATCAGCTCAAGATGCTCCTTTGCAAGCAAGTGAATCTGATCTGTGGGCTGTTTAGTAACTAATCATGTTTCCCTTTCTGCTGCTGTGGCTAGGAAGCTCAGAGCCAAATCTGTGGTCTGCCTCTAGCAAGGGTTCAGGACCAAGTCGTGTCTATTTCCTTGGGGCTTTGGGTTTGTATTTATTCCCTACACCATTTTATCCAGTGACTGACATGTATTTTTATGAGCCACATTATATTGGCTTTGGAATGAGGTGGGATAAAGATGGTAGTTAATAGGATGGAAGGAAAGAAGTGAGGGAAGGAGGAATGGAGGGAGGGAGGAAGGAAGGAATGTCCACAATTGTATGTCTGTTAGAGAGAGAGAGAAGGGGGTGAGCGGAGAAAGAGAATATGTGTGAGTTAAGAATTCAGGTGCATCACTGTGAGTGAAAACAAGAACATCGCAACATCTGCCCAGAGTTCCACGTGAGTCCCACAGGACTCTGCTCGGCGGAGGAGATGGCTGGCAGAGCCGCTGACTTACTAGGGCAGGAGATCAAGACTAAAACCCCTGGTATTGTTGTCCATGCCTGTAATACCCATAGACACCATTCCAGAGAAGTTACCGTGTGCTGCGCACTTGAACAGGCTGTCCTATTTATTTAGGAATAATTTACATACTGTAAAATGCACAGGTCCTCAGTATTCAGATCAATGCATTTGATAAGCATGTACACTTGTGTAACCACCAGTCTAGTGAAGATATAGCTCTTGTGCATCATCCACAACATTCCTTCGTGCCACTTTCTAGTCCTTTCCCTCCCACGAAGACAACCATTGTTTGATTTCTATCACCATAGATTCATCTCGTTTCTAGAATTTAGCATAAATGAAGTCATGCTGTGTGTTCTCTTGTGTCTGATTTCTTTTACTCAGCATAATGAGTTTCACCAATGTTGTTATGTATCAGTAATTTGTTCTTTTTATTGCCAAGTAACGTTCAGTTCTGTGTATATACCATAGTTTGCCTATCTTTCCACCTATTGTTGGACACGTAGGTCGTTTCTAGTTTCTGGCTCTTATGAATGAGACTGCTGTCAACGTTCTTGTGCAAGCCTTTTTGTGGACATAGGTTTCCATATCTCTTGGATAAATATCTATAAATTTAATTGCTGACTCGCGGGGTAGATGTATGTTTAACTTTGTAAGAAATTGGCTAAGAGTTCCCCAGAGTGGTTGTACCATTTAAATTCCTGTCAGCAGTGTATAAGGGTTCCTGTTGTTCTACAGCTTGGTATTATCAGTTGTTTTCATTTTAGTCATTTTAATGGATATCTACTGCTATCTCATTCTGGTGTTAATTTGCCTTTTCCTGATAAATAAAGACATCGAATATCTTTTCGTATATTTATTGTCCACTCATATATCTTCTTTCGTGAGTTTTCTGTTCAAATCTTTTGTCCATGTTTTCAGTGAGTTTGTCTTCTTGTTGAGTTGTAAGAGTTCTTGGTATTTTCTGGATGTAAGTCCTTTTCTGCTATATGTATTACAAATATTTTCTCCCAATCTGTGTCTTGCCTTTTTATTTTCTTAACAGTATCTTTTGATGAGCAGAGGTTTTTAATTCTGAAGTAGTCCAATTTATCGATTTTATCTTTTATGGTTAGTGCTTTCCATGTCCTGACAAAGAAATCTTTGTCTACCCCAAGATGACTAAGATATTCTCCTCTGCTTTCTTTTAGAAGAGTCATGGCTCTGGTTTTATATATTATATCTGTAATCTACCTCAAATTAACTTTTGTATGTGGACTGGTGTAGGGGCCGAGGCCCATTTTTCCACCCACGTGGATATCCAGTGGCTCCAGCACCATTGGTCAAAAAACCTTTCTTTTCTCACATTGAAATAGCTGGGCACCTCAGTCAATTACCATGGTATCATATTTAATCTTCACAACCCTGTGATGCATTTTCCCTATTTTACAGATTAGGAAACTGAAGCTCAGAAGGACGAGATGACTTCCCCAGTGTGACACAGTCTCTGGGATGAGGCATGTGAGTCACACCCAGGTGTCCTGTGTATAAAGGTAACGCTTTTAGACATCATCATCTACAACCTCCATCCTCAGACACCCACTCAAATCTCACTTCCCCCAGGAAGACTTCCCCAACAATTCCAACCTTCCTCTCTCACTCTTCTAAACTCCAACTGCACTCCGTTACCGCAATGGTGGTTGCGCAGATGTGCATCATTTTCTAATTGATACCTATGCCATTCCCAAAACCTGTTCTCTTTCCAACATACTGCTCTGAAGCTAGCAGAAGCCAGGTCTTAAATTTGATTATGCCTCTGTATCACCAAGCACAATGCTGGGTACACAGTAGGTGCTCAATAAATACTTTTTCTCTGCGTGGAAAAAATAAGCATTCTTTTGAACAGTGGAGCCCTGTGCCCCCCTCATACGTTGTTCGAGGCACCTTGGCTTTTACGTTAGGTCCCCAGATCCCACCTCAGTTCCCCCCAGAAATGAAATATCGCTGCTCTCTCATGCAGAAGTTCAGAAGAGGATTTCCAAAGGCAACAGGGCAGACTCCTCATTGTCCCGATTCCCAAGTCTCCAGGTCGGTTTATGCCTCCAGTCGTTTGGGTAGCCAAGTGTTGCTACAGATTAGCAGAAGAACCATGGGGTTTTGAAACTAAAAGGAATTGATTTCAAGAAGTTATTAAACTGCCAAATAATTCATGAGCAAAACTAAAGTTATTAACATTTTGATGAATGCAACAACTTTTCCCCACAACACAATGTTTCCTAAAGCTCACAGACAGTTTACTATTAAGAGAGATTTGGGATAGAAGTCTAACATTGGGCTTATTTTGCAAAATTTGTAGAATTTTAGTGGAAGAATTCTCCTATGTAGAACTTGGAAATTAAGGGAATAGACAATGAACAATTAAATAAAGGGAAAATTTGAAAGTAACAGTTAAATCCCCTTCAAAAATAGTTAAATCCCCAGAAAACCAAGACTTTGTCAAAAATGTGAAATGTGTATGTGCTACTAGGGAGAGAGGAATTACAGAAGAGACTGAAGGCTGAATCATGGGGCATTGTCAGACGAGGAGGCCTCTGAGGAGTCCCAGAGAAGTCATTTTGAAGAATTACAAAGGCCAATCTCACAGAAGATGTACAGTTATTGAACTGAGCTGCAGGCCGCAGAGGCCCACACTGGGAGCTCAAAGGGCACCAACAAACAGCTAAGAAGCAGCGCCCTGCCAGGGCAGGGGTGTCTGGAAGTCAGAGAAGCCACGAGCCTGAGGCCCACCGAAGGAGTGATGCGGTTACTGAGACATTAAATTAGTTCTTCAAACCCACCTGTCCTTTAGAGGAGTTGATGGAGTGATTCCATCCCAAGGACACTGTCAACAGGAAGTCACTGGAGGGCCATGACAGAGCTGGAAGCCTCCAGGGAAGAGGTGGGGCAGTCTCTAGAGAAACACACAGTGACAAATCATGAGGACAGAAGGGCTGTGTCCAAGAATTCAGAAGGAACTAAAAAGCCAAATGGTAGCACTCATGACAAAGATATGAAATCCAGGTTGTAAAAAGAGAAACACTCCAGATGCAGAAGCCAATGAAAGGTTAAGCTTCAAAATCATGTCCACAGGCTCTGCGGGCCGCCCCTAACATCAGGACACAGTCAAACGTTTCCGTCTGCACCACGACGTGAAGTGAGGAATTCAGCAAATCTCTGGGAAACTAGGGACAAAGAATTCAAGCTTTTTAAAAAAGAACTGTCTGTTGCTTTCTTCACCTAAATTATTAGAATACATTTTCAGCTCTACCTTTAGAGCTCCGCAAATAGAATCTTGCAATTAAGGACAAAGCTCACCATTTCAGTAGCCCCAGAGGAAGTTAGATTGTTGAATCCAATCAGTTTATGCACATTTTTTCAAAAAGTCTCCTCAGGTCTTTGTAATCTCTTAGAATTCTCTGGAGAAAATAACAGCAACAGCAAGTCTCTCACCAGATACAAGGCAATTTGCTTAAAATATATGTGCATACACAGGGACGCAGCCACCCACACAAAAGGAAGGAAGCACAGATCATTCACAAACAGCCAGTACCCCACACAGAGTCAACGGCCACCGTGTATTAAGGGCGTGCCGTAGCAGGGCAGGCCCTATGCTGAAGCACTCACGTACGTGAATTTAATCCTCAAAAAAATTCTATGATAACAACATTGGCAACTTATGCAGCTATTTCATTTAGTTCTCAGATCAAGCCTTGGAGGGAGGCACTGCCGTTACCCTATTTTACAGAGAAAGAAAGAATTTAGAGACATTACGTAACCTTCCCGTGGTCATAGGAGCTGTTGAGTGTGGACCAGGGAATCAGTCTGAGTATCTGATCCTATCGCTTGTGCCTTTAACTGCCAGACCCTCTCTGCATTTTACAGACGAGGGCGCTGAGCCCTTGGGAAGCTTGATAACATCAGAGAACACGCAGCCAGTGAGTGGCCACATCAGGACTTGAATGCCAGTCTTTCTAATTCCAAACTTTCATGCTCTTAAGCTTGATGTTATATTAAATTGACTTTCACACCCAACCTTTTATTTGAGGATTTCATAAAATATGAAATTGGAGAAACCCCAGGGCTTCAAACCAACACGAAAGCCCCGAGGTAAAGGGCTGCCTCAGAGACACTGGACAGATGTCCGAGGGAGCCGCCCTGACCACACGCTTCCCACCACCCTGGAGGATGGAACCTTCAGCGTGCCACTGAGAGCGCCACTCAGACGACAGCAAAGCCAGCCATGCGGCGCCATCTAACTCACACCTGCCAGGCAATGAGGGGTTAACTACATAGGATTTAAGGGGATCCACGTAAGGAATGTGGGGAAAGAGAGTCCATTGCTGTATGTTTTTATTGATAAATTAACTTAGAACTCACAATAAATAGGAGGAAGATGAGCACATCACAGAGAATAGCAGGCACCGGCTATTTGCAATTTAGCACCCTCTCCCCATGAATGGATTTCTATTCTGGGTGCTCTGCCTTCCCACAACCCAGGGGTGGGCATGTGACCCAGGCTAGACCAATGGAACACTCCCAGAAACTGAGTCTTCAGTAGAGAGATACAAAGGGACGTTTCTGGAATTGATTCATCCTGGCTGCCATGGCCTGGACACAGTGACGTTCCGTCCCTGCTACCGAGCTTCCCAGAGCTTCCACGGTCCCTTTTGTTCCGAAACAGAGTCCAGAAGCTTTCTCTCCAATTCTGTGAGCTGCTTCATATCGTCCGACACATTCCTCCTCTGCTTAAGTTATCTAGGGCTGCTTTCTGCAAACAAAAATCCTAAGTGAATCTCAAGTCGGCCTAAAGCAAGCTGCACTTGCCACTGGTGAGTCTCAGCGTCAGAATCCACTCCAGGAATCAAGAAGTGACTGACAGGAAAGAGCAAATGAGTGGAGGAATAGGGGTTGTTTTGAGAGACGAGAAGAGGGATTAGGCTCTGATTTTGTTGGGTTTCTGCATAGTTTTACACCCCTGAAATCCTCTGTCCTTTCCACGATTCACACCCTTCACAGTTACTCATCATTTAAACCCGTAGATTCATTGTCCTCCGGGAAGTAGCTCAGCTGTCTCGAGCCTGATGCTAATGAGGGCAGCACTTCTGACCTGACTTTTGTGGGCCAGTTACCTTAGTTCTGAGTCACCGACAAGCATGGCCCTGAAAGCTGATCAAAGCTCTTTTGACGTTTCATAGGGCTGGAGTAATGAAGCTGATGGACAGCACTCATCATCGCCGCCCATTCAGGGTCAGCTCGTATTTCCTAAGACCCTGCTCCACGCCAGGTAGTGCATTAGGCCCTTCACATGCATTATCTCATTGGCCGTCAAGCAGGCACTTGTGACAAAGGGATCCAAGGGTATTACAAAGGAATGACATAACCACATTGAAAGGGTGAGGAAGGAAGGAACTGAGCTAAGGAACTTTGGAAAACAGTCTTTGTCTGGATACTACAAGGCTAAAGACAGAAAGAACGTACGTAAACATTGGACTCTAGCTGGTAATTTGTTCCTCACGGGAGTGTTGGGTTAGTAATTATGGAACTACTTGATGTGTATGCCAGTGTTGAACACAGAAGAAAATATATCGCAGGTAATGAGAACCAAGTTTCTTATTGCTAGAGAAATAAGTTACAAATAAGGCAAGAGGGAGGCTGGACTGAACCCTGTGGTGCTTGATGGGAGTGGGAGGTAGCAGTGTGAATTTATGATTATTATTGTTATTGTGGTAAAATATACATAACATAAAAAGTTACCATTTTAAGTGCACAAAGTAGCAGCATTAAGCATATTCACACTGTTGTGCAACCATCACCGCTATCCATCTCCAGAACTTTTTCATCATCCCAGACTGAAGCTTTGTGCCCATTAAACACTGACTCTTCATTGTCTCATTGTTCTTTTATTGTCCAGTCTTTGGCTTTGGTATCAAGACTCATGGTTATTTTAGATAGATAGAGATAAGTGATAGACAGATGGATGAGAGATGATAGATAGACAGATAATAGATATAAATGATAGACAGATATAAATGATCGATGATAGAGATAAATGATAGACAGATGGATGATAGATAGATAGATAGATAGATAGACATATGGATGTACGTGTTTGCATGGATTAGTATACACACACGTGTGTCCTGGCTCAGCCTGGCTCCCGAGAGAGCCTGAAAGTCGTAGGAACCCAGCGGCACTGAGCACCTAGCACCTGATCTTGGTTTCTAACACCACGCTCCAATGAAAGGAAGCAGGGCTCCTTGGAGAAGTGGCTGATTCCAGGGCTGGAGCAGGGAAAATACAAGATGAACTTGGAGCATCTCACAATGGCAGGAAGTAAAAGAGTGATTAAAAAAGAAGAAGATAAGGGCGTGTTAAAAGGCACCAGAGCCAACCTGGAAGAGCTCCCAACGGTTAAAGCTGGAAGAACTTGAGCAACAAAATCACGGCAACGGTACTGGATTATAACCCAAAAATTACCCTGAGTCCATAGTGAGATACAGAAATGACTCAGCGAATAAATAAATGAATAATAAATAGACGGGAGAGAAGGGACAACACTCCCTTACAGAAGAATTCTAATTAATAAATGTAGAAGGGGACCAGCCCGATGGCATAGTGGTTAAGTTCGTGCGCTCCACTTTGGTGGCCCAGGGTTTGCAGGTTTGGATCCCAGGTATGGACATAGCACCACTCATCAAGCCATGCATCCTACACAAAATAGAGGAAGACTGGCACAGATGTTAGCTCCGCGACAGTCTTCCTCAAGCAAAAGGGGAAGATTGTCAACAGATGTTAGCTCAGGGCCAATCTTCCTCACAAAAAAATTTTAAAAATAAATGTAGAGGGATGGGAGAAATAGAAAATCACCATTAGAACACCACAGTAGTACCTGTTGGAGGCACATCCACTGATAAATGTTAAAATTAGTGAGTGAAAATTTAGGGAAAAACTAGGTATTTCCATAATCTCAGACTATCTTCCTCAAAATAAATATTTATTAGTTTCAAAGGTAAAAACGGTCATTTTCCAGGAGAGATACCACCTCTGTGAAGTGACCCAGGCTAACATCACTAGTGATGTCATTATGATATCATGTACCCCGATATGATCCACCGGAAGGGCACAGCACCTCTGTGGTATTCTTCCCAGAATCCATAACTCTAGTCTAATCACGAGAGAGTATCAGACAAACCCAAATTGAGGGACAGTGTACAAAGTACCTGATCAGCATTCGTCAAAACTGTCGAGTCGTGATAAACAAGGAAAGACTGAGGAGGTGCCACAGAGCAGAGGAGAGGAAGGAGACGTGACGCTAATGATGATGTGTGCATCTTGGACTGGATTCTGGGGCAGAAAAAGACAGTAGAACAACTGGGAAAATCCTAATATCGTCTGTAGTTTATTTAATAGTATTGTGCCAATGTTCACTTATTAGTTTTCATAATTATACTATATTTACGAAAGATTTTAACATTAGGGAAAGCTTGATAAAGGGTATATGGAAAGCCCCTGTACTATTTTCGCAATTTCCCAGGAAGTCTAAAATTATCTCAAAATAAAAAGGTTTTTAAATACCTGAAAGAAAATAAAAGCACACCGTAAATACTTTGAGAGTCCTGAAACATCAGCTTTCTGGGCAAAGAAGGCACATTCTCATTTTTCCTGAATTAATCACTCATAGTAGGAGCTCACGGTCTCTGCCAGCCTGGGACTAAAGGCCTTCAGGGCAACGGGTCAGGCAGGTATCTAGGAAGCTCTCCGGCACCGCGCTGAGGCAGGTCAGAATTTGAATTTGGGGAATTTCCTGGGGGGAAAGTTGTTTCACACCTCTGATATGCAAAAATATCTTCCCAGGATTGTTGTGAATGTTAAATGAAGTCATGCTTAAGAAAGCACTTTATCCCATAGTAGGTATTCAACAAATAGCCTTTCTTTCCTTTTCTCTTGTTTTAAACCTTTTAGAATACAATGAAAGGAAAACAAGATGTGGTTCCTCTTACGTGGAGGCTTTATCATCTAGATTGGGACAAATGTACACATGTGGAATAATCACCAAAGAACAGCTTCACAGTCTGATATAATCAAGCGCTGAGTTCAGTTGGAGAGGGGGCCAGTGCGTGACAGAGCACGACCCACACAAAAGTTGAGATGGGAGAAACGTGCGCTAGCATCCCCGGAGTGGTGGTATGCACCTGAGCGTAGTGCGCCTGGATGAAGAAAGGATGGGGCTGAAGACAGGAGGGCGTCTGGGTGGAGGCTGGGTGCTTCCACCTTGCAGGTAGAAGCAGCCTGGCAGCAGACACACTAGTTCGGAGCACAGGATGAACGTAGGGGAACAGCAAAACCACACCGACTCACTAGGGAATGGAGCAGAACTCTGGAGAGCTGGAAAGGCAGGCTGCGGCATTCTGGGTGCCAGAGGCAAGAGCACTGCGGCTGGTCCTCGAGTACAAGCAGGACTCAAGGGAAGCAGAGAGTGTGTTAGCATGGACTGTACTTGGTAGCCACAGAAGCGTTTCAAGTAGAGGAGTCTGCATGGTATATCAGTCAGGGCTCTGCTGCAGGAAATCAAAACCACTTTGGCCATTTTAAGTGGAAAGAGAATTAAGTGCCTATCAAATCATTGAAAGGGCTGGAGGGTTGAGCGCTAGGACGTTCTATTAGAGAGACTGTAAATTGGTGAAGACTTTTTGGAAAGTTCTTGAATGGCACCTATCAAAACTGTAAATGTATATAATATTTGATCCAAGAATTCCATTCTAGAAAAAAATCAATTCTAGAAAAACATTCACATATGAACATAAAGATAAATATACAAGGTTGTTCATGGGAGCATTTTTTTCTACCAGTGAAAATTTAGAAACTCCTAAATGGAAGAGGTTAAATGAAGTATGATGTGGAATATTATATACTCAGTAAAAGAATATAGTGAGCCTTTATGTAAAGATCTCCCAGAAGAACTGTTAATTGAAAAAACAGGTCACAAAGCAAAACCCATAGGATATCCTATTTATGTGTTTTACAAATGTGTGGACGGAATGAATGCAAAGCGGTGTTCACAGCCCTTGCCGTGTGGGGTAGGAGGCAGGAGGGATGGGCGTGTGCTGGAGGCGGCTGTCGTGTTTCCCAGTGTTCCTTCATGGTTTGAACCTTTTATGGGGAGCACGCATTCACGTGCTACTTGTGTGGTAAAAACATCAGTAACTGGTCACCTCCTCCAAACTTCTCCCAGAGATGCAATAAAGAAAAGAAGCCTGGCCTTAATTCAGATCATGACAGGGGTGGGTGACATTCCTCTCCCGTAAGAAATGAACTGCTGTGCATCAAAAATGATGACTGGGGACAGGCCCCACAGCCTGGTGGTGAAGTTCGGCATACTCCACTTCGGTGGCCCAGGTTCAGTTCCCAGACATGACCCTATACCACTCATCAGTGGCCATGCTATGATGGTGACCCACATACAAAATAAAGGAAGATTGGCACAGATGTTAGCTCAGAGCAAATCTTCCTTAGCAAAAAACAAACAAACAAAAAAAAAGATGACCCAAGTAGAGTGCCAACAGCGTTTCTCCTGGTTTGCTCTAGTGGATGGGGTGGGAGGGCAATGCTGTTAATTTCCCTTTGTGGGCCAGCTAGGTTAGCAGGTTATACCAAAGGGGATATATTGAAAGCCTAGGGGCACTCTTGGAATCAATTGGAAGACTAAAGATCTAGGTTTGGGAAACAGGCAGAAAAAGGGAAGGCAGGCAGCCCAGGAACACAGACATGCTCCCCTCCAGGCAAGGTGTTGTCAGGTCATCTCCAGCAGGGCCAGCGCCACCCAGCTCTGCCTGCCACAACTTAGCTCCAGCAGACCGTGCATGCTTGCGTCACTTTCTGAAAATTCCAAGTCCTGGTAGAAGTGTCTTATTCACCAAGCAAACAAGGAGTAAGGAATAAAGAGTGTCTGTCCCTCTCCTTGGTTGTATTGTGGACATCTGGGCCCTGCCCCTCTCCAAGACCCCTACCAGGAGAGAGTTGTCTCCAACAAGAAGGATGCTCTGACACTGAGAAGGCCAACGGTGATGAATGGACTACACCGCACTTAGATATTTCAACTGCAGACCCTGCCTGACTGTTAAACAGACGCTCCACCTGCCTGTCCGGTGGCCCAGGTCTAGAAAATTCATTTGCTTCTGATTTTCAAGCACTTCAAGTTAGCTTAGCACTTTACAAACCACCTGAGGAAGGAAGGCCCCACGGAGAAGAGGCAGACTCCCTTCTGAGGAGGGCGTCATAGCAGCATCCGTGAGACCAGCATTTATGGAGCTGAGGAGCAGAGGAGGCGACTGACGGCCCGGCCCACAGCCTCCCCTGAAGCCATGTGCCCCGTTTCAGGCGCCCCACTGCATCAGGAAATGAAGCAAATGATTGGGAAGCGTCTAGACTGGCTGGCTGGGGGGCTGGGGGTGTATTCACCGCCTTCAGCGGGCTGCTAGCTTATATTCCAGAAAGGAGTTATTGAGCCTAGACCGGGGAGACGAGAAGGCAAATGCAACTGAGGTTCATCAAACTCATGGAGCATACGCTGGAAAGTGCCTCAGCGGCCCACTCCACAGCCTTGTCCCATAAATAACACAAGGACAAAGGGGTAAGGACATGAAATCGGAGACTAGGAACAAAAGCTCTCACACATCGAGTCGAGTCGTTCGGATGCGGAGAGCCCCTGCAGCCGGCCGTCAGTGCCGGGGTGCCCGGGACGGCAGTGTCTCTGCAGAGGCCCATTTCCTTCTAACGTTTTTTATCATTTTAGGCATTTGCAGGTATATGGTATCGGCACAGCTTGATCTGGGATGCCATTACAGGTTTATGGGAAAAGGAAGGGCTGGGAGGTGATTGCCACGTGGGACAGCAGTTCACAGACGCCACAATCACTCCTGCAGCTCAGCCCAGGCTCTCCGCACAGGACCCTCGTCACTTTGGCAGAGGAAATATGCGAACTTCTCCCCTCTGGGAAATCTCCGGGCAGATGTGGACATGAGCAAAGAGGAGTCGCAAGGCTTGGTCACTTCTTGGCAGACATCAGAGTGTCTGCTTGCTGACGGCTGAGGAACACGCATATGCCATTTCCAGCCTCTGGAAACTGAGGGTTGGGTAGGGAGCTCCAGACTCCAACCCATACCTGCCCACCAGGAGCCCTTTGCCTAAAACGGCGTTCCCCTTTCCATCCAGTAGACCAGCAGCTCAAACAAGAGGGGGTGGGTGAGACCATACAATTACCTAGGAATGCACTGTTTGCTGAATTTTTGTCTCAAAGGCCAGGAAAAGCGAATGGGACTGTAGTGGTCTCTCTCTGGCCGTTCTCATGGCTGTAGCTCACGTCACTCTTGGTCGAAATGAAGGAACAGGAACAGCCTCTGAGATAATAACTGCAGAGAAAGCAGTATTTGGGTGGCAAACAGGGCCAAGAAGAAGCTGGGGGACATGGCCGAGAGGAAAGGAGCCAGGACAAGAGATCAGGCTAAATAGGAGCCGAACGAACCCTCACCTGATCTGGAGACGCAAGTGGCCCATTGGCGTCCTCACAAAGAATTGCTTCAATTTAAATGTTTGTAAGGAACGAAAGACACAAGCACCCAGACGCCATAATTTAAGACAAAGCTGAGAGGCTGGTTGTCCTACAGAAAACTAGACAGTGCATCGCTTTGATTATCCGCTCATGTGCCTCTGTTTTCACATAAAATCTAGTGTCCATTTCAAAAGGGGAAATGTATTTATGTCCGCTAGCCCATTGTTATGGAAGCTATTTGTATCCGTTAGAAACGAGGACTGCTGCAAATAACAGAAAACCTGACTCCAAGGGGCTTAAATAGAGAGGGATTTATTGGTCTTATGCAAACAGCAGTCTAGCCACAGCTCAGAAACTCAACGCTGGCATCAGCATTCTGGGTTTTCTTTCTGCTCCACAAGCCTTTTATTTTAGGCCTCTATCTTCATACTTGTTGCCTTGTGGTTCCAAAATAGCTGCTATACCTTCAGTCATCACATCTACATCCAGGCAGGAAGAAGAGAAAGAAACAAAAAGAGGAAGAGTGTTTATCCAGAAAGCAAGTGTTTTTCCAAAATCCCTTAGAAGCATTCTGTTTACAACCCAGTGACCAGAATGGTGTCTCACGGCCATTCTTAGCTGCAAGGGAGCCTGAGAAGTGTGCCCTTTTTGCTGGACATATTGCCAAGCCCTAACAGAGTCATCATTCTACTGAAAGTGAAAATATATGTTGGATAGGCAACCAGCAGGCCACCACCACAGCTGGGCTCATTGCACTATGCACGACCACAAGTGCCAGGCCAGAGAGCAAGCAAGCCTGTGGTTCAGCGCAGGTGCTGTTGTCTGCTGAGTTCCCACGCTGTGTGAAGAACACTGGCATTTCATATTAATGGACAAACGCGTAATGCTGGTAAGGGTGTATGTGGTTTAGTCCTCTCAGTAGCTCAGTTTCCACATCTGCAATGTGGCTCTGAGCAGAGTTGGAATCATCTGGTGGGCAGAAGGGGTAAATAGCCTTCATAACATGTGGAACTTGTATCTGATTCCGTTTTCTCCTCAGCTGCCTAGAGTCTGCCACTTCTGATTATTTGTTCCCATAATTACCCAATTTCCAATCCCATTAAAAGCCCCTAAGCTGCATAGGCAAAGTCCGCCTCTACGGTTGTCGCTGTTAAGTCAACGGGGCCATGGGTCAGTGGATCCTCAGTGATGCTGTCAGAATTCCTTCCTCCGAGACCGGCTGCCAGCCCTGGGCATTTGCAGGCAGAGGTGGAGGGAAGGGATGAAAGTGAGGGGAGGTGAGGGAGGGGCTCAGAGGGAGAAGCTGCTCCTGCATCCCGCCTGAGCCCTTGGTTCACGCCCAGCTCCGCCTCAGTGAGGCTCTTGGGCTTCCTGGTGACACGGGGCTGGGAACGCTGCTCAGGTGGGACCTGCCTCGGAGGATCAGAGTCCTCTCCATCACGGTCCCTCACTGAGGCTTTGCATCTTGGGTCCACGCCTCCGGAAGACAAGCACCCCGGATGGGAAGTCGTGGGCTGCCTCTGCACGCAGCCTCCTCCAGAGAGGAGCCTCTTGAGTGCACCGCCATTCTGCAGAGGTGACCTCGCCCACTGGCCACTGCAGGTGCTCATGGGGATATGAAGCCACATACTATCCCAGGGAGTTCCTGACCACAGGACTATGTCACGGATCTGAAACTCTCTTGCCAGTTAGTCTTTCTCTACCTCCAACCCTTGCTATAGGCTCTAAGATCACCCTCATTCATCACAGGTCACGTCCAGCATCACTCTCTCAGAGAGGCCTTCCCCAGCTGCCTTCCCTAATGCACTTGGTGGTCCTCACTCCCTGCCCTTTGCTCACAGGGCTTCTGTTCCACATACATTGCTTACACTAAAAGCCCCGCGCAGCCAAGTACTCTGCCAGTCCCCTCTCCTCTGCTCAGAGCAGCACCTGGCATATAGGAAATAATATCCATGAATGTCAGCCCAATACTTTTTAAGTAAACATTTATTGAGTATCACTAGGTACAGTCCTAAATGTTTTACACGTATTAATTCATTTAAACTTCACAGTAACCCTATGAGGTCAATGCTGCCATCCCGTTTTTCAGATGAGAAAACTGAGACTCAGAGAAGTTAAGACTGCACAGTAAACGGCAGAGCTGGGATTCAAAGCCGGAGGCTGCAGAGCCGTGATGGTGGCCACCGGTCTGTTCTGCCTCCACATAGTAGAAGCTTCCACAGCATGGCGGGTTGGGCGGTGGCAGTGCCCATCTGCTGTTCCCGACACGTTAACCCGGGGACCCCATTCACTTCCCCAGTTATCCTTCTTCTTAATCTTTTTCTCCTTCTCAGTCACGGCTTGAAGTGACCCCAGATCTCCTTTAACACTTCGCTAACTGGGCACAAAGGAGGCACTGGTAAATTTTTATCTAAAACTGTATTAAAGTCCTCAAGTGCTTGGGAGAGTCCTAGTTTGTTGGAAATAACCTACGTTTTAAAGCCAACTGTGAAAATCCTTTTTGCTCGAGGAGCTTCAGGCACAGCAGCTGTAATTTATTGAGCACCTACTTCATGCCAGTGGGGTGCCAGATGCTTTTCATACATCATTTCTGTTCCTTTCAACGATCCTTTAACACAGGCAACATTTTCCCATTTGGAGTTGAGGAACAGAGCCTTGAGGAGTTTCAGTGAGTTGTCTGAAGTCGTGTCGTAAGGAGTCAGCAGAGGATGGGGATTCCCGTTCACTAGCGTTCACCGCTTTGGAAATGAACTCGGTGCCTTCCCAGGCCTGAGGCCCTCACGGGTGAACGTGTAGAGCAGCACACATTCACCCACGGTCTCAGGAAGATGGAAATCCACAGGCGTCATGTGACCCATGAGAGAGCGGAGCAAACAGAACTTCTCCATCCAAGGAGAGACGGTGCGATGCTCCTCCAACAGTCATGCCAAGAGGAAAGCATTTCTCAGACTGCCGCAGGGCCAGCTCACGAACCGTACGAGGAAAGGAGCCTCGTGACTCAGCCATCGCATTGCAGGTGCCCAGCTTCTCCCGGAGCGAGCCCCTTATTCACAGCCCCTTTCTGCAAAGGCTTTTAGCTCTATTCCAAAGATCAAACCCACCTTTAAAGGATAAAGATTGGCCCATCTTTGGAGATGATGACGAGGTGGTTGTTATCTCCATTTTATAAGGCTCAGAGTTTGAGTAAATTGCCTGAGGTCGTTTATTTTGTCATCCGTGGAGCCCAGACTTGAACCCTTATCTTATGACACTAAACCTTGTGTTTTTCCTCCATTTCTAAGAGGAACTTCATTGTCCTGCACAGAATACAGAAGCTAAAGAGGAGGAAGAGAGAACATATTATGGGCATTGGCAGCGTCCTTAGAATAAGCCCATCTTGGCTCAGGTTTTGACTTTGGGGACATCACCCCTGCATGTGTTATAAAGCCATTGATTTCCTTCATAGTCACAGCTCATGAGATTTTAATATGTGAAGACCTGTTGGCTCTTGTCCTCCATGAGAAAACATCCTTAGGCTCTCTCCAGAGAACGTATTCCCCTGGACATGGGGGCTTAGAGATTTCTGGAATTTCTGCTCATTTCCTCAGTCAAGCAAATGACAGGATTGAAAGACCTTCTGAATCCCTTAGATGACAGGCCACCTGTCATGCTGGGCTCTAGAGTCAGCCAGACCTGAGTCCAACTCCCATCTCTGCCACCCACCAGGTGAATAACTTCACTTTCTCCCACCAATAAAATGGAGTTAACTAGGGCATCCCTCAGGGGTGGGCGTGAGGACTGGATGACCCCATGGATGCCGAGCCTTGAGCACAGTGCTGGCGCTGAACAAGCTCGTCTATTATTTCTGTCCCTTCCAGCTAGAAGTAGATGCTCCCAGAGGAGCCACTGCCTCCCAGCTGTGGGGAGTGAACAGGGCAGGGGACGCAAAAACTGCTCTTCCTTCACAGGTCAGCAGGACGTGGCCTAAAGGGACTCTGACTTCAGATTGAACCAAAGTGGCTCCCTGCGTGAATTCCACAAAGTGCGTCAGCTGGGGAGTGTCCTCGCCTCCCGCCACAGCACCCGGGGGCAGCGCTGGCTGGGACCCCATCACTCACGCGGAGAAGAGCCCGCCGAAGGAAAATACCCCAGAGCAGCTTGTTTGCAAAGCAACCGTCCAGACTCAAAGTACACTTTTCTGATAAAAATGCACAAAAATACTGTTTTTCTTTGTTTATACCATTTCTAGCAACGAAACGTTGTCTAAGAGGCACATTACCATAACTGCCGTCACCCTCTGTGCGAATAACCTGCTTCTTGCACAAAATATAATTATTCCTGCTCTCCAGGCTTTTAGCCAAAGATTAACTTGTAGCAATTTAAAAGGTCAAAGCTGAGATCAAACTGCGTGCATTTTAATCTCCAAAAAATGTAAATTGGGCCAAAATTTCAAAAATAACAAGCCCTGCGGGTAGCCTATATATTCACGAGAAGTTTCTCGTGACGCATGAGCTGGTCTTTGGATACCAGCCTTGCTTCTGAGCCACGGACGTCCCTCTGACGGGGTCTTCGCCTGGCACATGGACGGTGGAGGCTTTATCGAGGAAGAACAGGCAGACAGGCCAGGCGTCTCAGCTCCACACGGCCCCGAGGCTGGAATGAGGGTCGTCTGCCACGTGGTGGCCGCGGTGACTCATTCAGTCAAATCTTGGAAATAAATGTCTTGGTGTGTTTGCATTGATTGTCCTCATTTTCACTGACAGAAATTGTATCTGCTAACTCCAGCTCTGAGTAGGGGGGGTGGACTTGGGGATATAAATTCCAGCGATGGACACCATAAACCATCCTGAGAACAATGAGCTCCACTTTGCACAGAAACAAGATGCATTCCTTTCCACATGGCTGTTCTTCAACAAGAAATAATGAAGGCAAACAGAGCTGAAATGTGCTGGGCAATTCTTAATGACATTTTAATAGTTTAAATGAGGAGCAAAGGGCCTCTTGGGGTGCGGTGTTGCATCAACGTTGCCCTTTCGTGATATTAATTGGGGT
The DNA here is from genome assembly GCF_037783145.1 of Equus przewalskii. Lineage (NCBI taxonomy): Eukaryota > Metazoa > Chordata > Mammalia > Perissodactyla > Equidae > Equus > Equus przewalskii. The sequence continues at coordinate 78,613,676 of NC_091845.1, read as the reverse complement.
GGGGGGATGAGCTAGGACAGAGATGTCAGCTGGCAGACCTCCATCCTGGCTGCACAGTGAGGTGGGGGTGCACAGCCTCCCTTGGCCCTTAGAAGCGGCAGCCAGCCCCAGAATGTTCTAGTAGAGCGAACCCTGTCTGCACCCCACATTAGAAATGACTTACAGTGGGAAGTGCTCTCCACACACAGAGGACAGCTTGCTGGCCTGGACGCTGCCACTGCTTAATTTATGCAAAGTTCAGCCAGGGAAGAAGGCTTGAAAGTAAGAAAGAGGCAAATGATTCTTCACTTGCCACCAAAATCCATCTTTTCTAATCTCTAGAGAGAGGGTTATCATAGTAGTGAAATTCCAGCAGACAGACAGCTCCGGGGGCGTGTGGATTTACAATTTAGAGACATTCTCCACATGACAGCCTGCCAGCAAAGGAGGATCCTGGACTCGTTTCTTCCTGGTAAAGTGGATAGCTCCATGAACACATGGCACGGGCGCTGCAGGCCTGTTGTAAGACAGATTTCACCAGTCCTGGCCTAAACCCTGGGACACACGCATGACCAAAACAGACCAGGTCCCTGCTCTCAAGGGGCTCCATTCTAGCCCCAGATGTCAAGTAAACAAATGAACCCACAAAATAATATCAGATAATAATATGAAGAAAATAAAACTGGGGGACAGGCAAGAGAGTGCCCATGTTGTCAGAGAAGCCTCTCTGCAGAGGGTAGATTTAAGTGGAAACCTGAATGGCAAGAGGAGAACAGACATGCAAAGATCCCCAGAAATAGCATGCCAGGCAGAGGGTACAGCAAGTGCAAAGGCCCTGAGGTGAGTCTGCCATGTTCCCTTCCTTTCACCATCAAAGCAGATCCACATTACGTCAGACCTTCTTACTGCAGCATTTTTTTTTTTTTTTTTTTTTTTTTGCTGAGAAAGATTTGCCCTGAGCTAAAATCTGTTGCCAATCTTCCTCTCCTAGCTTGAGGAAGATTCACCCTGAGCTAACATCTGTACCAATCCTTCTCTATTTTTTTGTATGTGGGTCACCGCCACAGCATGGCTGCTGACAAGTGGTGTGGGTCCACGCCTGGGAACCAGACCCGGGCTGCTGAAGTGGAGCATGCTGAACTTAACCACTAGGCCATGGGGCCAGCCCCACTGCAGCACTTCTTGAACAGGTGGGCCCAGCTCTCCAGGGTAGAATATGGGTGTGTTTCTCATACAGAAAATCATCACCTATTGAAGATGTGATTGTAGTGCTAGGTGATCATAAGGGCACAGAATTCCAAGAAAGTAGGAAAATATGAGTGCTGTTTCTACGTGCAAGGACTAGTCCATAGAACCCCTCTGAACCTTCTAGGGCAATTACCAATAGCAACAACACATGGAATCAAAGCTGGGGGTGTGGGGGTCCCAACAAGGTGTTTGACCAACACCAGGTTGTTAGGTTTTTGACAGATACTGAGGGACAACATGCTCTGTCCCACGTTGGCTGATCCGGGTCAGTCACGAGTTTTCCTCTGCCCCACACTTCTCGTGACGGCAACAATACCAGCCCTTGGTGGGAATCTACAAAGGGGAATTAGCTTCAGCACGATCACTTGGGGCGGCAGGAGCCAACAGGAGGGCGAGTGCCTGGGCTGGGGTGAGAGAAGTTGACCTTCTCTGCACCAGGAGCTCTGGATGAAGAAATGATGCCCCCAAGTACCTTTGAAATGGTATCAGATTGGGTCCCAAGAGGTGGGTGGAAGACTTGAATGGATCTTATCTTTTCAGAATACAATTCTAAGGGAAGAACTACTCATAAGAAGAGTTTTTGTGTTGAAACAGTCCCTTGAGGTACACAGGGAGTAACGGAGATATGTGGATTCCTCCCAGGCCTGCTGGGGACATCCTTCTCTGTGGAAGGACAGCGCCATTGTCAAGTCTGGTGTACATCCTGCTCAGATGTCTCTCTTGAACAGCAGCTGCTTTTGCAATGACAACCCAGGTTGGATCATGTCAGGAACTGCTCATCTTTTGGGGAACTGACTCTGGGCAACAGCAACAACCAAACAATGCGTTTTTATGAGAAGAATATATAGAATTCCTCCTAACTTCTCTCTTGAAATCTCGCACTTTTCCTTCTTAATCTATCATTTGCCGCTAAATGCATCAAATACAATGTAGAAAAGTCTTTGACTTTCTAGATGAGAAGAATTAGATGTTTGGATTTATATGATTGCACTAACTGCACTACCCAAGTGGGAAATTGTTGGCTAAATCAATATGATTGAATCGTGTTCCAAGGATTTCCTCACTGCACTCCTGTTTGATGTATAGAGTGAATTTGATGAGGAATCCATAGAAAATGAAATAGAGACATCCTTCACCACCACAGAATAGATTAGCTTTTGCACTCGGAGATTTGGCCTTGGAGTTCATAAATTGCCTGTTGACTATGCATGTAGCCCTGTGATATCCTTCAGGGGCTTGGGTGTCCCAGAGTACCAGCTATGCTGAAATTTGATAAGATTCAACCATCTTGGCAAATGCACTGCAAACTGGGAAATTTAATTTCTAATTAAAGCTCTACCTACACAACAGCACAATTGTTTTAAAAATGAAAAATGTAGCTAGTTCATTAGGATTAACAATGCCAAACAACTAGTCAAGCTGACTTTTGCTCCACTAAATTGATCAGCAGCTTGTGCAAATGGGCTGAGTTAATCAGTTGGTAAGGAATTAAATAATCTACTCATACCAAAACATGCAAGTATCTAGTCAGAGTTAGGTTATCCATAGTCTGTTCTCTTCTCGACTATAGTAGCAATAAATTTTGGTGCTCATGGGTAAATAGATGAGTTGTTAGAACAGTAAATATTCAATAAATATTTGCTGAAACATAGTAAATAAAAATAAATATACACACTGATATTTCTAGAACTGTCAGAACAATAGCTTACATCCTGACACTTCACAGGCCATCAAAACAAGTTGACAATGGAGAAGTAACTGAGTGGGAAAGAACGAAGAATGGCAACACACAACGGAGGCCCTCAGAGAGAGGCTGACCATTGTCAGCACCCAGGTCTTAATTTCTAACCACCATTCTCCAATGAAAGAAGTCATCGCTGCTTGGAGAAATGACTGATTCCAGAACAGAGAAGGAAAAGCAAAAGATGAACCAGGACCATCTTATGTTGCCAAAAAGTAAGAGATGCTCAAAAAATGATGGGAATATGTCAAAATGATACAAGAACCGATTGGCCAAATCTGGGACTATTTCAGCAATGAAATGAATAGATAGCAATAGATAATTGCCCATAGAATAAAATAAAATCCATGAATTCATACTGATATAAATAAATAATTGAATAAACAAATAAATGAGAGAGAAGGGAAAGCTCTTTCTTGCAATATAACTCTAATCGATAAATGTAGAAGGAATGAGAGAAACAGAGAATTACCATTTGACAAATGCCACAGTAATAATTGTTGCAGGCCAAATTACCAATGGGTGCTAAAATTAATGGGCACAAGTAGGAGAAACAAGGTATTTACGTGGCCTCAGAGTATCTCCCCATTAAATACTTATTAATTACGAAGGGGAAAACAGTAACTTTCCTATGGAAAAACTTGTCAGACATCCCCTTACCCAAGTTATCAAAGTTAATATCATTAGTTATGGAACAAACGAGTCTCCCGTGCTTCCTGATACGTTGCACAAGAAGGACACAAGATCACTTTTGTGGTGTTCTTGTCAAACAGGCATAACCTGAATTTAATCATCGTGATACCTGGACAAAGCCTAATTAAGGGGCACTCCACAAAATAACTGGCCAGTACTCTGCAAAAATGTCAAGGTCATTAAAGACAGAAACAGGAGCAAGCTGTCACAAATTAAAGGAAACTAAGGAGACGCAACAACTAAACGTGACATATTATCCTGGATTCGATTCTGGAACAGAAAAGGGGTTAGACGGACACCTGGAGAAACGTGAATAAGGTCTCTAGGTTCTACAACAGTATAGACATTAATTTTCTGATTTTTACAACTTTACTGTGGCTGTGTGAGATGTTAGCATTTGGGGAATCTGGGCGAAGAGGATATGAAAATTCTTTGCAGTATTCCTGCAACATTTTGTTAGTCTGAAACAATTTTAAAATTAAGCATTAAAAAATAAAGCAAATGTTTACAATGTTTCTGGTTGGGGCCGTGGCTGGAGTTGGCAAGTAGCAGGTGGCCTCTTATTGGAACCAGCTTTGTAGGGACTGGAGGGTATGGTCTGTCTGAGAGCTGGGAAGTCATCCACCAACAGGGGGCAGCAGTGACCTGACAGCGCAAGGGTTTAGATAACGCATGAACCCAGCACTACCCTGTTAACCTAACCCATACCTCTGGCCACACTTACCTATTTATACCCACAGATGCTTCAGACCCCATCCTGCTTCCAACTGACCTCAAAATGGAGAAGGAATTTCTTAATGGGGCTTAGGACAAGTTACTTCACCTCCTGGTTCTTCATCTATAAAGTGGGGCCCTAACCGCAGTTAAGTCATAGGGCTGTTGTGAGAATGACACGACACAACATGAGAACTGAGGTTGGTGTGTGGCACAGAGAAAGCTCTTCATAAATGTCAGCTGCTCTAATCATCATCTTCCTCATTATCACTATTATTATTTTGCTTCCAGAGCCCTAGAGACTGCCTCCCTAGAGCCTCGTTCCATGGGAGCGGGTCCTCTGTTGGGCTTGGTCACCGCTGTACCCCAGCACTTCACACAGTCCCCCCGCGGAGAAGGTGCTCAGTAGACGTGCTATTCAAATGGAAGGAAAGAACACCTGGACCCAGCTTTCCTCGCCAATTATTTTGAACAGAAATACAGCCGCTATGATAGGGACCCAAATAAGCAATAAATGAAATAAGACAGAAGTTTATTTTTCCCCCACAGAACCATTTGCGCACGAGCAGTCCATGCCTGCAAGACGCCTCCAGGAACAGGCCCCAAGATCCTCTCCTGGGGCAGAGCCATCCCCAGAAAGCTCATGACCTCTTCCACATTTCAGCCTGCAGGAAGCAGGAAGGGCAAAGAAGAAGGACACATTGTTCGAGGGGGCAGCCAAGAGGATATACACATCACTTCTGTTTCCTTCTCACTGGACAAGTTAGACAAGGGCCACATGCATTTGCAAGGGAGGCTGGGAAATGTAGTCTTTATCCTGGGCCGCCATGTGCCTGGCTCAGTTTGGCAATTCTGCTGCTATAGATGAAGAGGATAATGCTATTGGGAAGCTGCCAGTCGTCCAGCCAATCTTTATCTCCAGCTTTATCCCTCACTTTCTGTAGGCCAGCTCTAGGGCAGGACTTACACCCGCTGCTCCCTCTACCTGGTGCCCTAACGTGGCTTCAACCCCACCCCTTTAGAGGATTTCCATCTCACCTTTCAGACCCCTGAAGAGACGTCACTTCCTTTTGGAAGACTGCTAGCACACCCCCACCCGCCTCCAACCACCCTGGAGGGATTAGCTCCTTCCCTGAACTTCCCCTACAGTGACACTTGTCACACTGCATCTAAACTCTTTATTGTCTGTTTCTCCTATTACAATGTACACTCCAACAGGGCAGAGAATACGTCTGTCTGGGTCCCTTGCACGTGCCAATGCTTTGAATTTCTGCTAAATTATTTTTTTAGTTTTATAAAATATTTTAATATCATTTATAAAAATAACTGGAATGATTATAAATAAGAAATCTACCATCTGATCAATTTACTCCCATCTCTGCATAGTTTCTTGACTTCCTAAAATGCAATGTATTATGATTGACAAGAAAATTCATCTTTTAGAAGAGTTGCTAAAACTTCATCTTCTCGGACAAACATTTCTAAGTTCAATCTATCTGAACATATAAACTCTGTAACTCACTATTTCCTTAGTGTATTATTCTGCTGAATTATTAAGTATATACTTTAGAGAATCTGTATTGAATTCCCAAGCTACTGCTGCTTTGCCCAATGGGAAGAATATTCTTGGCATAAATATGACCACCCCAGACCCAGGCAGGTAGTAGAGAAGGTACCAGTGAAATCAGGCCCCATTGCTTAAAAGAGGAAGTAATCCAGATGCTGTGGGCCCCACAGGACCCTGGGACTGCTTGTCCTGCTCCTAACTCCTGTTTATGTCCCGCTGAGCTGGAGGACAATAGAGACCCATCACCAGCATCTCCCTCACTGCAATCAGCCGGACCGGGGGCTGTCTCTGGACTCATTTCCTGGGCAAGGAGAGTTAGGGTGGCAACATCAGGGCTCTGCTGGCTGAAGTCACAGCACAGATGGCTTATGAACATGAAAAGGCTGTTTAATGTTAAAAGGCTTTGATTTTTTGTTTCTTCCAGATTGATTCCTTTGGTGCCCTGTGAGCTATAGGCAAAACTGTATGAGCCAAAAAGAAAGGTCATTTCAACCAAAACACTGAATTTCCTTGTTTAATATCGTTTTTGTGAGTTCCAAATCACTCTTAAATATATGTTTGTGGGTCCAGTGTTTGCTATTGTTTGTTTGAGGAAGGGGAGTGAAGGATATGGTTTCAGGCTGTTTTTCTTGCCCAAGTTTCAAAAAAAGGGGAAGAGAGAAAAATACCAAGCTCAGATGGAAGAACGAAGAAAAGTTACCACTTGCTAAGGATGTTCTCTTAAAGGAAACCTAATTTTAAACCTAATCCTAATTCTCACTTTATTACTGGGCTTAGAATTCCTGTCTCAATCTCCTTTCCTTACTCAGTGCCCTTTCCCTCACTTCCAAATCAGTGTTTTAAACTGGTTTAAACTAAGTTTGCCGATCGAGGTTTTGTTTGCTAAGGAAGGAAGGAAGGGTCTTCCATATGAGACCACTACGTCCTCTAAGTGTCAGGCTCTCCTAGGAGTTTCATCTCATTCACTTTTCTAGCCAACCATGTAAAGTCAGTAACAAAACAGGGTGCCCAATGGTCCCCAGCTGGTAAATGACAGTGTCTTCTCATCAGAGATGACCACCATCTGGAAAAAGCAGCCGAAGATACAATGTTTTTGCTGAATACTCCGGGAAAGTTAAGGGGAACCCAAGAACTCTTTCCTGAGGAAGTTAATCAGCCCATAGACTGTCCTGGTCCTCGGCCCATACCAGTCTGTGATGTCACCAGCTGATGACACCACTTTTCACCAAAGACGCCCTGACTTCTTGCCTCTCACTGGTTGTTCAACAGGCCAGAGCAATCTGGGTGTACTTTCTGGATAACCGAATCTGTGCTCCGCGGCCGTCTGCTTTGTCCTGAACACAGAGCTATCACGTGACACAGTAATAGTTGTCACACACACACGTTGTCTATCCTTAGTTTTAAGTACATAATTCTGTGGAAGATGACAGGTTTGGGGATTTTTTTCAACCACTTGGAACATCACAGGCTGTCTTCACAATGCCTTAAGACCCAAACTCTAAAATCCAATATCCATGTGTGATTAAGTTTTAAACGTGAATCTTGATTAACAATGAGGTTCCTGAGGCCCCCTGGAGCACTTCTCATTGAGAAAATTCACAAATAAGGCCTCCGAAATCATACCACCTCAGCTGGTTCCAAACTGCACCAAAACAGAAATACTTGTTCTCTTTGTGCTCCTAGATAGGACGTTTCCATTCAAACCGTTCATTTGATTCAAAGTGTGGATGACACGTGATGATGATTCAAATCAGAAATTAGATCCTAAGTGGGCCTCCGGATTAGATAACTTCAAGTTTTTTAAAAAAAAAAAACTAAAAAACAAAGATCCTTCAGTAATTGCCACATGTAAGGAGGGAGCTGTGTGATGTTTTCCTCCTCTTCTTAGCAAATCGTCAGGCCCATCCTAGATTTTTGACTTGACAGAGGGTAGCCATGTCAGTCTGAAATGAGAACAACTACCAACTCTTTAACTGGGAAAAAGAATTAAGTGGTAAGAGCTTGGGCTTTGGGCGGACTGAGCTGTGTGCCCTTGGGCAGATGACTCCACCTCTCTGAGCCTTTTCTGTAAGCAAGGAAATGAGTAGTGGCTACCTTAGAAGGTCACCGTGTGGATTAAACGTATGCACAGCACAGTGGCTAGAACAGTGCACTGGGTCAAGTTCAGCAAATTATTACCATCCTCTGGAGGTCAAAGAAAAGAGGATCTTTTCTACCCATTCATTGCAAATATAAAGTTACTCTTGAAAAGTGAACCAATCAGCAATTCAGCAAATCTAAGAGGGCTGGGCCTCCCTCTCCCAGAGGAAGCGAGCATTATCTGCACGCTGGCTGTTAGGGGCGCTCCAGCCTAACCTGGTGGGTTAGGCACCACCTGTTAGGGGCGGTCCAGCCCAAGGTGGGGTGTCTAGCATTTCCTTGCTCAGCTCTGATATGTAAAATGCTTTTTGTCCATGAAATAGCTTCCTTAAAAACGCACACATAGGGGCTGGCCCCGTGGCCGAGTGGTTAAGTTCGCGCATTCCGCTGCAGGCAGCCCAGTGTTTCGTCGGTTCCAATCCTGGGCGCGGACATGGCACTGCTCGTCAGACCACGCTGAGGCAGCGTCCCACATGCCACAACTAGAGGAACCCACAACGAAGAATACACAACTATGTACCGGGGGGCTTTGGGGAGAAAAAGGAAAAAATAAAATCTTAAAAAAAAAAAAAAAAACGCACACATACATGTTTTTTTGTGCGTTCATCTATATAGATAAATGGATAGAATGTACATACAACCATCTATTACCACACTCTTGATTTGTCACCACGCTGTGAGGACTGATCTCAGCCTTCTGCAGGGAGAGCCGGCGGGGCCAGCTGTCAGAACCCTCACTCAAGGAGAGTTCCTCCAGGCTACCGAGAGTCAGGTGTGTTTCACGATGTGTCTTGCTTAGTCTGTGGTGGCTTTGCTCTCTGCCATTTATTGGCTTTGTAAACCATGTTGGCTGCCAAAAATTGTGTAAATGAAGGCTCTTAACTGCCGCAAAGAAACAAAAGATGAGTAACACATTGGATATTAAAATGCAAGTTACCACACTGGGATATTTTCATCAGAGTGGTGCGGTAACAATCTATAAGCAATTAGGAGCTCCTGGAAGTCCTCTGATGTTATTATCAGCCATCATAACATTACTGCAACCCCGAGAACTGATCCCCAACTGACTCATGACTGTAGTCTGGAGCCTGGAAGAAATAATGGCCAAAGGTCTGAAATTATTTCAGGTGGTTTGAAAAGCCTGGAAGAGCAACTGCCAATGGCAATGCCAAGACCACATCCCCATAGGGACGATGCTGAGTCAGTCACCTCTCTCATTTCCAGAAGAGATGACCGCAGCTGGAAGGGATGTGAGTGTGTTCCTCTCCTGGCAGCTTGAGGTCTCCTCACAGCCATTTTTAAACAAATTCTTAAGTTACGGAAAAGAAATGACTCATTCTTTCTGCCCTGCCTTATTCAAAGTTATGCAAGTCACTTATGTCACATGCACATATGCATAAAGATGCACATATGACCTTTAGATGAGACTCTGTATAAATTCATTCAAAGCTCATGTTACGGTCAGGTGCAAAACTCTTGCAGTAGAAAGATATTTTCTCTAAATGGGGTGAGCAGAAATCAGAAAAAAGAAAAAGCTCTACATTGTCATTTACAGCTAACATGATTTTTAGGAAGTCTGGCAAGTCAAATTTTTTCATCACCTGACAACAGGGTCGGAAATGAGAGTATACGTCATTTTTCTGTTATTTATACAATGCTTGTTTGCCGTTAGTCTTCCTAATAATGCACGCTCAAAAAAACTCGAAAAATCCAATTCTTGAGTCAGCCACATGGCTAACATGCTGCTGGATGGAAGCCCAGAATTCATTTTAACAGGAAGTATTCCCTTGACTGTGACACCGTTCAAGTTTCAATTAGCCTTCTCCGGGCTCCCAAAACCAAGAAAAATCTAGTGGGTTGTTAGCATATTCATAAGTAAACAAACGCTTGTTCCTTTGGCAGGCTGCCAGGCTGTGGTGCCACGGAGGGATCCAGGCAGCCAAGGTGCAGCCACAGGGGTCTTTTACTCCCCTCATTCTGTGGCGCTGGACCAGCTGTGGCTGCCACTCCTGTCTTTCTGAGCATCTTTCTCCATACATTTATGGAAGCCTGTGAGCAGGAGGCCCACTGAAAAAGGCCTGAAACGCAGCTCTAATTACTGAGCTGAGGTGGCGTTCCTCGTGCTGAACCACTCCAGGCTGGATGTTTGCAAACGAAGTTGTCTACGGGTCTGTACAAACTGTAATGTGCACAGAGATCTCCTGGGGATCCTATTAAAATGCAGGTTCTGATCAGGCAGGAGAGGGAGGGACTGAAGCTGCTGGTCTGAGGACCCCACTTTGAGCAGCAACACTGTAAAGTGAGCTCAAGACCATTCCATTCACAATTAAATAAACATGGGTTGGAGGCATCCCAGGTGCCAGGCCTGTGCCTTCTGGTGACTGCACAAGGGCAAGACAAGGGCCCAACTTAGAGGAGCTTGCATATGAGAGAGGAGACAGCTTACAACATGCTGGGCAACTTGGCACTCATTTGGATTCTTTGCATTACAAGGAAGAAGGGGCCCATGTAAAGTGCCTCAAGCAAAAAGGGACTGTAACGGCTCCTGTAATTGCAAAGCCCGGGTAAGGCGACCTCAGGTCCAGTTTAAAGCAGGTAAAATGATGTCACCAGTCCCTCGTTTCTCTTTCCCCATCAGTCCCTGGTTTCTTTCTCTCCATCTTTCGGGGTGGTTTGGCTCCCTTCTCCTGGAGGCAAATTGGATGCCAGTCTGTACGTCTTCTCCCCTTAATGAGAGTGCCTGCCTGTCCCAGAAGTCACAGCAGAAATCTCAAGGTCTCTCATCAGCTCTAACTGGTTCACGTGCTAGGTCCTAACCCATCACTGCGCCCTGGGAAGTCAGACTTCCACCATGGCAAACCCCAGAGACAGGACAGAGTTGGCCCCAGCAGAACCACATGTACCAGGAGAGCAGGAGGCACGGATTCCCAAAAGAAAATCAGGGGTTGGACGCTGGGCAGCCAAAAGCCCACAGGCTCCGTGACAGAGGTGTGATAGAAGCACGTGCAGGAGGCAATGAGAGCATGGAGAATAAGTACTGTCAACAACAATGTGTGTGTGCGCGCGTGTGCGTGTGTGTCTCAGCAGCTACAGGCAAAGTTCACACAGTCCCCGGTCTAGGAAGGACTACTGTTAAGTTTCTTGGGAGCCTTTAACACAACACTATCCCTCGTCCACCTCAGCCACAGTAGTTCAGTCACTCCAGAAATTTCATTCACTACTTCTGTACAGGAGATAGGAAGTGACCAGCATGGTTTAATTGTTCCTGAGGAGATTAGAGTTAAACAGGAATATAGAACAGATTGACACCGGTCAGCTATTTTGAAGCCAGTACACAATACTGCATGGCTGAGTACCGATTTGTGCTCAAAGAAAGGAGACATTGGTGTGAGCTGGAATCGGAGCTTCCCTCGGTGTGGACAAACAGGTGCAGTAATGAGCCAGCTTATGCACTGGGACGTGAAGAGACAAACAAATCGTAGGAGAGAAGTGTCATCTTCAAAAACCAGGGACAACTGCAAGATTTGGGTGCCCAGATCAATGACCTCCTCCCCACCTTGGCCTCTGCCACCATTATCCGTGACTTCAGTAATCAGGCTGGGAAGCTGTGTGACATCCCAGCCTTTCAGCTCCTCAACATCTCTGCCTCCCATCCAACGCAACTGCCTCAGCCCTGGATCAATCAGAACTGCGCCATCGCGGAAATGCAGGTTTCAAGAATTCCTGACCACACGTTCCACTTGCTATCCTGCCAGAACGCTCTCTATATTATTTATATTTATATAAAATCTCAAATCTCTGATCTCATCGAAAGTTCCAATCCAATATCCCTCGTCCTTCTTCCCTATCCATTACCCACCAACCAATTAGCCATCTTCTCTACACCTAACCTCAAGCAGCTAGAGAAACACGCAAGCTTTGAGTTCATTATAGCCACAAATGCCCAAAATAGCAATGACGATACTGGTGACAACGATGACATCGTTATCGCCTAACATTTATTAAGTTTCATTATGAGCCACCCTTATTCTTGGTTCTGAGTCAGTAAGAACATAATTCTCTTTGGCTTAATTTAGCTCAGTATTTCTGAAAGGAACCACTATTCGCATTTGGAGCAGGACAAGTCTTCATTACATGAGACAGCCCTGGGCCTGAAGAACAGTCAGCACCACTGCCCCAGTCCACTAAACACCAGCACCACCCCCCGCTCACGGCACACACACATACAAGCAAATTTTCCCGAAGACTGTTCCCTAATCCTCCTCCCAACCAGATTGCAGCGACAGTCTCACACCCAGCTGAGAACCGCTGGCTGGGTGGAAAGAGTACTAATTTGGACATCGAAACTGACATTTACTAGGGGCCAGCCCCGTGGCCGAGTGGTTAAATTCACGCACTTCTCTTCGGCGGCCAAGGGTTCGCCAGTTCAGATCCTGGGCATGGACATGGCACCGCTCATCAAGCCATGCTGTGGCAGCGTGCCACATATAAAATAGAGGAAGATGAGCACAGATGTTAGCTCAGGGCCAATCTTCCTCAAAAAAAAAAAAAAAAAAAAACACCTGACATTTACTGTGCTTTGAGATCTTGAGCAAGCCACTTAGTCCCTCTGAGTTTCTTCTCCTAAAAGGCAGATCATAATTCTACCTCTGCCTAGTGGTGGCAAGTTCAAATGAGCTAATAAAATAGTAGCGAGAATATGTAGTGTATTCATTAGGATTATATTTGGCTGTGAGTAACAAAAAATTGACAGCAGCAGCTTAAACAATGATGTGTTTATTTTTCCTGCACCACAGATATTCTAAATGCTGGTGGTCCACAGCTGGTGCGCCGGCTCCATGATGTCATCAATATCCCCAGCTTCTGTCTTACTACAAGTGACTTTTACCCTCATGGCTGCCTCTCAGTCACGAGACAGAGCCTCCACTTCCAGACTCAACCTGCACAAAAGACAGAAAGAAAAAGAGACAGAGAGAAAGAAGGAAGGAAGGAAGGAAGAGAAGAGGAAGAGAGGGAAGAAGGAAGGAAGGAAGGAGACAAAACAGGCAAGAAAAGCTCTATCTATATCAGAAATATAACACTTACCTAAAAATCCCCAGCAGACTTCCATTTACATCTTATTGGCTGTCACATAATCATTCCTACCTATAAGGGAGACTGGGAAATATTTTTAGCTGAGCACATTGCCTCCTTGAACAAAATTAAGGTTCTGTGAGGAAGAAAGAAGGGAGAATGGATAGGGGGTGGGAGACCAGCAATCTCCGCCATACCTGGTACACTAGAAAGCACTATAGCAGTGTAAGGTGGCATTATTATTAACACTCAAAGGAAAGTACTTCACAAAATACAGTATCCACAGGGATTTCACTACATGAATTAATCCACATTACTTAAGACTAAATGAATGTTCTTGTTTATATCCAATAAGCATGGCAGCCGCAGTAACTAATAAGGCACATCTCTGCCCACATTTTCACATAGCAGTGTGGAGTGAACAACCTCGTGTGCAGTGGACTCTAAAGCAAATAGCCCCCAATTATTCAAGGTAACAGGAGAATGATACTAAAGTTATACGTGAATATAGAAAACATTTACTGGTTTGAGGCCACCTGGCATCCACGTCCCTACTTTTGATAATTGCACCCTGATTTCCTTGTAGAAAACTACTTCCCCAAATTGTGTGTAGGTTGGTGGGACTGTAGGTCAAGATGCCCTGCTCAGGTGTCAAGGAACAGACACCTGGCCCAACCTCAGCCAACGTAATTTTCTCTTCCAAGAGTTTAAATTCTGAATGTGTGAAGCAAGGCAAAGGAGTGGGGGGGGGGGGGGGGGGCGGGGACAATGGATGGAGGGAGGGAAGAAAGAAATCCAGAGTGTCCAGCCTTGATCTTTAGCTGTTCTTCAGTTCTGTGGGCTCCCCACAGCTTTTCCACTTAATCTCTTGTTCTGCTCAATGTAGTTGAGTCAGTTTTGCAACCAAAGACCCTTGATGGATGCCTCATAGAATGACCCTTACAGACCACCCAGAAACTCAGCTGTCTGCTTTGGTTTCACCTCATCTCCTATTAAAGCCTGACCAGAATCCCAAAGGGCACACCTCTCTGATCCCAAACATTCTAGAGAGACAGTGAGAATATTGGAGTGGCCAAAAGATTGGTAGGAACCAAGGCAATGAAACGGCTCAGGGCAAGACTATGTCAGAGCGCCCTCGACTGGGAAGTGGGGGCTGTGATTTCTAGGGGTACAGACTATATCTTTTAGCCTTTCTGAACCTCAGTTTCCACGCTCGTAAATGTCTGAGCTGACTTGATGACAGCAGCTTTTATAACACGCCGCTATTTCCTAACTTTGCCAGGTCTCCACCCGCCCACTGAGTTCCTACCTGCATAGCTTTAGAGTTGCAATCCACACATCAGCCTCTCGGACATCACTTTCTCCTTGAGCCGTGCTTGGGCCACTTCATCCTTTAAAATTTAAGTAAGATTGTCTAGAAGCCCCAAGTCACAGTTGGAGACAAGTTTCTCTCCCTCTCAAACATCTCCAGCACCTCCCTGTGCTCCCTCTCCTGTGGTTTTCTGCCCCAGGCCCTCTTGGTTGGCGCTGCTCTGGTCACTTCAGCCTGCAAAGCGCCACCACTCAAGGAGAAGCATGAGCTGCCTAACTGGAGGTTTGGGGCAAAAGAGGCGACTACATTGCCGCTCAGGGGGACAAACAACTTGAAGCTGAGCATCGCTCTTCCTGTCACTGGCCACTGCCTGCTCGTCGCTCCAGCATCCCACCACGTTGCTTGTCTCCTGTTATTCCTCCATTACGTACGTCTTCGCCTCTCCTTTCAAACTCTCTTTCTCCCAACCCCTAAATTCCCTGTTCAGGTTTTACACAGAGCTTCTTCCCACCACCAAAATGGCCTCTGACACGTTGTGCTAACACAGGTCATTCTAAGAGGAATTTTGACCAACAGCTCTTAAGCCAATAATTGCTTTTTTCTTTCTGCTGCAAAAAACGTATCTCTAAAGATGCCGGTAACTCCTGTTCCCAGGCTGAAGGCACGATGCCTCCAGCTCTCAGGATGAATTTCTCAGAAAGCATCGGGCTGGGACAAAATGATTTGCTCTTTTGTTCCTGTCCCTTAAATGGAGACAGTGTGGTCTCTGAGGTACCAAGCAAAAAGAATGAGGCTTTGACATTTACTGGCTCTGTGACCTTAGGAAAATTACCCATCTACACCTGTATTTCCCTTCTGTAAAATGGGGACAATCATAATACTCATCCCATAGGATTGTTATGAGAATCAAATAGAAGGTTACACATAAAGTGCTTTGCACAGTGACTGACACATAACGGACGTTCTACAAAGGGAAAACGATGGCACTATTATTATTATCGCCACCATCGTTATTGCTGCTTAAGGCATTTGAGGGTGAAATTAAAATGGTGATAGAAAGTTATAAAGAGCACAGCTCATCGAGAAGTCACTTGGGAAATGTGAAAATATAAATGAAAAACTATGTGCAGCAAACACTTAGCATAAATAGAGTCCACTCAGAACTCACGTCCTACGAAGGATGCTGGCCTCACCAGGAAGCTGGGCTGGTTAAACAACACGGCTACAAACTACAAATGCGAATGCCATTATTTCAGAAAGAAAATGTGTTTTACTTCTATTTTCTTTTGAAAAGGAGTAACCTAATACCCTCCTTCGTCTAAAGATGCTGAGCACCCATATAAGAAAATCAAATATTTTCATTCCTCCCAGGAGCTATTCAGTCCTAGAGGGAAGAAGAGTGTGCCAGAGTAAGTGGGACATCTGAAAATGGAAACGTGACATTTAGACCTCCACATTGTTTCTTAAAAATTTCCAGTCCCTGAAAAGGTTAAAAGACAATCACACTGGTGGTGAGCTAGCATATCAAAACCAAACACACAGCCTCAGCCTACGTGACAGTGACACATTTTCCTACTGGGCCCTTAAAAAACGGCATCATTTCTGCTTGACTATAATTCAGTTGTTACCTTTCTTTTTTGGGCTGCAGTTTATTGTTCCTCTGTTTCAAGGATCAATATGGAAAGACCACAGTTGGGGCCTTCCGCAGGAGTTATTTGGTATTCCTTTTCATCCAAGTCAACTGGCCTTCTTTTTCAGCTTCCATCTGTCACACACACAAAGCTCAGGACAGGGTGGAATGTCGCATCCTAACTCTAAAGCCTCTTAGACAAAGTGTCTGCCCCTCACTCCCTTCTGCTCTGGCTTCTTGGGTGACACTTTTTATTTAGCACTGACTTATTAAAGACCTATGAGCAAGACGCAGCTTTGGTGTTGGGGAGACATACACACACAGTAGGATCCAGTCCCTTCCCTCCTGAAGGACCTGCACGAGGAGAGGAGATGGGCTGTAAACAGAGAATCCCAATCAGCAGGGACCCACACCGAGGGAACTGTGCACAAGGCAGTAGGAGGAAATAGGAGACAGAAAGACAGTTCTGCATCTTGGAACAGGGCTGATAAATAAAAGCTTCAAAAAGATCCAGGATCTCCAATAATGAGTAAGAACTCACAAAGTAGAGAAGAAATAGGTGGTGGGAGAAGGATAGAGAGAGTAGAAAACTGCTACCCAGAGGAGAGTGGGACACATCACACCCACAATAAAAATGGACTTAGCCGGCTATCCTCAGCATACTGATGAGGCGTACCAGTTGGCTTAGCCATCTTGCATCTTTATTTCTTGAGTTTATTGTGACTTGACCTTCTGCTTTCCATACATAGACCTTCCCTCTCTATTATACACGAAGCAAATAGAGAGAGTCCCACAGCAGTTCCAGAAGGAAGGGAACATTGTCATTAGCAGAACTTGCCAGCATCCACACGCTGAGGACAAGTTGGCCACACTCTCCATCCTCATGGAAGATGTCTGATCTGTTCTTGTGAGGATTCCCACAACAGCACAGGCTGTCTCGGTGCCGACCAGGATTGGTCCCTATCGTTCTCGAGCCCAACCAAGGACTCAGAGGGCACTGTCAGTCACTCACTGCAGTCACCAAGGATCATCTGTCCTGTGTGCACTCATCCCCTTAGAATTCCGTCATGCAAAATGCTCTTGTCTCGCCAGGATGTCTTTGATTTAATTAGAGTTATACACAATAACTCATACCTTTGCATCCACTTTCCAGGGACCTGTAGGCCCCTGTTATTTGCTCTCTCCTGTAGTTGGCATTTAGTCTCCGCATCTGGACGCAGGGCTAACTTGACGGCACACAGCCTGTGCAGTTTGTGGCTCCCCGCTCACAAGGGCCCCATGCTTGGTTCAATTCCCCGCTGCTGACGAATTGAAATGCTCAATAATTTTTTCACAAGGGGTCCTGCATTTTCATTTTCCATTGAGCCTCACGAATTAGGTAGCTAGTCCTGTCTAGAGGAGTAAGGGCTTCAAGGTGAATTTCCGTCAAGCCCTGTCTAAACGCCAGGATGGAAGCCATTACTGACTGGGTCTGAGTATAGCTTTTGGTTACAGTAATCATTTTCACTGTCATTCACTTGGCAGGGCGACTGTCACAAGCCTGAAAGTTCAAGCAGCCCAAAAATACTTTTGACATCTGATTACAAATAACCAAACTGAAGCTTTGGCCTTGGCACCCCTTTATCATCCTGCCGGATGTACAGACAGGCTCCTGACCTTTAAGCCCCCTTGAAGTTTATAAACAATACCGTCCCCAAACACTGGTTCATAAAGTTTCTCATTCTACAAACTTAATGCGTTATTCAGAATTTAACAATTCCCCTCGCATACTTTGATTCAGGGTGCGCAGAACTGCACCAGATGTAATAAAAGTCAAGCCCTGTAACTTCAATTATTAAACACTTGTACCAACGCCTGTACCCGAGCAGCCCGGTGGCTCG
The DNA here is from genome assembly GCF_037783145.1 of Equus przewalskii. Lineage (NCBI taxonomy): Eukaryota > Metazoa > Chordata > Mammalia > Perissodactyla > Equidae > Equus > Equus przewalskii. Next base: position 78,595,700 of record NC_091845.1, on the reverse strand, counting down.
GACTCAAACTGCACGAGTAGCAGCGGGGCCGCCCGGAAAGGCAGGAAAGTATAGGAACGAACTGTGTTCTAGGCCAAGCCGGATGTGAAAGGGCCCTCCAGGTGGGTGACAAAAGGGGCCTGCAAACTGTGCATTTACCTCGGGTCATCCCGTCACACACCTGAAGCCATTCTTCACATTGCGATTGTCATTTTCTATCTGTCCACATTGGATCCTGACACAGATCTGTCAGAGATTCTGATAGAATAATTGCCACTTGATCTCCGGAGGCCTGAAATCAAGCAACCCTCCCCACATACGTGTTGGCTGGTATTAAAACATTCTCTTTTCCAGGCTCAAGACAACGCAGAAACTCACTTGCATGTGTGAGTGCGCATGCGTGTTGTGTGTAGGGGGGGAAGAAAGTTGCGGGGGCGAGAGGGGGGGCTGGTAAAGTGACACCTCATCCTTATTCAACACTACGGGTCAGACACACCTTTCCATTTCCCTCTTGGTCTTTTTGAAGTCATCTCTAGAGACCGGGTTTCAAACGTGATCTTCATTTCATTGCTCAGACCTGGGGAATATTAATTTAACGGCCTCACTCGGATTCACATTAATTTCAAAGCGACGGCATAATCCAGCCACAACTGTACTGCCTGCAAGAGAAATCCTGGACAGAACTGGCCGTGGCCGGGCATGGAGATGCACGGGAACAGGCAGCCGTTGTTTCACTCAGCACCCACAGTAGGACAAACTTCCTGAAAGCAGCTATCCTGTGTCCAGGTAAAATCCACCTCACAGTCCTTCAGACTGTGCGTTCACGGACTCACGACAATAAAAGTAGCACGCAGTTTCTGCAAGAACAAACACCTTTCACGCCCCCCCTTTGGCACGGCGAGCATCAGCTCTGCAGGCATGTTCAGATCCCCGCCTTTATCTTGATAAGGCAATTGGGAAAACAAATAATAAAATACTAAAGATGGTGGTGGACACTGAAGGGTCCAGGATTTGTCCCAGTCCCTGCCTGCCAGGTACCCACGGGCCAGTCTGAATGAGGCCTTTGAGTGGCCTCGGAGATCCCTGAAACTCAAGCCCCCAGCCTGTGCCACTGCCCTGTTGCAAACTCCTATTTGTTAACTAAATGCACTGGGCAGACCTCGTTTTCATAAACAGAGCTTTCTAATTGACAAAGGCATTCCAACGTCAAAGGGGTAAGTCAGGGCTGCTATTAGTTGAGCAGAATTTGAAAATAGAAATCACTCTGATAACCTGCTCTGAAGATTATTTCTTCCTGCCGATGGACATATTGCCAAGTTGGGAAATGTGAAAGGATCTCTTGCTCGTTTGCTGCTTCAGAAATGGACACAGGCTCTGTTGCAATTTGTTGTGGCACAGGCCTGCTTGCACCAGCAGCTGACAGAAGCTTGTAAGCACCAAACAAAAAAAAAGCTTCTCTCCGTCTCAAACCTGTGGAAGCCGAATGTCAGTGCTATGGCCATCTCGGCGGTTGGTGGGAACTACACCTGTCTCGCTTTCCTAGAATGCAGCCAGCTACAAATCTCCAGGAGCAGCAATTCACCTTTTCAAATTACAGAGCCCAGGAGTGGCAGAGTGGAGAGCAGGTAGCTGCTACAAACAAGGGAATTAGCCCGTTCAAACACAGCAAGGACAGAACTGTGGGTGTTGAGCTTAAAATTTCCCCTGGGCGGAGGCCACAAACGCTCTGCAGGCTGCAAAGGCTCGACACAGCATCAAATATTTTTCTAAATACAAGATCCAAAAACATCATAATTCCACTTTAACGCAATCAAAGTCCTTAGATCTACTGAGAGAAGAATGAATTCGATTGCTTCAAAATCCTTCACTCAAAAACTAAGCACGAATTTTACTGTGATTAAGTGATAAGAGCTGGTTCTAATGCCACATGAAATTTATTTTTAAATGGTTATTTTATTCAGAGTAGTTGCTTTTTAATGACGCTGCCTTAATTTCCTGTTAAACCTGTTTCATCTGTAGTCATCCAACATTAATATTTATTTTGTTCATTTAATGTTAAAGTATTCTTAAATTAAAGCTATTACAATCTCCTACTGCTGCTAAAGATAAGTCAGCATGGGCACTACCATGAAAATAGAGAAAACATGGTCAACGTGTCATAACCAGAATCCGGCTTAATAAACACAATGCTTTAAACGATTTTACTAGATTAAGACATAACCATTCTAGAAGGTGTTATAAAACCCACTGCTCAATACATCTTTTTTTTGAACCTCTGTGCTTCTTTATCCTGGAATTCTTAACAGTTAGATTTCACATTGTAATGAAAATTACACTTAAGAACCCTCTTGTGCTAAAATACTTCCCATGTACATATTATTTTCCATCAAATAAAATCCTCAGCATTTAACCTGTACAGATTGGCCAGCAGAGATATCACAATAAATTATAGTAAAATAAAGTCATGATGATATTGAACTTGTACCATATTTAATATAATATATAACTACACGGTCTCTTGTGCCTGTTTAGGCTTCATAACTTCCTATCGTCATATGACATTCTGTAGAATGCTTCAGTACAAACGGGCTCAGGACAGCAGCAACACCATTACCACCGCAGGAAAATTGCAATGGTTTTCTCCCTGGAGAATACCAAATCTCAAAATGCAACACACTGACTTATAATTCATTTTCACATCTAAAAGAAGCTCTTGGCTGAAGCCTTATACTGTCTGCAACGTTATAGCTTCCTTGCAATTTTACTTTTAGGAAACATGATAAAGAAAAGCAACAGACCCCATGGGCATCGCAGATAAGCCATTTTAAGTTCACGTTCTCTTTTGCACTAATCTGGATGGGAAGCGAGGAAGAGGAGGAAAAGTCTGAGTGCCCCTACAGTTCCCAGATAAAACTTCCCTTGTCATATGGCACCGTGTGCTTGTCAGTGGCAAAAAAACACTCCAGACACATATACTTCTGTCACTTTTCTAACCAAAGAAGTTGTTACCATCGCCAATAAGAGGTCCACCCTGATTTTTGAGGCATGTGTTCTAATCATCAGAAGTTTTATTAATTACACACTTTTCTTTAAAAAAATTCTTTTTCTGAACTAACCTCAGAACCAAAAAAACATTGGTCTCGGCTTCAAGGTTCCCCAGACTTAACAGTAACGAAAACCGAATGCTTCAGATCCCCAGGGGGCTGCTTCTTCCTCTCTGTGCCCGCAGGGAACAGGAAAGGAGTGTGTGCTTTTTCCTCCATTGCCCTGCTTGGGTTTTGCCTTTAGAATTTGAAGATTTGTTCCCATTCCTGGGCACCTGACAGGCCGTGATTTACATCTGAGAAAACAACTCCCGGGTTCTTATCAGAGTCAGAAGCTGCCCCCACCCATCTTAGCTGTTCTCTAGGAATCAGAGGGACAGAGGGTGTGGGGGAGGGGAAGCAGAGTCTGTCTGAGGCTACACAGGACAAGCAACACAGGCAAATCCAAAGTAATGGAGGCAAATATAAAAAAAGAATATTATTTATTATCTTCTTTATTAATACTCACATATAACCCTTGCTTTTTTCACAAAAGTCTACTTGAGAAGAATGCCTCCTTGCTTTATCATGCCCAATGGGGCTTTTTGCTCCTGGACCACTTCCCCTTTCTCCACCCCACCCCCCACATCCAAATTACTCTTTCACATGTTCACAGATACCACGAAAATTTTGTAAACAAGATTTGGATTACTGGATCTTGATTTAATCAACATCCCACTTCAAGATGGAAGGCAGGTAGGGGAGAGGGTAAGAAATGGGAGAAAAGGGAAGGGAGAGAGGCAGGGGAGAGGAGAGGAGGGGCAGCCCGTCAGAACTTTCCAGTCTAGTCTTTTCCGAGATGTGTGTGTAGTATTGTGGCTGTTCCTTGAAATTCGATGACTCAGAATATTGACAGCAAGTGCCTGTGTGGTTATTTATATTATAGAACTATAACCGAATATTCGGGCTTCCTCAGTTTGGGTCTAGACTGTTCTAGTTTAAATACACCACAATCCTCCTGTGGGGGTCTCCACAGAGAGTCAGGTCCCCCGGGAACCACTCTCAGAGCCGGGGCTTCCGGAGCAGGGTCTTGCTGAGGTCTTTGACCTCCTCGGGGCTGTTGACCCGCTCGTAGCCCAGCACGGCCATGGGCTGGTAGCAGAACTCCTCCACCTGTTTGATCTGCTGGAAGGTGAGCGCGGTCCGCCAGGCGTTGGCGGCCTGTGTGGCGTTGCGTGCGGACACCACGAAAGGCTTGGAGGAGGAGCCCGAGCCGCTGGTCATGTTGAGGGCAAACTGCTCCATTTCAGGGCTCACCAGCAACCCCACAAAGTCGTACACCCTCCGTAGGGTCTTGACAGGGTCTCCCACCAGGTCCTCGTACCGCACCACCAGGTAGTGGCCTTGCAACCAGTCAGGGGGCTGCAGGGCCGTCTGCAGCGTCTTGGCCATGCTGTTGCAGATGACCTCCATGGCGCCGAGCGCGTGGTAGTCCGCCGGGCCGCCCACGCCCTCCTTCTTGGCGCCCAGCTTGTGGCCAGCGGCCTCCAGGAAGGGCATGCGGTGGGCTCGCGGGTCCCGGCTGCGCACCACCTGCAGGCTCTCACGGATGAGACCGTGGCGCGAGCGGATGCGTGAACTGGCCACAGCACGGGGATCGCGCACCAGGTGGATGACCTTGAGGTCCAGGGCCGGGTCACGCAGCAGGGGCGCCAACACGGCCACGTCGAAGACACGCACGCCCTTGATGACCAGCGTGCGGTACTTGCGGCACTCCTCCTCGAAGCGCGCCAGGCGCTGCGGCGGGCACTTCTTGCACACGCGATCGTCCACCAGCCCCACGACCTCCTTGCGGTAGGCGGGGCAGAGCGGCGACGAGCACACCACCTTGTTGGTGGCCGCGCCAAAAATGCCCAGCGTGGTGAGGTTGCGCCCCCCGCTGCCGGCGGGACTATACAGCTGGAAGACCGAGAGGTCGCAGCGATAGAGAGCGCTCAGCATGTCCCGCGCCGCCCCTTGCAGGGAAACGGCGTCCCCTGGGTACAGTTTTTGCCACACGTGCCACACTGGCTCGTAGAGGAAGAACACCTCGGGGTTCTGGTTGAAGAGCTCGCCGAAGAAGGACGAGCCAGAGCGCCACGTGGTGAACACGTACACCAACTGCCGCTTGTCCCCGCCACCCCCGGTGCCCCGAGTGCCATTGCCGGGAGGGGCTGCGGCCCCCGCCGCAGCTGCCGGAGCCGCCCCGACGGCAGCGGCGGGAGGGCGGTACGGGATACGCGGGTCCAAGCGGGTGTGTGCGCGGGGCGGCGCGGCTGGAGGAGGCCCTGGGCGCCCCCAGCCGCCCCCGCCTGTCCCCGCCGCGGCCCCGAGCGGCCCGTCGGGGCTGCACTGCTGCAGCGGCTCCTTGTGCCACTTGTAGTCCAGGAGGTTGAGCATGGTGAGCACCAGCAGCAGCGCATAGCCCGCGCACAGCACCAGCGCCTTCCTGCGGAACACCTTCATTCCGAGCGGGGACGCGGGCCAGCGGCGGCCCGGGCGCCGGGGCCACGGCGGGAGCAGGGCGCGCGGCGCGGCGGCAGGGGCGGCCGGGAGCAACCGGGCGGACGCGCCCGGAGGCAGGGCTCGCGGCGGGCTGCGGCTCATCACAGGCACAGCCTGGGCCGGCGGCGCGGGGGAGGCGGCCCTGCAGCCCGGGAGGGGGACCCAGCGGGCCGGCTTCGGGCGCGGGGATTGGGGCCGCGGCTCCGAGGCGGGCGCGGCGGCAGCGGCGGCTGGTCCCCGGCGCCCAGGGCTGGCTCTCCCATGGCAGCGGCTCCGAGGAGGACCTGCGAGGGGAAGCGGAGTAAGCCGGTGCCCCCCAATCCTCCTCCCCGGCCGCCTCCTCCGCCTAAGTAACGCCCACCCTCGGGTCTGCCTGGCTCCCCCGCTCACCTGGAGCCGCAGGCGCGCCCCGGAGCGGCCCCGGATCACCGCCCAGCGGTCTATCCTGCTGTCACTCTTTCCTCGATTTCTCGCGCCTTGTCTTTCGCTGGGGGTGCCCACGCCTCCGAGGGGGCCGCGGGACTCGGCAGCCCAAGCCCTGGGCAGAGTTTCCGGGCGGCGAGCGCCCTGCGGCTCGGGAAGGGAAACTTTCACCGGGCCCGGAGCCCTGCTCGCGCTCCGCTGAGCCCAGTGCGCCCGGCTCCAGCGGCGTCTCCTCCGCCCTCTCGGGACCGCAGCTTCCTTCCTCGCTCCAGGGGGCGAAGCCGGCTGGGGGAGGTGGGGGGAGGGGGCTTATACGGGACCCAGCTCCCGGCAAAGCGGCTCCGCCTCTCTCGCTCTCGGCCTCCGAGCCCCAAATCTTCCCATCTCTCTGGCGGCGGCGGATGGGGCGCAGCGCGTCCCTGCAGCGGCGGCGGCAGCAGCTGCTTCTCCCATCATCCGGAGGATGCCCGGGCGGGCATTGCCGGCAGCCCCCGCTGCTCCGCAGCCTCCGACTGGCCCGCAAGGACCCTCCACACACAGCTCTCAACAAAGGAGCCTGGGGCCGCAGCGCTCCCTTGCCCGCCTCGCCCCCGGTACCAGCCGCTTCTGGCCAAGGAGATGTCGGGCCAGAGGAAGCCCCCGCCGCCGCCGCCGCACTAAAGCGGCGCCCGGGAGGATGCTGCTATCCGACTCCCCCTGCGCCGAGCGGCTGCAACGCGCCCGGGCCGGCCTCTGCGCGGCTCCTGCCAGCTGGCGCCGGGTTGGTGCGCGCCGCCGTCCGTCGCCGCGGCTCCTCCCCTTCGCGGCGCTGCTCTCCTCCTCCGCGCATCCCGCGCCCGCCCCTCTCGCCGTGCCCGGCTCCCGCCGCCGCCGCTGCCGCCGCCTTGGGGACCGGAGATGCGGGGCCCCGTTTACGGCGGCGCCGTTGGGGCCGCCATCCGCGCGGCAGAGGCCGCAGCAATCCGTGCGCAGAGCGCCAGGGCGCGGACGCGGGGCTCCGAGCGCCCGGGCGCCCCGAGCTCTGAGAAACTTGGATTCTCCGTGTCGCTGCCGGGCTCAGCCGCACATTTTTGCTCTCAGAAAGAGTTGGTGATAAAGTTTGGGTGGAAATCCCTCGGCAGCCGCTCACTCCACTCTTCCCCCGGGGTCGGCACTGCCCGGCCCCTCGGGGAACCGAGCACGCACCCGCGCCAGGCGCGCTCGGAGGATGCCGAGCGCCGCTCTCAGGCTTCCTTCTCCCGGCTCGCCCGCTCCAGCTGGCCAGCGGCTTCTCCCTCACCGAGGAAGTAATAAATCTTTCTGACCCCGGGGTCAAAGAAGACGCTTCAGTTTTCCGGAGGAGCGTGCCAGCGGGGCGTCTTCTCCCCGCTTTACTCCACCTATGGACAGGGCCACTTCGGTTCTGTCACGCCCCCAGCAAATGCTGTCCCCATCTCCGCTCGAAGTGATGGGTCCGCTGTGACTGACGTCCTCCGGCCCCTGGGTGATGGAGGGTCGGGAGGTGACACTTGGTTCTAATTTATAGTGAAATACTTGTCTTGCTTCTTGGTTTTAGAGATGAAATTGAACGATTTAGCCCTAAAGGAAACACCGTTGTTGGAAGTAGATCATTTTTAGTTGCTTTGAGTTGGTTTAAGTATATTTTAAGATAATGAGGAAAAGCTTCCCCTCACCTCCCCCCCCCCCCCCCCCGCAAGTGAACCAAAGAAGACTAAGCTATAGCCTCAATTTCATCCGTCAAGTGGAGACAGTTATAATGGCCTCCAGTAGTTAATCTGTGGTTGGGGGCTGGATGCTCAGATGGTTAAACCTCAGTTGAGGCCTGAACGGCGACGAATCGCGACCAGCGCCAAAGCTCCTGGGCCGCGGACAGACTGAGCGCTGATCTGCTGGAGGCGTTTTGTTGCCTCCTGTCCCGATGGAGTTTTTAGAAGTTTGACAAAGTTACTGCAACTTTATTTCTGTGCTATTTTGGGCAGCCTCTCTCAGCCGGAGGAACCTTCTAAATTTAAAATGTTACTGTTTGCGCCATTATTCTTCGGTGCGTCTTACAAAATCTTGTGAGTGCAAGGAATCTTGGAAAGTGACTTAACTCATATGGGTCTTCAGGGTAGAAAAATGTTCAAGGATCTTGACTTGGCCCCGTTTTGCAGAAAAATCCAGAATGTCACGAGTAGAGCTCAGCTAATTGCTTTCCCCTGTGGTTCTGCTGAAGCGTAGGGGTGAGGCTTTTGTAGGACAGGTTTTATGCAAATAGGGGGAGGGAGAGTAGAGCACGAGTTTCATATGCAGCTTGCTCAAGTAGCACAGGCTTAGCTCTAGGAGCCGGTGCGGACAGACACTGTTTAATCCCTGTTTACAGACGAAAGTGGTAGGGTTTGAATGACTTCCCATCTCTCCATTTCTGGACCTCCCTTCCCCTGCGGTCTCAGATATCCTTGTCCCTTCCTCCCTCTCCCCTGTCCCCACAAAAACCAAAGTCATATTGGCACATTGTAAGACTGATGGAAAAGGAAGGGAGTTGGGGAGGAGAGAAAATCTCAATCTTAATATTCAGCATGATTCCAAGAAAAATAATTTCTAATATTTTTCATTTAGTCTCTGGCTTTGTGATTACTCATAAAGCACGTGAATTACAGTCATTTGATGTAACAACCCCGTTTTTAAGCAATTGTTTGCATAGAAACAATTTTGTCGCAATTTTGTCACACTTTACTAGAGTTGGCAAAATAGTAAATCCATTTGCCAGACGCCCCCACAGTGAGTGCTCAGC